>NC_136414.1:24395000-24912500 GCF_051521515.1 Lactuca serriola
GTATGTTGCATACTGAACTCTATACGATACTTCTTAACACTTTATCCTTTAAGTTACTGGGCTTAGAACACTCAAACAGACCCTTAACTAGGCTAAAAGACAACAAAAACAAGTATGAATTTGATTAAGTTGAATGGCTTGTACAAGATAGATATTTCAGGTTGTCACATATTTGATTTTGGGGTGTTTTAAGTCACTTTTGGACTCCATTGGTGATGTTGTTTGAATATTGATAGTTTCAGAACATAAGAGTTGTCCTTTTGGGCTCTTAAAAGCAATTAGAGTAATAAAAATCGGACCTTGATGGTTAAGCCACAACCATGTAAGTGTTTGAAGGTCACAAAGTTAGGTTAAGGACCAAAAATCTTGTTTTGACCCCAACCATGCATGCAAGCACATAAAGTTTGTGACTTTATGGACTAGGATGCCTTGAAGGACCTAGATATACATTCAAGACGAGAGGACTTAATGGGTTAAGTCACAAATGAAGCCCCACGAAAGCTGGCCGGTACGTCGTGCGTACACCCTAGTATGCTATGCGTACGCATGCAGAGTGGCGAACTTGGGCCTTTGGGCCTTAGAAGCCTGGGCCTGGATAGTTGGGCCCCATGGCCCACTGTGGAGCAAAGTTTTTGGGCCTAGAACTAGGAGTATTGGGCTTTTTTGGGCCTTCTTGGGCCATATTGGGCCACTCAAGATTATTTATTTTGGACTAAGGATTTATTGGGCTTGTGAAAAGGCCCATTTGAAGAGTGGGGCCCAATTTAGAAAATTGGGCCATTAGTGGGCTGGGAAAGATAAGATGGAAATGGGCCTTGGGTATGGTCCAAATTAGACCAAGGGGTAAAATGGTCATTTTATCCTAGTATTATGGATTTTGACTAAGTGTTATTATGATAATGATAGTCGGGGAGTCATCGGAGCAGTTGTTAGAGATTCCTTTCGGTGATATTCGACATTCAGTTTTATTAGGTGAGTTACCTTCCAATAGAAGTGGGTCTAAGGCACCAAGGTCGACCCACTAGTAAGAGTTATAGTAGGGATAATTGTCTTTGTGATAATTATCTGGTATGTCACTATCTGTTATTATTATGTGCCAGTATGCTATGATGTTATGTGATATGTAATAAGATGGGTAGGATAGGCCCCAGTACAGGTCGATAGGGCCGAAAGGGGTATACCAGCTCCCAGATAAGCTAGGCAGTATATGATTATATGTGTACACACTAGGATGCTATGTGGTAGAGTAGGGGGTGAAATAGTCCCTAGTACCGGTCGAAAGGACTGAAGGGGTAGGCCAGCACCCTGATATGCTAGGCAAGGTACCGGTCGAAAGGACCGAAGGGGTAGGCCAACACCCTGATATGCTAGGCTAGGTACCGGTCGACAGGACCGAAGGGGTAGGACAACACTCTGATATGTTACGCAGTTACCAGTTGAAAAAGACCGAAGGGGTAGTCCAATACCTGGATAAGTTAGACAATATTTATGTTATATGGTATGTGGTATGATGGAGGAAATCACTAAGCTTTGTGCTTATGGTTTACAGTTTTTGTTTCAGGTCATTCTTTTTCGAAGGGAAAGGAGCCGACACGGTAGCAGCGCATCACACCACTATTTTCCGCACTACGATGTTCTTGGGATTGTACTCTGACATTGTTACTATACTATGATATGCTTTTGAGACTTATGATCTTTGGCTTTGATGGAATGAAATAACTTGAAGATGTTTTTCTAAAAAATGTTTTATGAATCGTTAGATTAAAAATGAAAATATTGGTCTGTATTTTTGGGATGTTACAACATATTCTTTGCCCACACTGTTGTTGATGCCTCTTTGACGTCCTCTCCTTCAAGACCAAGTGGTAGATCTCGACAGGTCTAACATCACTAAGGTGCTGTTTGTTTTTTTGAAACAAAAATTCATGAAGTCTGCGGACCACCTCTGCAACCCTCTGCAGTAGAAGAGGTGGACAAAACGGCTGAAGACTGTAATAAGAAACATGTTTGTGTTTTTAACATCTGCATGTTGCTGCATATATTAAAAAATTATAATAAACTGGTTTTATAAACCGAAAAATAGTTTTTTTTGAAAGAGCCAAAGCTCAGTAAACTTTATTAAAAAAAGAATAAAAGAATACAACCCAACCAAACCAAAATCAAAACACAAAACCAATAGTTCTCCAACCTATCCATAACCAACTACCTAACCATTTTTTAACCAAAAAATAATCCCCAATGCTACCCCACATAACCATACTAACCCTAAGACTAGTCCACGAACTTATTTGATGTGGGAAAAAGGCAACTTCAACCCCTTGCAGCACCATAGTCACCAAATACCATCAAAACCAATGCAAGGGGCAAGACCCTTAAAAAAACCCATAGTCTAGTAAACTAATCTTAAGAACCAACGCATCAACCCACAAGTTATTAACAAACTACCAAATAAATCAAAATTAAAATAAACACCACTAAACAACCAAATAACCGAAAAATAGTTTTTTAATACCAAAAATTTAATAATGTATGACATATAAGCAATAATTTATAATATTTCAACATAAAATAATGAAATTTCAACAAAAAAATAAAGATATTTTAGCAAAGCATAATGATATTTCATCAAGAAATTATAATTATTCAATATAAAAAAATGAAAAAAAATTCAACAAGAATAAAAAAAATGAAAAAAAGGTAAAATAAGATTTCAGCGACATATAATCAAGATTTCAGCAAGAAAAAAGAAGAATAAGAGGTTAGAAGAGTCAATACAAGTGCTGCGCCAAACATAATACATGCATATGTTTTTTACTCTGAAGACTTCTAAAAACCAAACAACCGTGAGATTAAAAGTGTTGTGCGACATGCAACAAGAAGAGGTTTGAAGAGATTTTTTACAAAAAACAAACAACACCTAAGACATACTTAAAACACGAAAGACCGAGATAAAAATCAAGAACTCTAAGGGGCTGTTTGTTTACCTCTTAATTGTAAAATTAAGAGGCAATGTCTTAAAAATTTAGATTAAGATTGTTTGTTTTCCTATTATTTTTTACCTCTTAAAATTGTAAATACCTCTTAATTTTTCAGATATTAAACAACATCTGAATTTAAAAAAAAAACGCGTTCCTATTATGCCCTAGACATCAACCCTTCACTAAAACATGCCTCATCTTCTCCTCCCTCTCCCTCTGTGCGTTCTTCTTCCCTTCACACCCCGATTCGCCGGCGAAGCTGCTCCTCGACTACACCTTGACGCAACCTCTGACTACACCTCGACGTAACCTTCGCCTATAGCAGCTCCGCCTCAGCTCCGGTTGCAGGCCCGCTTCTCGTGCTTCCTTTATGAACAATTCCTTTGATTTTAATCTGAGCTCTAACTTCCGATAATCGATTGATTGATTATGCAAGTTTCTTATTGATTAATATGGGGTGATTATTGATAGACTATGCAGGTTTGATCAACTTATTACAAAGAGTCTGATAATCGATTGGTTAACATTATAGACTATGCAGGTTAGATCCACAAAGATAGATATGTTTGGTGAATCTCAAACTTTGACTTAGGGATATTATTCATATCATATGGACTTTGATACATAAGTGATGGTCCACCATTATCTAGCAATTACACATGAATTTTAGTCAAGATGATGGTGGATGAAGGCTGTGATTTTTTTTGTCAAAATCGTTCCTTTTGTTTCTATCATTTGAGCAATTGTAACTTTAGTTATTGATGTTTGACCTTGAGCATTTGGAACTTTGGATGAAACTAATGTTGAATGTTCCTTTTATGACTCTTTTGAAAATATATATAATATTATATTTGTATGAAAGTAATGTTGAATGCTCCATGTTTATGCAGTGGGATACTGTTGGACAAGAAAGGTTCGGGACAATCACTAGTAGCTAACCACATATCATTGATTTGGAACACAAAAAATGAATAGGGTTGTATACATGTAATGTGATCCATATAAGCACAGAGTTCAAGTTGTTTTCATAGCTATTTTAAGATTGTTTTTGTAAGGGTTAAATACATGAACTAGCAATGTACTTTTATTGATTTATTTATTATAATATCATACTTTCACCTCTTTATATTAGAGCATTTTTTAGTTTGATTTTTGTCAAATATTTATGTTTGATTTGATTTTTATTTAATTTGGATTTTTTATTGTGTTTATACTTTTTTTTTATAATTATGTAAGAAGTTGGTTTGATTATTTCATAAACATAAACTTTGAATTCAACAAGAAAATTACACTGAAGGGTAAAATGGTCATTTTATAATTCAGCACAACAATTCAAAGGTTCCAACCAAACAATATGTTAAAAATTCAGATCTTAAAGTTTCAGACTCTCTTAGAAATTCGTACCTCTTAAAAATTCAAATCCTGTCAAACAGCCCCTAACTAGGGGTGTAAGTGAGTCGAGCTACTCGGGATCAACTCTTTAAAAGCTTGACTCAAGATCGAATTAAACGGGCCCAAGCCCGAGCTCGAGCTAAAAATGAGGCTCGTTTATTAAATTAGCTCGATTCGAGCTTCAATTAGTAAGCTCGTGAGCCTAAAGAATTAGAGATTTAGGGTATCAGTAAACGAGTTTGAACCGAACTTATGCTAATTTAGGCTTATCAGACAAAAAACGAGACGAACTTGAGCCTGAACCAAGTGTGTATAATTCTTCACAAGTTTTAGCTGAGCTTCGTACTATAAAACACGAATCGAGCTGAGCTCAAGCTCGAGCCCCTCATAACTTAAACGAGCCCGAGCTAAACGTGATCAAGTTCGGACTCGACTCGTTTACACCTCTAAGTCTAACTCTATCTCCAAGTCTAACTCATCTCTAAGTCTAACTCTATCTCCAAGTCTAACTCATATGTCTCCATTTTATTGTTATTTTATCCTTATCTAAAATTATTCAATAAAAAACCCGGCTTGTTTGTGAGGGTAAAAAAATGTGGCATGAAAAGTCCAAACGCCCCTTTACAATTTACATGTAGTTTTGCGAAGAAGCCATGCCGACTCGATGACCATTATCCCTGAAAAATCAAGTAGCTTCGCAAGTATTTAGCCGTGACTCCAACGCAAACGTCCCTTTCTTTCTCTCTCTCTCTCTCTCTCTCTCTCTCTCTCTCTCTGTGAATCCCTAGAGAGAGAAATCTGTGTTTCATAGAGATTATTAAGGAACACAACCATTTGTATACCCTCTTTCGATACATTCATTCGTATATAGACCCAAAGAGGAACGAAAATCCAAGAATTAGCAACAACAATGGCGAAGAAGAAAGCTACCATGACTCTCAAAGACTTCCATGGCGGTTCAATCCCTTCTGATCTTCCTCTACCCTCCGCTCCTGGCGTGTGAGTACCGCGATTCATTTTTTGAACTTTTGGATTTAAGATTACCGATTTGTTGATACGAAAGCAAATCTGCTCGTTCTTGTTTTTACTCTTTTGGATGAGCGTGATTTAGATCTGATGTTTTATGCGCGATAATCTGTGCGTTTTGTTTATTTTATTGTGTGTGTGTGAAAGATCTGTTAGCGAAAACTCGAAACCCTAGGGAAAAGTTTCCTTTTTCTATGAATAGTAATATGTACTCCCTCGGCTCAAAATCAACAAATTTGTATCAGCTTCAATTTCGAGCAACTTTTTTGATCTTACTCATAGATCTTCTGGTTGTAAGTAAAATCATTGTGAGGTTTTAGTTATTCCTTTTAACAATTTCTTCACTCTGTTGTTCTTCCAGAACTGTGAGGCCTTTGAATCATACTGGATTTGATCGTCATACTTCATGGACAAATCCAATGGGAAGACAAGATCACAGGTTGCGTCCAGGTTCAGCAGGTGCAGTGAGAACATACGATGATAAAACCCCCTTTCTCTCTCACAATGTCCAAATTGGGCGTAATTTTGATGAAGATGAAAGAAAGCCATTAGATGGCGGCTCTACTCCACGACGAACTGTAAGTGATGAAAATATCCGTGGCGGCAGCGGTGGTGGTGGTGGTGGGGTGGCGGTTCGCCAGGAGCCAAAATTTGAGTACCCCTTGGCTGGAAATGCCCCTACTCGGCCTGCCACCACCCCTGTTTCTCAATTCCCTGGTGGCAGCTCAGCTTCTTATGCCGCCAGGTTTAGCGAATCATCCAATGTTGGTGTAAACTCCGGCCCTTCACCAAACGCGTGGGGCCCAAGGAAAGTCGCCGGAATCACCGAGCCAGTGGCGGCTTCTTGGTCGGCTCCTGATGCCGCCACCAAGTTAGCCCATGCAAGTGCACTGGAGAAGGTGTCTTCAGGTCGCTGGCTTTCTAACCAACATAAACAGGTGGATGTAGAGGTGATTAGACACCCTGAGCCTGAAGCTAAAGTCCAAACAAAGGGAAACATGTACACCACACCGGAAGCCGCCAGGAGTTGGACCACAAACGAGGTGGTGCCGCCAGTGGCTCCACGGGAAGTCCCAAGAACAGATGTGGTTCAAGATCTGCAGCCTTCAGAGGTGTCTGAGAGACCAAAGTTGAAGTTACTTCCAAGATCAAAACCAGTTGAGAATTTGGAACCCTTGGTGGCTTACAAACAGGTATTGTAATTGGGGACCCTTCATGTGTTGATGTTATATGAGGGTAAATTGGTAATTATGTTTTGCTTGTAGGCTATCCCACAGGCGGGTGAAGCAGGTATGGTGGATACTGGAAATGAGAGTTATGGAAATGCAAATCCTACAGAGGATGGAAACCAGGGATTTGATAGACCAAGAGTGAACTTAAAGCCACGTTCACAGCCTATTGAACAAATGGAAAGAAACACAGATAGAGAAAGGTTAGTAAACTGTAAACTGTCTCTTTCAAAGATTTTCTAAAATTTTGTTTTCTGTTCTTTAAGATTCAAATCATGGAAAGGTTCTCTACACTTCTGCAAGCTACATATCTTCTTTTCTACTATAACTTTTTTTAGTATGGATGAGTTTTTTCAAAATGTAGAAAGAATCAAACAGTAAAAGGGAGAAAAATGAACAGTTTCAATAACCAACATTAAAAAGCAAAGTTGATGTGTATTTATCATTTTTTTACTGTTGTCACAGAAATTCCTTGTTTGGTGGTGCTCGCCCTCGAGAATTGGTAAGGACTGATCTGTCTTTGTGTGATTGTTTGTTTTTTAAGGTTAAGATAAAGGGCAAAATACAAAAAAAAAACATTTGTATGTTCCATCATTTTATTGATTTAGTTGCATAACTATTTTCAGTATCAAATAAACAAATTATACTTTTTCAACTGTTGAAAAAATCGATCCGGGTTTTCATTAAAAACCAAAAAGTATAAAACTTTAATCACAATTGAAATAAGTTAAAGCGACTAAATTGATATAAAATGGTGAAAGTATGTTGTGCTTTTTTGTATCTTGCCCTAAAATAAATGAATTTTTTTTTGACATTTTTGTTGGTGGTGTAAGGTTTTGAAAGAGAGGGGAGTCGATGATGTTGCTGTTAACCATGACACGATCCAGTCTCCTCCTAATAGGTAAATAAATATCTACTTTAACTTCTTTGTTGTACTTATTTATTTATTTTTTACAACAAATAAAGTACAATTCCCATATTGGTTGTGAAACTGAAGTTACATTGCTATTGGTATTCCTCACAATGATAAAATCCATATGTCATTTTGTTGTTTTTTTCAGGGCAAAAAAGGAAATAACCAGGGCCGACAATCCACCTGTCACGTCCCGCCAAAACGGAAAACCCGAACCCCTGGACCACCACAGAACCGCCAGTAAAACCCGAGACCATGCAGAGAAATCAGATGCTCAGAGAAGAAGCAACTGGAGAAACGAGAATCGAAAGATCGAAAAACAACCACCACCACCGCCGACGCCACAGGAGCGGCCACCATCGCCGGAAACCTGGCGAAAACCGGTGGAGCCCACACCACCGGTGGGGCCACGTTATGGAAAAGCAGCTTCCGCTGTGGAGCTGGCTCAAGCCTTTTCCAAATCGGTCTCGGACCCAAAGGTGGGGTTGAGAGGGGTTCCCGGGCAGGGGCAGATTCCGTTTTCTAGGCTGACCGGGCAGCCCGCAACTAGGCCTCATCAGATCAACGGGCACTGAATGTGTTGAAAAAATTATGTTTCTTGAAGCTGCCCGTGAAGGTCAAGAGTTGACTTGAATGAAGCGTGAGTGGGTTTTCGGTGATAGTACCAATATGTGGGATGAACGTTGAAGAAAGGGAGGGAGGGGAGAGGAGAGAGGAAAACAATAATCTTGTTTCTGACACTTTTTTTTATCGAGGAAAAGATTGATTGATGGATGTTTTTACTGAAAAGGGTAAAAGTGTGCCAATTATTTCATGCACATCTTCATCTTCATCTTCATCTTGTTTGTTTTAATATGTTTGCACGTTTAGACAGTTTCACTTCTACGCTGATTCATCTATCACCTCCGTTTATAAATCTGTTAGGTCAATTTTCTTTTCAATCTGTGATATTGGGCCGGCCCAGTGGGCTTAGGATATTTGACCCCTAGCCTTAGGACCGGGTTTTATCTTAGGTGGTGTTTTTTTGATGGTTCATTTATTTGATCGATGAAATTCTAATTTAGTAGTGTTATAGTTTCTATTTTACACCAGTCTCTTCACCTCTCTAGATTTTCAATAATAACAAAACCTTCTTTGTATTACTTTATATTGTAATTTATTGGAAAAAAATATACAATGAGGAATACATATAGAAATGTAGATCTTTTAACTCTAAAAAAAGGAAAAAGAGAAAAGGTTTTATACCAAAAGCTCATAATCCAAAACACATTTTAATATTTTCTATTGGAGCTTTTAACTTTTAGTGTTCTATGTAATTCTATATTTTTTTATAAGTTTTTAACTAGTTTGATGAATACAGCTTCCATCTACCGGCTGATTTTGCTAATCACGTCCATAATCACAATCTAAAACAAAAACGATGTTGGGACAGGCGAAAACATATCCCATGAACCTTGTAGCCTGAAAATAAAATGAAATAGTTAAAGATCATGATTATCTTACAAAACAACACAATGTTTTTTATTAACGAGAAAAATATGTAATTTGGTAAAGCCTTATATGACATAAATGTACTAAAGAACGATAAATAAAAAGTCAGAAAAAATAAGATTTCCCGTCATCGAATACATGATATTATTTTCAAAAATATATTTTGAAAATCATTTATTCAACAAACTTACAACCTTTATATACAATTGTTTTTTATGATGCGAGTATGAATTAGAAAATAATACGAGTATTTTGTATGATACGAGGATGAATTAAAAAATAATCAAAATACAATTTTATCTACATAATAACTTACACGAACTCATGCTTGTATCCAGAAGGTGCATTACTCGGTACATACACTTGTATTCTTTTTGTCTTGACCACATCTTCCTCATAAATCGTGCATAGCGACGGCCGCCAGTGTCCATTTTTCCCAACTGTTTTACCACCTTTACCACCACCATTGCCGCCACCACGACCACCACCAAGCTTCTTTTCACGAACCAAACTGACATTATGACTTTTATTGTTTTTCTCCTTAAAAACCGATGAAGACCTGGATTCATAAATGCCACAACAAGAAAAAAGAGTGAGCAGAAACTTCATTTTTAGTTTGCCTCGAAGAGTTCGAGAATCTATGTGTTTTTAAGAAGGAAATAAATGTTCTTTTTTATATATGTTATCTTATTTTACTTTTAAACTTTTTTTTAGACATCAATTCGCAGCCGGCAGCTTTTGATTACGACGTTTTCCCACACTTAACTCATTCTTAAATTATTGTAGTTAAAAGTAGATATGGTGGATTTATGATATGATTCGAAAACGATTGATTGTAAATTTAGCTTTTTAATAATATTATTTGGATTTTAGAATTGATTTAGTTGACTAAATTGATTATAGTCCTATAAATTAGTATATAATTTATTTCGGTGGAACGAAAATCTGAGTTGAAGACTCGAAGTATGCTTTTGAAATTTATTAGGGATGAACAAAAACCGAACCAAAACCCGAAAAAAAAACCCCGACATAACCGAAACCGAAAAACCGAAACCAAAGCAATAACCGACGTTTTAGGTTTGAATTTTACAAAAACTGAAAAATAACGGTTTGGTTCGGTTTTGATGTATAAAACCGCCCATGAAAACCGAACTGACCCACATATATATTATTTATTATGTTTTAAACTTGTAGTTTTAGACTTTAGACTTTATTCCTTTAGTACTTTATGTTAGGATATTCATCCTTGAAAGATCAATTAGATTCAAAACAGAATGTAAATAAGAGCAGGAACAAGAACAAGAACAAGAACAAGAACAAGAACAAGACAATGATTCAAAATATGGTTAATGATTATAAGCCACAGCCTCAGAAGAACTCGATTAAGAATTGCAACTGTAGAGACGTGATTAGGGTTACAAGAATAATTGCTAAAGTTATGAAACACGGTGCATGCACCTTAAATACTCTAACCCTAATAAATGATGGATGGACAAGCCCAAGCCCGTTTACATAAATGAACTATTAAACAAGCACAATGACGCAAAATAATATTCATAACAATCTCCCCCTTTGCGTCAATTGAGGCGAGAGTCCATCAAGGCTGAGTTTGTGACAACTCTAAATTTATTCCGTCACTGTATTCCATTTCCGTTAATAAAATTTATTTTTATTAAAATTTTCCGTTAACTTTTGGATTAAGTTAATTAAATTGGGACTTTTTATTTTGACTTCATAAGTGTCAGAACACATTAGAAACACGTTAAAACACCCTCAATATTCATTTGGAAAAGTTTTAATTACAACTAAGTCGAGTTACGACAAACTAATCGGGTAAAATTTTAAACCCCGTTTAACGTCGGTATTGGGTGGATTCCCACTTGGCCACAAACTCAAGCCTTATATAAAGGATGAGTGACTTCATTTAAGCTTTTTCCCACCTCCTCATAACTTTCTCTCTCTACTCTCTCTCTAAAACTCGAGTTTTGATCTAAAAACGCCCCTTTCAAGCTCCAAAATCGTAAGTGATCTATCCTAACTTGTTGTGTAACTTGTTAAGCATGCAAATCTATGTTTAAATCATTCAAAACACTCAAAAACTTGTGTTTACGGTTTGGGAACACCTCCCAAAACCGTAAACTCCCATGAAGGGGTTTTGAAGCCCCCAAACCCTTCCAAATCCTTTCTAGTGTTTAGCTAAGACTTAAAGACTTGCATGTACGAGCTTAGAGCACCAAAATCATGTCATTTGGGTGGTAAACATGAGTTTACGGCCCAAGAACATTCTTGGACCGTAAACACACCTTTATAGACCATGAACACCTTTTAAGGTGTGAAATTGCCCCTTAAACACCTCCAAAAGCTTCCATGAGTGCCTAGAACCTTGTATTCCTTCATGTGATGCACCAAACCATGCACAAATGAGCAACACTTGAGTTTATGGTTTGGGAAGGTCTCCCAAAACCGTAAACACCTCCCAAGGGTGTTTAAGTGCCCTTAACACCTTGTATGACTTAGATTTGGGTCTAGAACTTTGTATGCTTAACCTACAACCACCAAAACACATGAATCATGGACAAACATGAGTTTACGGCTGTAAACTCATGTGTTTACAACCGTAAACTCCCCAAGGGTCCTTCAAGAACCGTAAACCCTTTTTCCAAGGTCAATTCAAGTCCCGATCACTTCCTAAGCCTTTGATGCAACCTTAGAACCTTCCTTTGTGCATTGTAAGACCTTTAAACATCCAAGAACACACCACCCATGAGTTTACGGTCGTAAAATCATGGGGATATGGTGTTTGGACCGTAAACAACCTAAGGGTCTACTCTTGAAGAGTAAACTCCTTATCTAGGCCCTACACACCCTTAGATGCAACCCAGATCATTCCTAACACTTGAGATAAAGTGTTTTCGTGCCCCGGAGTGTATTTTCTTACTTAATTAGTAGTTCAAAGTCTAATTGGATACAATTATGTATCTCCTTATGTTACATAGGAACCTCGCGCGTGTTCAAGCCTTAAACTGACACTTAGCATCCTAGCCGACACCTTTCTCGTCTGGTGAGTTCATACCTCTACACCATTTTCCGTGTTTTTCATGTTTTCAGGGGGGGAATACAAGCAAAAGTACAAGGAAACTTGTACTAAAAACTTATTATTTCGTATGTTATAGTTACATGTTCAATATGCTTTTAGCACTGAAATCCGTATTAACCAACCATTTAACTTGCAGAGTTAGTTTTCAAACTAATTGCGAAACTCATTATAAAATGTTATATTTTATATTTCACAAAGAATTTCATGTCATTCATAAAACAGGATTTTCCGCATTATTACTTGTAAATTTGTTATTCTTAAGATTGGAGACACGTCCTCTGAAACACTCCACAGAGATACGCGAGTGGAGGACCGCCCCTGTAACCAGAATCTTTTAGAAGGAGAGCGTGACTTGAGTGTATAGACCTATACGGGGCTGACTACCCCGCACCTTGCTGCTAGCTACAGTGGGACCGACAGGTCTACGGGTGGCAAAAGTCATAAATGATATTGGCCCCGTTACGCGCCATATCTAGTTTATCGTATGGTTATGGAACTCGCAACTTAGATAATGGAGATTTACTCTTAAGTAATAATGAACCTAGTGAACTAACCTCAAAGTAATAACTGTTTTGATTACTAGAGGGTATCAATATTACCCTTAGGTATTAGTTCACAACCTACTTATTAGTTTTATATACGTGTTAAAACTAATGTACTTTCCAAGGATAACTAAACTTTCAGGGAAACTTTACTTAACATTGAAAGTATGGTAGATACTTGTACTTTTCATTCCGGATCGATAACCAATCACCTACTTTTAAGGAAAATAAGGGGTTTTCCTGGGATAACTTAACTTGACTTGTCATAAACAGGCTGTTTAACAAATGGATAACCACACTTCTTTTATAAGAAAATATGGGATTTTCTTGGGAAACAACTTTTTGCAAACTTAAAGGAACATTTTCTTTCACAGAAACAAACCGCTTATGAACTCACCAGCTTTATGCTGATATTTCTAAAACTGCTTGTATTCTCAGGTTCACGTTAGACAGGTAACCCGCTTTCTTTTGGAGAAGATGGAGCGTATAGAAGTCTCGTCTTCACTTTTGATATACTGATGTATATATAAAACATGTATTACTTTGCTTTCAAACAAATGTAAATATTCCTATGTAATGTAATGGTTATGTTTACTATGCTTACTATGTACATTGGTTGTGATACTTTACATGACGTCTTCCGCCCCGGAACGTTTCCTCCATCGGTTTCGGGGTGTGACAGAGTTCGCTTTTGCACATCAAAGACTTTCAGAATGATACTCAGTAGAGAATTGCGAACCTGATTTTTACCATTGAATCATATCCGAAAAACACTTCTTGTCTCCCTTGCTGTTGCCCTTGAACTTATTGACCATGTCCAAAATATACTCTAGGCAAGAAGTTGTGTACAGGTGTTTATCAGTTAGAAATAAACAAACTTTGTGAAAGTCTGCATCATTTCATTCTCGCGCCTGAAAGACCACATGCCATCCTTCCTTGTATATTTTCCCAAGCTTCAACTTTTTGACCCCTTCTGGTGCTTCTTTGGGGAGAACAGATGGCTTCCTTCGCAATACATAAACTATTTCCACATCCATTTTGCCGACCTCTTGAACATACGAAACTATCATCAATTTGAGGTGAGAAATAACGGGCTCGTACTTCTGTCCGTCTCTCAGCAGTAAGTTGTAAAGCATGATCCAGTCATAGGGATTGAGGCATGGTAGGTGTACGAGAGTGAATTCGTAGACCTGACTAGCAGAACCTCTCACAACCTTGAACTTTGCATTAGGGAAGCTTTCGATTTCAATTGGACCTGTGACCTTCATTGCAGTAATCTTGCTAGCACACCACGTTTCGTACTGAGGCTTCATGTGCTTGAGATAGATTATAGAATGAGAAGAGTAATTCATCAGCACCATTATCAGTGGAAGGGACATTTGCTACTTTCACAAAGGAGCGAAACTTGAAGTCTTTCGGAGTTATTGGCAGATCCAACTGTGAATCTCGTGTATTCTAAAGCTCGAATGACACAATTGGTTCTAGCCAATATTGACTAGGCATATCCACAACTTCGTTCTGAATTTGCTTTAAAGTCCACTTTGTAAATAAAAGCTTTCAGCTTTCCAAAGTAACCCGAGCTTTGCGTTTTGCTTTCTCTTTTTCTTCAACCACTCGAATTATTCTTTGATGTTCGTCCATTTCAGCCTCTCGTGCCTTTATTCTTTTGAGCTCGTTTTCATCAGGCTCTTCATCTTCGCTATTGTCGACAATGGGTTCTTCACTGAAAATTTTTTCTTTGCCTTTAGGCTCAGATTCTCTTTTTACAGTGTGCTTGAATGATGGTTTGGGTTCTTCCTTCTTGGATTGTGACACACATTCTCCCCTTGTTTCGGAATGTAGCTAGATTCCGAAACACCTTCCAGTCGATGAAGCATGGAGAAGACATGCCTTAATTTCTCAACAAGATGCTTCTTTACCGTAATCGTGATCATTGAGTTGCGTGTCTCAATGATATCCGGAAGCATGCCAGTGACTTCTACAATGTAGCTTTTCGAAGCAGCTTTCTCATATAACAAATCCTTGACTTTCTTCTCAACATTTTCAAGCTTGAATGTCAAGACTTTCACCTTTTCAGTTTTGACGGCAAGAGCATCCATTATTTTTCTCTCCATAGCCAGATCTTCTTGAAGCTTAGAGAGTTGTGAGGAGATGGATGATTGGAACTTGTCATGGTCAGATTTAAGACCAGTGTGAACCTCTTGAACTTTCTCCTTCTCAGTTTTAATTGTTGAGCCCATGACAGAAATGACTTTGTTAGCCGTCGAAGTGTTGGACTCAAAGGAGCTTTGGAATTCCTCCATGAAAACTTGAGCATCAGATATTAGTTTATCAATTTTTTGGTCGTTTTGTTGCAGACCATGGTAGAGTCATCTACTGCCTTGTTCATCTTTTCAAGATTGGTAGAGTGTTCTTTAGTAGAGTCTCAAGAATGGACTTGTCCGTTGCTTGAGAATAATCATCAGTGGAAGAGGTCTTTGTAGTGTTAAGCAACGAGTCCAGCTTTTCATTTATCGCCTTGAGTTGCCCTCTCGTGACATGGGCTTTGTCCTCACTTTCAATCCTGATGTTGAATGGACTATAGGTGAATCCTGCGAAGTCGTCATCATCCCTGAAAATCATGTCTAGGTCATTGTGGCGAAGAGGGGAAATGGTAAGTATGGAATGACCAGTTATGAAACCTGAAGCTCCCGCCCCCACATCAGATGCGTTGACAGAAATAGGAGGCTCAATAGTTGTTGCTGGTGTGGTGGTAGAATCGGTGAAAATGGGTGGAGGTTGCGAAACACCTAAGGAGACAGGTGGGCATGGAGTGATAGAGATGGGTGTTAAAGTGGTGGCAGTTGGAGAAGGAACATAAACAGTCTCAACGAAATCAGTGAAAATAGGACTGAGACAGGAATCTCTACAGTTACCTCAGGAGCAGTGGAAATAGCTTGCGAAACCTCTGGTCGGGAAGTTGTTGCAGTGTCTTCGGTTTGAACAGGCGCATACACTTCAATGCGAACATCTGATTGAGTGTCAGACTCCGAATGTTCGCTTTCACTAGGAGTCAGAGATTTGGGCTTGCGAGCTTTCCCCTTTAGCTTTCACTTCTTTGCTGGAGAAGGAGTTGGTGCAGACGAGTCAGCTTGTGAATTTCGCTTCTTGGAGGATTTTGCAGGTTTAGAAGGACCCTCTTTTTCACTTTGCTTGTTTTCACTTTTCTTGCATCCTTTTTGTCCTCTTTTCTTTGGTTTATCGGCTTCATCAATTATCGATTGCATCTCTGGCGTCAAAGGGCGAAAGCCCGAGACAGGAAGTTTCCTGTAAGCTTCAAGGATTTTACTAGCCGCAGGAAACATAGCTTCAGGAATTGAGCCAACAAATGAAAACTTTGAATTATCAACAAGGATAATGTTGGTAGTATGAAAGACAGAGATGGCAGACATGAAGAGTCTTGCATCACTGGAATGTTGTGCTTCTCAATTTCCCTCTGAATAATGATTGTCCAGAAGCGAGGATAAGAGATTTCACTGTGTCTCGTTGTTGAATGGGTGCTTTGTACCAATTGAGCCCAAAGAACAACTCCAAAATCGATGTTGATTCCATTGTAGAGCCCATACATAATCGTCATAAACAACTTACTGGCGCAATCCGACCCAGTTACACGCTCCGAAAAGATTTTGAACAAAAGAGTAAAGAGCCCATTCCATAACGGTGGCATATTGGGCTTCCTGAATTTTGAAATTGTGGTTAAGGTTTCTTTATACCCCATTTGGTAGAACATCTCCATGATGGCGACGATTGAGATGGAATCAGGGTCTACCAGATCAGCAGTTTGAGCAAGCCCTAGCAAGGAACAAAATCGGGACTTGGTGATTGACGTTTTCCGATTGTGAACTTCAAACGTGATCCACTGTTCTTCCTTGTGTAGCAAGCAGTGGAGTAAGCCTTTGACAGAGACATCGAAACAATCTTCGATGTGGTCAACGCGTTAACCAATGGTGAGTATTTCAGGCACTCAATGATCGGTAACATGAAGCTGTTGTATTTGAGAGGATCGAGATTGAGAATCAGATTCTGATTTTGCTTGATTGTGAGAGGGGATGACTGCCCTGTGTGTTCTTGAATAGAAGGAGTTTTAGAAGATCCCGCCATTGATGATTGCTTGAATATGAAGATGATGAACAGTAGATGATGAAGATCGCCAAAATGCTTTGAGAGTATTTATGAGTGGTAAAGAGAGATGTAGCGTCAAAAACCCTATATACCATTTGTTTGGTGAGATAAGTGTGGAGAGAGATTGCATCGAGCACTGAAAAGTCGCTTGGAAAAGTGTGATTTGACAACTGTTACGTCAAAAGCGTATGTTAGGCGGCGATAAAGAAAACGTCGGTTCAAATTTTCACGCGCCCATTTGAATTCTTATCCATTAGTGTCGCATCAGTTTCTCCCTTTCGCATTTAAGTGTATACCACCTTTCGCATTTAAGTGTATACCACCTTTCGCATTGAGATACGAACTTTCACCTTTTAAATAAACTTGAATTGAACTGCGAAACTGAAAATGAGTGTAAGTACCGTGAATGTATTCCGGTATATAGGATGTTGCTATGATGTAGTGAATTGTTAGATTGGTAGATCTGTATGATTACCTGTACTTGCTGGTTATATGTTGATAATTTCATTTTATTTATTTCTTTTTATATTTTGTTTTAGTTTATTTCATTCATAATTTAGTTAATTCCTATGCATTTTCCCCTTTTTGTTATTTTGTGTCTATTTCGGGTGCTCTCTAGTTTCTTGAGCATAATTATAGGTTTCTGGAGACTAGCGAAGCGAGAATGTTCGGGACTTATGGAAAGCGGTTGGACTTGGAGGACAATAAGGATCTTGGGCTTAATATCTAGTGGAGGTGATACATAAAATGGGTTTTAGATGGATGGAGCATTGAAGAATATTGTCGCTTAATTAAAAGAAGATGGAAGAATTTTTCAAGCGTGCGAGAATTAATGACCGGGCGATTTCGAAAGCTTTGGAAAAGGAAAATTGGGCTCAAATTGAAGAAAAACGAGCTAGAAGCTAGGGATGAGCATCGGAGCCAAGTACCCGCTTTTGGGACCGGAACCGCCTCGGAACTGCCATTGTTGGAACTCGAACTGCCTTAGGCGGTTCCGATTCCTAAAGTTATGGAACTGCCTTAAGCGGTTCTGGTTCCGGTTCTCATTTTTCGAAACCGCTACCCACCAGAACCGGTTTATATATATATATATATATATATTATTTCATATAAATATGTGTGTTACTTAGACCGGTTTAGAATATATTGGTTTGATTTTGTCCGTCTTTGGTCCAAATTCACTTGATTTGGATCGAACTAAATTGCGGTTTTATCGACAAAAGTTAACAAAATTAATGTAACCGGGTTATCGGCTCTCAGAATCGGAACAACCGGTTTCGGGGACTAGTTCCAAACATTTAAGAACTGCCTAGAGCAGTTCCGGTTCAGTATCTAACTTTCTAGGAACCGCTGGTTCCGGTTCCGGTTCTTGCCAAAAAAGGCAGGTACCCGCCTATGCTGATCCCTACTAGAAGCTGATCGGACTCAAACTGGGCTAGTGGACTAAGCAGTGCAGGACCAGCAAATGAAAAAGGCACGTACTCTGTTAGTTTACGCGACATGTGTGGAGTTCTTACGCGGCCCGCGTGGATTTCTGCAACGGCAAATTCGTGATTTTACTTTTGGCTTCTGTTTGAGGAAGTTTGGTGGGATTCTTTTGGAAGATTTGCACATCCAATTTTGGAGCACTTTCTATAGAGTTTTTGGATACTTTGAAGGAAAAGAACACTTGAAGAACATCATCTTTTCATCTCTAAATCTTTCTTCATGTTTGGTACATTTTACTTTAACTTTGTTTTCTTGAGTTTAGTCATGCTTGGCTAAACAAAACTTGGTTGACTTTTGTGGAATCCTTTGAATTTTTGTTGAATGTTGAAGACTCCATGAACTTGTTCTTGAATCTTTATGAGAATGTTTTGTGTTTTAACATCTTATCACTACTTGTATGTTTTTATTCATGAGTTTAAATGTGTTTGTGGTGATTAGTTGGCTAATTTCTTGATTAAGTAAAGGATCCTCAAATTCGCAAGTAACAAATGATTTTTGTGTTAGTTTTACTTCACACAATCATAAAAACATTTTCTCCAACGTGGTAGTGAAAACATTTGACTCCTCTTGGATTTGGTGGCTTTTTGGTTCTTAATGCTATTTGACTTTCACTAATTACATGCTTAATGGAAATTGTGACTTTGAATAAGAAAATTGTTATGAGCTGTGACATCCCCAATTTCACGGCCAGAAAAGACCGATTTTGTTTATGCTTTATAAAAATCAGAGTACTTCTTTTCATAAAAATGTTGCAAAATTTGTTCCCAGAAAAATACGATAAATACGTTATCAAAACATTTTAGAAGAAACATATTTTATTCATTTTAAAACTTTTGGGATGTCATCGTCAATACAGAAACATAAGCATAAACGGAACTTACATTTATTTACACTAGTGATCTACATCTCTTTAATCTCTCAGTATAATGTCACTTCATATCCACACCTGTGATATAAATAAACTGAGTGGGTCAGGTTGAGAAACCTGGTGAGTACATATGGTTTTCAACCCACAATAATATAATTATTATGTTTAAACAATTAAACAATCAACCTAATTACCCATCCCCATTATCTTCTTTATTCTTAAGGGTCTACCCTAAAAATCAGCTATTCCTCATTCATTTATTCCTAAGGAGTATCCTAAGGAATAGGTACGAATTCTATCGTTGTAAATTACACATCTGTCAAGCACAACTGCTAGTTCTGTCACTTAGGCGCGACTGCCAAAATTGTGACATTCTCTATGGGGCGCATTTGCCGGAATAGTCCTTTAGGTGCATCTAACGGGGTTATGAGGTTCTCTATTAGGCGCTTCTGTCAGTAGAGTCCTTTAGGCGCCTCTGCCAGGGTTTTATTGACAGTATCGTTTTCGAGAGTCCACTTGCAATACATGTCAATGGGTTTTTAGAGTACACCGGAGAACACATCGTTCACAACACCTACAGGTTGCGAGCCTGCTAGTGTTCCACTGGACTGTCTAGAATAGTCTGTGGTTGTCATCCATACTTTGCTAAATGACGGGGCCATCATTTGGGAAAAAGGCTTCTCACATCGTCCACCTCTCACCCTCACCTCACGGTCTATTTCACCTCTCAACTTATCATCCAACTTATATTTCATCTATTACATCTACCCATGTCTTACCCCAACATTTTCGTAGATATAAAATACATATACAGTTTAAATCATTTAAAATGTGTATAAAATCGTTCATCCAACATAGATAGCAAGTATTCAGATAATATGCACACATAGCACGTAATTTATATAAAATATTTCATATCTATGTGTAAGCTGAAAGTAACTATGAACTCACCTGAAAGGTGGTGACTCAGCACTCGGACAGCGCTTCGATACTCTCAAAACAATTTCCTTCGATAAAACCTAGTATCAGTACCACTAGGGTTTAGTCTAACGATAACCGCGACAAATTAATAGTCTGACTATTATTATTATTATTATTATTATTATTATTATTATTATATAAGCGTTAAATAACAGTCAATATAACTCATAATAATAGCCCAAATAATTACTTTAAGGACCTAATAACATTACAATAATTATTCGGAAGCTATATTAAAAATTGCGTAAGCGTAGCTCACTTACAGCAGATTTGAAAGAAAACCGAGCTTTCCTCGGAGCAACGTTTCCGAAACCGAAAGACCCTTTTTCTCGGGACTCCGGGAGTGAGAGAAGTGGCTGTCCTCGGCCTCCTTTTATAGGCGAGGCTTCGGACTTATGCTGGTCATACCGAAGTCTTACGCTGGGCGTAAGTTCGGATAAGGTCGACACGCGTCGCTTCGCTGCTGGGTCATCGTGGCTCTTCTCGGAACTGCACAAGGGTCGGAATGCAGGGCGTAATGTCTTCGGGTGTGGGGCATATGCGAGGGCTAAGCGGCATGATCCAAAGCGCGTTTCTTCATCAGCGATGGGTGGCCCAGATGCTGCCACGTCACCAGCTCCTCACCAGGCTTCGCAAATTCGACGAAAATCTTAAAAAATTCGTAACTTTCTCATACGAACTCCGTTTTTGACGTTCTTTATATCCACGCGAAGGCAGAAACGTACTATACAACTTTCGTTTAGACTTTGTCGGCTAATTTTGACTCTATTTTAAAAGTTATATTATTAACAGGCCGGGACAGGATTAGTCCGTTAAATTCTCATAACTTCCTCATCTGATGTCCGTTTTTGCCCATCTTTTTCTCGTTACGCTACTCTTAACGAGATCTTCGATTCTCTTTTAGGTCGTGTCGGCTAAAAATCGCTTGATCTACTATTCGAATTTCGGGCTGTACACTGCTAAGCCGAAACTTCGAAAAATCATAACTTCTTCATATGAAGTCAGATTTGGGCGTTCTTTTTATGGACACTCTTGGTTTAACGTATTCTACGACTTTTTTTTAGATCGCTAAGGCGAAAACTCGTTCTATCGTAAATTCACTATTTACGCTTCTCGGCGCCGTGCCGGTTCCGTCGCGAAATTTCGACGGATCATAACTTTTTCGTTATAACTTGGATTTCGGCGTTCTTTATATGTACGGAAATCTTGTGACATATTCTACTACTTGGTTAAGATTATTTATTCTAAATAATCTTTTGTCGAAAAGTCGTTTTCGACACTTATTGCCTCTAATTTGACTAGCCCGGATCTACGGGCGTTATATGAGCTTCTCTAACTATTTTTAACAACTAAGAAAAGTCTAGGTAATCTCGAGCTTATTGGATTACTATAGCAAAATTAAGGATTTAAAACAAGTATTGCACCATTGGATTCTAATGATATGTTCATCAAAAGTCAAAGTGAGGAAACTTTAAGTCAACCATCTTTCTCTTATTGATTTTACATCAAACTCTTATTTTTGTTGAATTGTCCATTTAAATCTTATTTTAATTCTAGTTTTATTTCAAGTATTTTAAAAAAGACCAAAACCCCCATTTTTATTTTTATTGTTATTTTACAAATATTTTTAGAACGAGATTTTTCATAGAGTTATAAAATTGAACCAATCTCCGCAGATTCGACCCCTTTACCAATATACATTGTTTTAGTGTAAAATATTTAGGGTTATTAATTTTGTTGGCCTCGACAACCACCAAATTTTTGTTCTATTCCCGGGGATTGGTTTATTTTTAATCAATTTGTTTCTCTATGCCCATATGTCAACGTACAGGTGCTTTGATTTATAACTTGAAAATTGAAAAAGAAGCAAGGCATTTGGCGAAGGAAAAGAGAATAGAACATGGTCAAACTTCAAATCCTCACGGGGACTCAGAGGTTGAAACCGCTGCATCAAGTGACACCGAACCCGACTCTAGCCCCGATCCTCGCCAAGAAATTCCCGAAACACCACCCCTACACCAAAATTCACCCATCATAGACCCAATTGCAATTGGGAACGGAGGAGAAGCTCCCAAAAGAACCTTGAGGTGAATGATGGAAACCGATGCTACACAAACTCCAACCGGTGTCAATTACCCCGTTTTGGAAGGAGGTTCGGAATTGAAGTCAAGTTTAGTTCATCACCTTCCAACTTTTCATGAATTGGAGAATGAAGACCCTCATAAGCACTTGAAGATGTTCCATATTATTTACACAAGTATGAAGCCACAAGGGTCAACCAATGACCAAATCAAATTAAGGGCATTCCCCTTTTTATTGGCCGATAGAGCAAAGGATTAGTTGTTCTATCTTCCACCGGGGTCAATCAACTCATGGACCGACATAGCAAGAGCTTTTCTTGACAAGTTCTATCCCGATTCAAGAGTATCAAGTTTTAGAAAGGAGATTTATGGTATCCGACAAGGTCAAAATGAGACTTTTCATGATTATTGGGAAAGATAAAAGATTCAACAACTTATGCTATAATTATCCACAACATCAAATTCCGGAACAACTCCTCATTCAACACTATTATAAAGGATTATTACCAATTGAGAGAAGACTAGTTGATGCCTCAAGTAGTGGAGATGTCTTTAGCAAAACTCCACAACAAACAAGACAACTCTTCAACACCATAGCCGCAAACTCCCAATACTTTGGCCCGCACCAAGACATGAAAAGAGACACACAACACAAAGTGAATGAAGTGGGGACATCGAGCCTTGAGTCTCAAATCAAAGATTTAACACCCGTTGTTCAAAAGCTAGCCATGGGACAAACTCCACAAGTGATGGTTTGTAGAATATGTGCAACAATGGGACATCCTACGGATATGTGTCTCATCCTCCAAGAAGATGCAAAACATGTGAATGCCATGGGATAATTGCAAAACTACCACAATAAACCATCTGGTTACCATAACGCATACAATTCAAGTTGGAAGTTAAATCCCAATATACAATCCAAGACCATTGCCTCAAAATGCATTGGTTAGACCTTCCTATCCACCAAAACAATCCCACTACCAACACCCACAACCTCACTAGCAACCCAAACCACACCCTCCACATCACCAACAACCTCCTCAATCCCATCCGAGTAGCTCCGAAATGTCTCTTGAAGACATTGTCAAGTCTCTTGCCACTAGTACCCAACAATTCCAAAAAGAGACAAGGACTAGTATCCCCAACCTTGAAGCACAAATGGGAGATATAGTTACATCTATAAGTAAGTTAGAGTCCCATGGCAAACTACCTTCTCAAACTGAAAAGAACCCAAATGTCAATGTAGTGTCTTTAAGCAGTGGTAAACAAACCGCAAAGAGTAGTTCCAAGAAGAAGTCAAGGGAAGATGAGGAAGAAATAGAGATCACTCCCATTGAGGATCCTATTGTCAAGAATGATGCACAAGACATAGTTTGAAAGAAGACTACTCCTCTAGTGACACCAATAGTCACTCAACCGTCATTCCCCTCTCGACTTGCAACCTCAAAGAAGAATGCGGAGGAGAAGGAGATCTTGGACACCTTCCGAAAGGTGGAAGTAAACATCCCATTACTTGATGCAATCAAACAAATTCCTAGATATGCAAAATTCTTGAAAGAACTTTGCACCAACAAGAGAAAATTGACAGGAAATGAAAAGATTTCGATGAACGAGAATGCATCCGTGGTCTTACATAGAAAACTTCGACCTAAGTGTAAAGATCCGGGAATGTTACAGTTCCTTGCAAGATAGGGGATGTCACTTTTAGTAGCTTCTATTAATGTCATGCCCTATTCGGTGTATGAATCATTGAATTTCGGGACTTAAAGTGAAACTGGTGTCATAATTTCACTTCCGGATAAATCAAGTGTCTTTCCTAGAGGTGTTTTAGAAGATGTTTTGGTGGAAGTGAACCAATTGGTCTTCTCGGCAGATTTCTACGTAATTGTTTTAGAAGAACAAGTCTCCTCCAAATCGGCTCTAATTTTACTCAGGAGGCTGTTTTTGAAAACGGCTAGGACAAAAATCGATGTGTATGCGGGAAGTTTAACAATGAAGTTTGATGGTGAATAATAAGTTTTAATATCTATGATGCTATGAGATATCCTAGTGATGTTTCATCCTTGTATTTTGTTGATGTTGTTGAACTATTAACCCAAGAATTATTTGAGTTGTCCAATGGTGATATGTTGGAGATAATCCTAAGCAAAGAGTTTGAGTGTGGGAAGCTAGATGAATAATTAAAGCTTTATTCCTTAGATTCGAAAGTTGGGAAGTTGGTCAATAATTTGGAAGTGAAGAAATCCACAAGATTCGATGTTAAGCAAATTGAGTTGCCTCTAACCCATACAAAGTTGCCACCATGCCGTATTCAACCACCAGAATTGGAATTGAAAGTCCTACCTCAACACTTGAAGTATGTATATTTGGGAAAGAATGAAGCTCTTTCGGTTATCATTTCCACTCACCTAACCGAGTTTGAAGAAGAGAAACTCCTCAAGGTGTTGAAGGAACACAAAGAAGCCATGGGTTGGATGATTGTCGATATAAAAGGAATGAGCCCCTCCACTTGTATGCACAAGATTTTGATGGAGGATGAATACGAGCCAAGACGAGTTGCACAAAGAAGATTGAATCCACATATGATGGAAGTTGTCAAGAAAGAGATATTGAAGCTCCTTGATGCGGGGATGATCTATGCAATCTTGGATAGCAAGTGGGTGAGCCCAGTGCAAGTAGTGCCTAAGAAGACGAGAATTACGATGATCGAGAACAACAAAGGTATGATGGTCCCCACCTGTATGCAAAACGGGTGGAGAGTATGTATTGAATACCACAAACTCAATGCAAGCACAAGAAAATATCATTTTCCATTGCCTTTAATTGACCAAATGTTAGAAAGGTTGGCCAGAAAGTGTCATTATTGTTGTCTAGACAGGTATTCCGATTTTCACCAAATCCCGATGGCACCGAAAGACTAAGAAAAGACAACCTTTACATGTCCATTTGGTACTTTCACATACCGGATAATGCCATTTGAATTGTGTAATGCCCCAACCACTTTCCAACGTTGTATGGTTATTATTTTCTCGGAATATGTTGAGAACATAATTGAAGTTTTTATGGATGATTTTACGGCATATGGAAACTCGTTTCAAGAGTGATTGATCAGTCTCACCAAGATTTTGAAAAGATGCATTGAAACGAATTTGGTTTTTAAATTTTGAAAAATGTCATTTTATGTTGAGTTGAGGTCTTATTTTTGGTCACCTTATGTCAAAGAAAGGAATTGAGGTAGATAAAGCTACAATTGATGTTATTGAAAGCATACCTTAGCCGACTTGTGTTCGGGAAGTTCGTTCCTTTTTAGGTCATGCCGGACTCTACCGAAGGTTCATCAAATAATTTTCGAAGATAACAAGACCAATGTGACAACTCTTGCAAAAGGATGTTGATTTCGAGTTCAATGAGGTGTGTAAAGAAGCTTTTGACAAGCTTAAGGAGTTGCTAACATCTACCTCATCATACAAGCGCCAAAATGGGATCTCCCATTTGAGATCATGTATGATGCAAGCAACTATGCTATATGCGTCGTTTTGGGTCAAAAGAATGGAAGAGCCTCCTATGTGATCTACTACACATCGAGAACACTAGACAACACTCAAAGAAACTACTCTACTACAGAGAAGGAGCTAGTGGCCATAATGTTCGCTTTGGAGAAGTTTAGGCAATACTTACTTGGTACCAAGTACTTGATGACAAAGAAAGATGGAAAGCCATGACTCATCCGGTGGATCTTATTATTGCAAAAATTTGAATTGGAGATTTGAGACAAGAGTGGATGCGAGAATATTGTTGCTGACCATCTAAGCCGGATGACTTCAAATGAAACTCCTCTCCTGTTGCGGGATGAGTTTCCGGATGATCATATCTTTTCTCTTACTCAATCTATCCCTTGGTATGTCGATGTCGTTAACTTTTTGGTCATGAAAAGGTATCCCAACACATTCACACATGCTCAAAAAGATAAATTAAAAAGTGATGCAAAATACTATGTGTGGGATGAGCCTTATTTGTGGAAACATTGTCCCGATAAAATTATTAGGCAATGTGTACCCCAACAAGAGCATCAGTCCATTTTGCAATTTTGTCATGAATTTGGTTGTGGGGGACACTTCGGACCTCACCAGAATTTGATAAAAATTGTTGAGTGTGGATTATTTTGGCCAACCATGTCACGTGATTGTTATTTGTTTTGTAAAAGTTGTGAACGGTGCCAAAGGACGAAGAATATTTCACAAAACAATTAGATGTCACAAAATCCGATCCTTGTTTGTGAAGTTTTTGATGTATGAGGGATTGATTTTATGGGCCCATTTCCCGTCTCATTCGGCAACGTTTACATCTTACTCGCGGTTGACTACGTCTCTAATGTGTTGAGACCAAAGCCACAAGATCGGATGATGCCAAAATGGTTATTGAGTTTTTAAAGTCTAATATTTTTTGTGAGATTTAGTGTGTATAGGGCTTTGATTAGTGATAGAGGGATGGATTTTTACAATAAGATGATGGAGGCTTTACTAAGGAAGTACAACGTGACCCACCGTGTCTCTACCGCTTACCACCCTCAAACAAATGGTCAAGCGGAGGTTTCAAATCGTGAAGTAAAGTCTATCCTTGAGAAAACACTGGACCCGACAATAAATGATTGGAGTTTAAGGCTTGATGATGCCTTATGGGCCTACCAGACTGCTTACAAGACCCCGATAGGCATGCCTCCATTTCCCGGGGACTTGGAGCACCATGCATTTTGGGCGGTCAAGCAATGCAATTTCAATATTGATTAGGAGGGAATACATAGGAAGCTTCAACTTCAAGAGTTAGAAGAATTGAGAAATGATTCTTATGAAAACTCAAGAATTTACAAGGAGAAAACGAAGCTTTTCCATGACAAGTCCATCACCCGAAAGCATTTTGAACCGGGACATAGGGTCTTACTTTACCATTCACGATTGAAGGTATTTTGGGGCAAGTTTAGGTCAAGATGGATCGGGCTTTTTTTGTGATAAAAACTTTTGACCATGGAGCGGTAAAAGTTCAGAGTGAAAAGACGGGACATTTTCAAAGTCAATGGGCACCGTTTGAAGCCATTATATGAAGGTTTCAATGCAAATGCTCTTGAAATCATCCATTTGGATGTCCCGATGTGTTGAAGCAATCTAGGAGGACGTCTCGCCAAAGACGTTAAAGAAGGGCATTTTTGGAAAGCGTTGTGCTTTCACTTTTTCCAAATCCAATAAATTATTTTAAAAAAGCGTTTTTGAGATTTTGAAAATTAAATTTTTTGAAATATTTCACCCTTCATTCCCGTTTTGTTCCAAACTTTTGTCAAAATTTTGAAACTAGGCTTTACGGAAATCATTTTGGCCAAGGAATCAAGTTTTTAGAAAAATTTCGAACTTTTGGAGTACAGGTGATCCACGCGGATCGCGTGGCATTTTAGCCTAAAGACTGTGCGGCCGTGTAACATCTTGTGCGGCTGTCATGCGATCCATTCCCTACCTGCGTAGAAGAAGCCTTCATCCTGGTTCAGCATGTGCGGCCAATGCGCGACCCGCGCCTTACCCTTCTAACACTTAGCGATTTTTTTTTGAGTTCAGGTCATGCAGCCTTCATGCGACCATAATGCGGCCCGCACAGATTCGACCAATTAAGCTCTGAACCTTAGTGAACCCGCAGAAAAAAAAGAAATGCTAGATGCGGCCAACGCATGGCCCGCGTCCCACCCGCGTGTAAGTCATTGACCAGATTTTAAGTTGTTGACCAACGTTGACTTTCGTTGACCTCTCGACCAAATGCATTCAAGGACCAATCTTGCTTCTTCTTCCCTACTTTCCATCAGTTTTCTTCTTTTTTTTTTTTCCTTCTTTTTATCTCAACTAGAACACCCACCTCCATTGAAACCTCACACAGAAACTCGATCTCTCGGAGTTCTACCGGTGGGAATCTTGCGAAACCACCACCAGTCTTCACTATTTTCCCTAGGGGTGAGCATGGTGCGGTTATTGGCCAAAACCACACCGCTAACCGCATATGCGTTTATTCCATTTTCAAAATTGTTTGGTGCGGTTATTTTTGTAGTGCAGTTTTATTTTTTTGTGTTTTGGTTATTAACCACATAGATTTGGTATAGGTATTTTGTATGGTTTTTAACCGTAGTTTAGAGTTCAAACGGTTTTAAGAGTTCAAACATATTACTTGTAATAATAATAAAAAAGAATAAGGTATAAGACATTAACTGAAATCACAAACAACTAATATCTTAAAAATGTGAAATCATTAGTAATTAACAATAAATATCGTAAAATTGTGAAATTTCACCATTTTCCAAAGTTAAGCATAACAAAAAACTAACACTTTTGTCCTCTAGAATTTTATCCTTCTTTCATCCATGAAACTTGTCTTATTTTTAATATTTAATATATTAGTAATTAATAAAAAAATTGTATATAATATATACGGTGCAACGCGGGTTTTTTTGCGGGTTTTGAAAACTAATAACCGCATCGCACCATAAATTTGCGGTTTTTTGAAAAACTGAAAACCTCACCATCGATTTTTATTGCGGTTGCAGTTTATGCGGTTAATTTTAATTGTGGTGTGGTTTTTGCTCACCCCTAATTTCCCCCCCTCTACAAACCCCACACAAAAAATCGTTCCGATATGTGGCCGGAATGGTTGGCGTCGCCACCACCCTCCGCCGCCTTCATTCGAGTTTTCCGACCAACTCCAGCCACCTCTGGAACTTCTGAGCACGGGGTTTTGTTTCTCTTCCCAAGGGCTTTCTAACGATACCAATCTTCACTGAAAAGCTCACTAACAATTTTCGCCGGATTTTAAGTGCTGCCACTCCAGTCGCCGGAAAATCTATTTGAAACACTTTTTTGGGGTCATTCCAGCAATTCAGAGCAAACACATAAGCTTGGGGTGTTCCTTGGAGAATCTCATTGGTGGTTCTAATCCTGCTTCCACAATCTATTCTGGTTATGAACAAAATGGGACACTCGTTCCTTTTAACTTGATTTTTTTGCATGTTGAATACCTGTTGTTGTTGGAATTGTGTTGTCATCCGTATGGTCTTTAGTGTGAATTGAGAATCCTTATTGTTAAATTTTTGTACCGAGTCAAATGTCTAAGTGTGCCAAAGCGGGCACCAGACCTACTTCATCTAAAGGTGGGTCAAAAGGCAAATCCAAGGACCCCCCCATTTCGTTTGTTAAATCATGAAAACCATAAAACATATGAATTTCTCATTTCCAACAAAAGCCAAGTCAAATCGACAAAATCCCTCCATAGAGAGTCTTTTGAAGATCTCGAGGTGCTCAAAGGAGTTCAGGCGCTATTTGAAAACATTGGTTGGGGTCAATTCCTTCATAATCGTGCAACCACCTATGTTGAACCAACCTTAGAATTCGTTCCCACATTTGAAGCTGATGACGAAACGAAAACCATAACTTTCCAAATGCTAGGAGAAAATCGATCATTACCATTTAGGGTTGTGAAAACCCTAATGGGCACCCCGGTGGACCATACATATTCCCAACAAGATCCATGGCCCGCAACCTTGAACGAGCACCACTTTTGGCAACAAATTGCCCACGAACCACAATATTCATCGTCTTCATCCAAGACTTCCTCGATTATTCACCCATGTTTACGTCTATCCCACCGAGTCCTTACATGTACCACTTTTTCCCGCTCTGAGGTGGGTCAAATTTCTAAAGCTGAATTATTTTTTCTTTGGTGCATGACTCGTGAAAGTGGACCCAACCTGGATTTTGCAACCTTCTTCTTCGCCAAATGTTACAATATCACCACCATGGACACCAGGGACATTTTTATCGGAGGCTTTATCACACTCATTGCGTCTAGACCCCCACTTCAACTTCATCTTTCAACCATTCCATTTGTAAAAGCAATTGGCCCCTCTCGTCTTGACATCAATGCACTTCGACGAATGAAAATCATCCGCGACTCGATCGATGGTCACATATGGAATCTTGATGGTCAGCCATACCTCATTCTCCCTCATGAGTATATCGGGTCATTTAAACCAACCGACCCCGAACAATGGGTCATTCCATTCGATTACCCTCCGCCTATAGATCATGTTGATGCCCATGATGATCCACCTCCTAAAACTCCACAAACACCACCACACCAAGCTCCTCCACAAGGACAATACCAACTCCCACCTAATTTCGTTGAGCGCTTCAATGCCCTTTGTACTTCCAACCAAATCATGGCACAACAAATGCATCACGTGTGGGGTTGGCACCAATCCCAAAATCATTTTGAGAACATTCCGCTCCCACCACCTTATTCATACCCTCCACCCGCTCAACCTTGGGGTGGGGGTATTTCCTTTTTTTTTTTGTTTTACTTTTTCATGCATTTTTTAGTTAGGTTGCATAACATTTTAGTTCTAGGCTAATTTGCATTCATTTTTTTATTTGATAAAATTCCAAAAATATTTTATTTTCTTCTTTTTCACTTTTTATTTCTGCATAACATTTAGCTTAGGGCATTAGCATTCATGCATTTTTTTTTATCTCTTTACTCACACCTCCGAACATATTTACTTGAAAGACTTGATACACCTTAACTACAATTCTTTTGGGAACATCACATAACAAATAAGAATCACTCATAAGGACTTTCAGTTGTTGCGCCTTCTTTTATACATACGTGGGAAGAGAGTGCAAGTAGTTATGAAAATGAATCGACTTATGGCAAGTGTGGCATAAGTAGGGGAACAACTTAGCGTCGTGCCGACTAGTTCCTCACCTGCATGTTCCTTAAAAGCCAAAATTATACCCCAAAGAAAGGAATAAAAGCTAGATTTTTCTATTTTGAGATCCTTAGTGTCTACCCGCTACATTACACATCATATCTCATCACTTTATGATTTAGACACGTTTTCCCATTCGATCTCAAAGTAGCCTTAGTGTAATTGTGCTCAAATTTTGCACCTAGTATCTTTAGATTCACTCGTTTGGCATCTTGTTTGAGTTAGATTTAGATGTCGCTTATAGTTTGTATATAATTATGATTTGTAATTTGTCACACCCCAAAACCAAGAACGGCGGAAACGTTCTGGGGCGGAGGACGTCATGTAAGGTAATCACAACACAGTAAATGTAAATAGGCAAACAACATCATCCATTGCATTAAATATATAAATTTAATACATGTGTGTTCTGTAAAATTTTAGACACCAAAAATATAACGTAAATCAAAATAACAAAATGATGAGTCTTGAGTACGCTCCATCATCTCAAAAGCTGGCATCGGTACCTGTCTACTGATGACCTGAGAATACAAGTTATTTTGAAAGAGTTTATCAGCATTAAGCTGGTGAGTTCATAAGTATTTTAGTGTCAATGTTCATTGTCAAAAACGTTTGAACTTGTCCCAATGTATAAGTTTTGTAAAAATGTAAATAAATGTTTAAAAGTATTTGTAAAAGTTTGAATCTCTCAGAAAATCCTATATTTTCTATAATAGTAACCTTCTACCAAGGCTTAACTGTTTTGTAAACTCGTCTGTTGTAAAAGTGTGTGATTACCCAAGTATAACTATCATTTGATAAAATATAGTTTGTACATTAATGCTTAAGTGAGATTATCACCAAAATATGTAATGGGTAAATCATTGTAGTACTGTAGTTTTGTATAATAAGAACTACTGTTGTACTGATTACTACTACCTTAAACCGGATTTATATTAAGGTATAATGTGATAATTGCACCATACTATCGACTGATAACAACGACATAAAGAACGGTCGTAATAACGGAATGACGTTTGGCACCCGCAGACCTGCAGGTCCGGCTGTAGCTAGCAGCAAGGTGTAGGATAGTCAATCCAGTATAGATCTATACGCAAACTCAACGCTCTCCCTCCAAGAGAATTCTGGCTACAACTCGGGCCATGACATTTAAGGCATGCTCCGATACAGTGGATCACATTTGTTATCGTATTCTTGCATGTGTGATGAAATGTTTCTTGTTCTAGTATAGTTGTATATGTTCTCGTAGTATAGTTGTATATATTCTCTTCCTAGTATAGACTCATGAATGAACTGACTCATTGATCTAGCAGTTGTAATAGTATGATTCTGTGTTACCCCGATGGTAACTTGTTAACAGTGCGTTTAGTACATATGATTATGGAAGTACTTTCATGTCTATATATGTATATTTGATATATAATTAATATGGAAACGACCTTCGGATGGTCACCCAAAATCCTATCAGACCACATCCAAATCGAGGAAAAGGAAACAAGGTGGATAGCCTTCCTAAGTCCTTTAAACATTATTTATACGTCTATACATATATGGGCATGCAATTTGTAATATAAAAGCATAAATAAGTATTTATAAGGCATTTGAAACATAAGTATTATTTTTAAAGAAAGATTGACTTGATGTCAATCTATAAAACCATTTGAAGGTGTAGATTTGATTAAAACAGTTTAAGTATAAGGAACATTTGCTTAAATCACAGTTGTAGTGTAAATTCGAAAAGTAAATGGGTTTGGAAAACATTTAGAAGTAAAACAGTTTGATAGATAGTTTGAATAGTGGTAAAACCACTGATTTCCCTAGTTATTAATCACATGTGATTAGTACAATCACATGTGATTGAAACAATAACTATAAGTATTTAACTTGTATTCCCCCCTTTTGAAAGCATATAAAAGCATTTAGAATATTTAACAGGTTGATTAAGGGGTATGAAACTCACTTGATTGATTGAAGAAAGCGAGATGGAAAACCGGGCAGAGTTTCGTCTCGGAAAACGGATTTTTCTCGGGATTCTCGGGAATCTCGGGAGTAAAATCGACCCTCGGGACTTGAGCAAAAAGACCAGAGCTTCGGGTTATAACGGGCACGGAAAACGAGACAAAGTTGTGAGAGAGAGGAGAGAAATGAGCAACATTTTCGGAAAGCCTCGCATCCTATTTATAGGAAGGCTGAACCGCCTCTGAACGCGGGGCGTACGCTCGTACGCAGCGCGTACGCGTACGTCATGCATGACCGAAGCCTCGACTGCCTCGGTTCGGATGGGACGGGTTGCTGGGTACGCGGGTCGGATGGGACGGCGGGTCGGACGGGTCGGAGCTTCGGACGGGTCGGACGGGTTAGAACTCTTCGGATAGTGCGACGTGGACGATCCGAGACCCTCGATCTCAGTACGCGGGGCGTACGAAGGTACGCGGGGCGTACTTCGGTCCAATCCGATGACTCCCCTTCGGATATTACCGGGAATTTATAATTAAATTTATATTTATTATAAATAAACTTCAAAAATTCATATCTCCCTCATACGAACTCCGTTTTTGACGTTCTTTATATCCTCGCGAAGGTGAGACCATGATCTACGACTTTCGTTTAGATTCCGTTGGCTAATTCCGAAATTATTTTTTATTATTTATTTATTAAAATGACGTGATTAAGGAATTTCTTCAAAATTTCATAACTTCCTCATCCGGAGTCAGATTTGGACGTTCTTTTTATGTACGCAAACCTTGATATGATTCCTATTACTTTATTTAATCCGAATAAGATTTTAGGAAGGTTACATTTTGACCTAAATTTGATCGGTTTTACATTACATTGACCCGAAATATCGGGTTGTCACATCATCCCCCCGTTAGAAGGAATTTCGTCCCGAAATTAGAATTTTAAGCAAGTTAGAAATTACGAATAACTAAGCAAAAAGGTGAGGGTATTTCAGTTTCATCTGATCCTCACGTTCCCAAGTGAATTCCGGTCCTCGCTTGGCATTCCAGCGAACCTTCACGATAGGGATACGGCTTTGCTTTGTCTGCTTGACCTCACGGTCCATGATCTCTATAGGTTCTTCCACGAAGTTGAGGCTCTCGTTGATTTCAATCTCGTCGAGTGGGATTACAAGAGTCTCGTCGGATAGACACTTTTTCAAGTTAGATACGTGGAATGTAGAATGTACGTTACGAAGTGCGTCTGGTAGTTCGAGTTTGTAAGCTACGGGGCCGACTCTTGCAAGAATCTCGAAAGGCCCTATGTACCTCGGATTAAGCTTCCCACGCTTGCCGAAGCGTATCAAGCCCTTCCAGGGTGAGACTTTGAGGAGGACTCGGTCTCCCACCTGAAATTCCAAAGGTTTCCTTCGCTTATCAGCGTAGCTCTTCTGTCGGTCTCTAGAGGCTTTCAATCGTTCACGGATCTGAACGATTTTCTCTGTTGTTTCCCGAATGATCTCCGGACCGGTGAGAGTACTGTCGGAAGTTTGCCCCCTGGTTAATTGGGTATCACCCACCTCAGCCCAGCACAGAGGGGATCTGCACTTACGGCCGTAGAGAGCTTCAAATGGAGCAGCCTTGATGCTCGTGTGATAACTGTTATTATAGGAAAACTCGACAAGGGGTAAATGAGTATCCCATGCCTTCCCAAAGTCAATCACGCAGGCTCGCAACATATCTTCTAGAGTTTGGATGGTCCTCTCACTCTGTCCGTCGGTCTGAGGATGGTAGGCTGTGCTCATGTCCAGCCTCGTTCCTAGGGAATGTTGTAGTGATTGCCAAAATCTTGAGGTGAACCTACTATCTCTATCGGAGATAATGGACATAGGTACACCATGTAGCCGTACGATTTCCCTAATGTATGTTCTCGTAAGCTTCTCCATCTTGTCGGTTTCTTTGATAGGCAGGAAGTGTGCAGACTTGGTCAATCTATCAACGATGACCCATATGGTGTCAAGTCCACCCGTTGTCTTGGGCAACTTGGTTATGAAATCCATAGTGATCCGCTCCCACTTCCATTCCGGGATCTCTGGTTGCTGCAATAAACCAGAGGGCTTCTGGTACTCGACCTTAACCTTTGCGCAAGTAAGGCATTTACTTACGAAGGTAGCAATCTCTGCTTTCATATTAGGCCACCAGTATAGCTTCTTAAGATCCAGATACATCTTATCTGAACCTGGGTGGACGGAATACCGAGTGTTGTGCGCCTCGGTCATGACCAAGTCTCGGAAGCCACCATGTTTCGGTGTCCAGATCCGGTTCATGAAATATAAAGCTCCGTCACCCTTGGCTTCTAAATTCTTGTCCATTCCTCTAAGGGATTCTCTTGACACATTTTCAGATTTCATGGCCTCAAGTTGAGCCGCCTGAATTTGCTTAGTCAGGTGTGAATGGATGGTTATCGATAATGACTTGACTTTGCGACCAGAATATTCCTTCCGACTTAGGGCGTCTGCTACTACGTTGGCTTTACCCGGATGATAACGAATATCGCATTCGTAATCACTGAGTAGCTCGACCCATCGTCGTTGTCTCATGTTGAGCTCCTTCTGATCGAAAATGTGTTGTAAACTCTTGTGGTCGGTAAAGATAGTGCTCTTCGTTCCATACAAGTAATGTCTCCAGATCTTCAGAGCAAACACTACTGCTCCTAGCTCAAGATCGTGGGTCGTGTAGTTAACCTCGTGTGTCTTCAATTGTCTTGAGGCGTAGGCGATGACCTTTCCTCGCTGCATCAGAACACATCCGAGTCCTTGGTTTGATGCATCGCAATAAACTACGAAGTCTTCTATTCCTTCGGGAAGGGATAGTATTGGTGCGGTGCACAAGGCTCGTTTGAGCGTTTGGAACGCTCTTTCTTGTTTCTCTTCCCAGTCAAAGGCCACACCTTTCTGGGTTAGGGTTGTAAGAGGCTTCGCTATTCGTGAGAAGTTCTGAATGAACCTGCGGTAGTAGCCAGCGAGACCTAGAAATTGACGAATTTCTGTAGGAGTCTTCGGTGCTGACCAGTTCTCAATGGCCTTAATTTTGGATGGGTCCACGTGGATTCCCTCTTCGCTTACCACGTGTCCTAAGAATTCGACTCTTCGGATCCAAAATTCACATTTCGAGAACTTCGCATAAAGTTTCTCTTTTCGTAATGTCCCTAGAACTTGTCGCAGATGATCGCCATGTTCTTTCTTACTTCGGGAGTAGATTAGGATGTCGTCAATGAAAACGATGACGAACTGATCCAAGTAGGGTCGGCATACTCTATTCATCAAATCCATGAATACTGCGGGCGCATTGGTCAATCCGAATGGCATCACCACGAACTCGTAATGTCCGTAACGAGTTCGGAAGGCGGTCTTCGACACATCCTCCTCTAGCACTCGTAACTGGTGATACCCGGATCTCAGATCAATCTTAGAAAAATAGTTCGCCCCTTGCAGTTGGTCGAATAGATCATCTATGCGTGGTAGAGGATAACGATTCTTGACCGTCAGTTTGTTGAGTTCTCTGTAGTCAATACACATACGGAAGGATCCGTCCTTCTTCTTAACAAACAAGACCGGTGCTCCCCAAGGTGAGAAACTTGGCCTTATAAATCCCTTGCTGAGCAGTTCGTTAAGTTGACCAGAGAGTTCTTGCATCTCGGCTGGTGCTAAACAGTAGGGCGACTTGGCTACTGGGGTAGCTCCTGGGACTAAGTCGATTCTGAACTCGACTTGTCGTTGCGGAGGTAATCCGGGTAGTTCTTCTGGGAAAACGTCGGGGAAGTCGCTCACTACTGGGAGGTTCTTTAGTTCTTTCGTTTCTAGGTTCGTGTCGACGACGTGAGCAAGGAATGCGTGGTATTCCTTACGCAGGTATTTCTGTGCTTGAATACTTGATATGATGCGAAGACTTGCACCGGGTTTGTCGCCATAGACTATAAGAGTTTCGTTAGACGGAAGGTTTAGACGGACTGCTTTCTCGAAGCACATGATGTCGGCACGATGAAGGCTTAACCAGTCCATGCCAATGATGACGTCGAAACTTTTTATTGAGACTGGCATGAGGTCGATTGGAAATGAATGGTTGTCTAGGGTTAGGGTACAACCTAAGTATATGCTACTCGTATTTTCAGTTTTTCCATTAGCCATTTCTACTGTAAATAGTTCTTTGAGTGCGTGCGGTGGTTGATTAAGCATGCAAGCGAATTTATGGTTTACGAAGCTTCGCTCCGCTCCACTATCGAATAGAATGCATGCATAGGAGTTATCGAGGAGGAACGTACCGGTTACTACTGTCGGGTCAGCAACTGCTTCCCCGTGGCCAATAGCTAGTACCCTCCCTGCTCCTCCAGCATTCCTCGCTTTGGGGCAGTCCCTCTTAAAGTGGCCTGCTTCGCCACATCCATAGCAGGTCGGGCTCGCGCCAGAGCCAGGGACTTGGTTGATAGGTTGTGCCGGGAACTTACAGAATCGGACGGTGTGTCCTTTCTTGTTGCAGTTAGAGCACTGCAATTCACGGCAGGGGCCGTTGTGGTGGTAGCTGCATTTGTTGCACTTGGGCGAACTTCCAGCATACCGACTAACCGGGGCAGTAGTAGTAGTAGGGGTTACTGCGGCATGAATTGCCACCAGTTGCTGCTTTTTGGCAGCCTGCTGCTTCTTCCTTTCATCCCAGAATTTCCGCTTAGTATCGGCGGGTTTGGAGGGTTCCGGGATGGCTAGGGTGGTTGTGGTTGCAGGGGTTTTGACTCCATGGTCAATGAGTCGTTGTGCCAATCGTTTGGCACTGTCGAAGGTAGCGGGGTTTGACGCTAGCACATTCCCCTGATACGGAGGCACTAGTCCCCATATGTACCTCTCGATCTTCTTCCCCTCGGTGGGAACCATATTGGGGCAGAGGGCCACCAGCTCGCTGAATCGGGCAGTATAAGCGACCACATTGGTGCCCTTCATTGACAGGTTCCAGAGTTCCTGCTCCAGTTTCTGGATCTCGCCCCTCGGGCAGTATTCCTCAGTCATGAGGTCTTTCATTGTTTCCCAGCCCATGTCGTTGGCTACGACGAGAGTTAGCGCTTTGACGTGGCCGTTCCACCATGTTAGGGCTTTACCCTCAAAGGTGCATGCGGCGTATTTCACCTTGCACGCAGCAGGGCATGAACAAATTTCGAAGACTGATTCAGTCTTCTCGAACCATTGTGAGAGAGCAATGACTCCGCCGGTGCCATAGAAAGGCTTCGGCTTGCAGTTTGTAAAATCCTTGTAAGAGCACTCCCTTGAGCGCACAGGGATTTCGACCGGAATAGATTCCACAGGGGTTCCACCTCTGCTGGCATCAGAAGAGTGATACTGAGCCATGGCAGTTGCCACTGCTGCAGCTACAACAGCATTCAGGGCTACAGTATCGATGACCGGAGGCGGAGGAGGTGGTGGAGGTGCAGGATTATTCCTATTCCTAGGAGACTTGCGAGGAGGCATCCTTTAGCTGAAAGTTTAAAAAGATAAGAAAGATGGTAAGAATCAATTTGTAAGCAACGCGAGAGTGACCCATGGACTAACTAAACATAGTCCAACAGTTGAAAGGGTGCTTGAAACCACAACAAGCATTATTAGTAGGAAAGCACAAGTGTATAGATTTTTCCCAGATAGATAGATCTCAAAAATCCTGGTATTACCGATGTAATAAGTTCAGTGAAAATTGACCTAACAGTAGGTCATACATCATACTATATAGAAAAGTTTGACAGTCCTTAGATTTCAAATTTGAGTACGGAAAGTTAGAAATATTTTACACATAAGTGCTACTTGGAGCACAGATGTTAAAGGCTATCCTTTAATTAAAAGACGGAGATGTACTAGACATCAACCAACGGCGATGGGAAAAATCCCGGGCGAGTACCGCGGTCGGACACTTGACGAAACACCTCTTGAATGGGTCGATCCTGAGTCCTCTGACGAGCTCGAAGTTCCAATATTTCAGCTCGTGAGGCAGCCAACTGCTATTGCAGGGTTTTATTTGTCCTCCGGGTCCGTTCCATGTCTTCTTCAAGACGGCGCATGCTGACTGTGTTGACACCTGAGTCGGCATCAATCTCTATGACCCGGTCGACGGCTGCTCCACCTTGCTCGACAATACGAGCTATTCTGCGGATAATGACAGGCAGAGCTCGGTCAGTAGAGCCACCATCGCTGACGTTGTAAAAGGTTCGGTCCCCAAAGTATGGTAAGGGTTGACCCTGATCATCGCTCCAGCGGTTCAGGTTGTTTGCCCACATGGGTGTAGGGCCTGGAAACGCTGGTCGAGGGTTGTTGTTCGGGGCTTGACCTACAATCGGTAGGTTGTTGACTTCAGGCTCGGAGTCGGACCCATCTGAAAAGCCTTCTGCGAGGTGATCATCCAAAGGGATTGGATGATCAACTTCGGGCTCTTCATCGATCCACCCGACATTGCCTTCATTGGGAAAGTACGGGTCGCCATGATGGATATCTAGCCATCAAGATCTATGCGAGAATAGAGGTATAAGAATATAGTATACGTGTAACTAGTAGCGCAAAATACTCCTATAGTATTTTAAGTTTAAATTCTATTGATCTTCTTGTGGTATTGTTGGTAAGTTTTTAGACTTGTTAACCTATCACAACCATTCTAAGGCATGTGCTAATCACTCCTAGGATCAGCATAGTTGATCAGGCTATGCCATTCCCAGGACTGACCATACATCCCCGAGCTCACTTGTGATATTTAACAATCGTAACACTTTTGTTCTTGTCATTGTGACACTTATTTTAGTATGAATGCAGACTAGTATACTTAGTTAAATATTTTATTATTTTAAGTATAGACTCTTGGTCAGAGTTTAATCCCCAATGGGTTTATAGTTTAGTATATCTTTTATGGGTTGATATACTCAATTCACTATAAACAATGCTCTGATACCAATCTGTCACACCCCAAAACCAAGAACGGCGGAAACGTTCTGGGGCGGAGGACGTCATGTAAGGTAATCACAACACAGTAAATGTAAATAGGCAAACAACATCATCCATTGCATTAAATATATAAATTTAATACATGTGTGTTCTGTAAAATTTTAGACACCAAAAATATAACGTAAATCAAAATAACAAAATGATGAGTCTTGAGTACGCTCCATCATCTCAAAAGCTGGCATCGGTACCTGTCTACTGATGACCTGAGAATACAAGTTATTTTGAAAGAGTTTATCAGCATTAAGCTGGTGAGTTCATAAGTATTTTAGTGTCAATGTTCATTGTCAAAAACGTTTGAACTTGTCCCAATGTATAAGTTTTGTAAAAATGTAAATAAATGTTTAAAAGTATTTGTAAAAGTTTGAATCTCTCAGAAAATCCTATATTTTCTATAATAGTAACCTTCTACCAAGGCTTAACTGTTTTGTAAACTCGTCTGTTGTAAAAGTGTGTGATTACCCAAGTATAACTATCATTTGATAAAATATAGTTTGTACATTAATGCTTAAGTGAGATTATCACCAAAATATGTAATGGGTAAATCATTGTAGTACTGTAGTTTTGTATAATAAGAACTACTGTTGTACTGATTACTACTACCTTAAACCGGATTTATATTAAGGTATAATGTGATAATTGCACCATACTATCGACTGATAACAACGACATAAAGAACGGTCGTAATAACGGAATGACGTTTGGCACCCGCAGACCTGCAGGTCCGGCTGTAGCTAGCAGCAAGGTGTAGGATAGTCAATCCAGTATAGATCTATACGCAAACTCAACGCTCTCCCTCCAAGAGAATTCTGGCTACAACTCGGGCCATGACATTTAAGGCATGCTCCGATACAGTGGATCACATTTGTTATCGTATTCTTGCATGTGTGATGAAATGTTTCTTGTTCTAGTATAGTTGTATATGTTCTCGTAGTATAGTTGTATATATTCTCTTCCTAGTATAGACTCATGAATGAACTGACTCATTGATCTAGCAGTTGTAATAGTATGATTCTGTGTTACCCCGATGGTAACTTGTTAACAGTGCGTTTAGTACATATGATTATGGAAGTACTTTCATGTCTATATATGTATATTTGATATATAATTAATATGGAAACGACCTTCGGATGGTCACCCAAAATCCTATCAGACCACATCCAAATCGAGGAAAAGGAAACAAGGTGGATAGCCTTCCTAAGTCCTTTAAACATTATTTATACGTCTATACATATATGGGCATGCAATTTGTAATATAAAAGCATAAATAAGTATTTATAAGGCATTTGAAACATAAGTATTATTTTTAAAGAAAGATTGACTTGATGTCAATCTATAAAACCATTTGAAGGTGTAGATTTGATTAAAACAGTTTAAGTATAAGGAACATTTGCTTAAATCACAGTTGTAGTGTAAATTCGAAAAGTAAATGGGTTTGGAAAACATTTAGAAGTAAAACAGTTTGATAGATAGTTTGAATAGTGGTAAAACCACTGATTTCCCTAGTTATTAATCACATGTGATTAGTACAATCACATGTGATTGAAACAATAACTATAAGTATTTAACTTGTATTCCCCCCTTTTGAAAGCATATAAAAGCATTTAGAATATTTAACAGGTTGATTAAGGGGTATGAAACTCACTTGATTGATTGAAGAAAGCGAGATGGAAAACCGGGCAGAGTTTCGTCTCGGAAAACGGATTTTTCTCGGGATTCTCGGGAATCTCGGGAGTAAAATCGACCCTCGGGACTTGAGCAAAAAGACCAGAGCTTCGGGTTATAACGGGCACGGAAAACGAGACAAAGTTGTGAGAGAGAGGAGAGAAATGAGCAACATTTTCGGAAAGCCTCGCATCCTATTTATAGGAAGGCTGAACCGCCTCCGAACGCGGGGCGTACGCTCGTACGCAGCGCGTACGCGTACGTCATGCATGACCGAAGCCTCGACTGCCTCGGTTCGGATGGGACGGGTTGCTGGGTACGCGGGTCGGATGGGACGGCGGGTCGGACGGGTCGGAGCTTCGGACGGGTCGGACGGGTTAGAACTCTTCGGATAGTGCGACGTGGACGATCCGAGACCCTCGATCTCAGTACGCGGGGCGTACGAAGGTACGCGGGGCGTACTTCGGTCCAATCCGATGACTCCCCTTCGGATATTACCGGGAATTTATAATTAAATTTATATTTATTATAAATAAACTTCAAAAATTCATATCTCCCTCATACGAACTCCGTTTTTGACGTTCTTTATATCCTCGCGAAGGTGAGACCATGATCTACGACTTTCGTTTAGATTCCGTTGGCTAATTCCGAAATTATTTTTTATTATTTATTTATTAAAATGACGTGATTAAGGAATTTCTTCAAAATTTCATAACTTCCTCATCCGGAGTCAGATTTGGACGTTCTTTTTATGTACGCAAACCTTGATATGATTCCTATTACTTTATTTAATCCGAATAAGATTTTAGGAAGGTTACATTTTGACCTAAATTTGATCGGTTTTACATTACATTGACCCGAAATATCGGGTTGTCACATAATTTTTATTTCATGTTGTAATTGTAAAACTCCTGTGGTAAACCAAAAAAGTGAGCCAAAGAAAAAGAGATAACTACCCCTTTTCTAGTTTTGTTTTTGTGTTTCGTAAATCAAAGTCAAGTTGTTTTAAAATGTCTTTTGAAAAATTTTGCACTAATTTTTGACAAATTTTAGTAGAAGTCTAGTATCTAGTATGTGTACTGTTATGTGAAGTTTCATATGTGTTTATTTTTTGTTTGGAGAAGTCAATTTTTGATCTTATGTGAAGTTTGAACTTTATTTTTGTTGATTTTAGTCTTTAAAAGTCGTTAAGAAAAATAAAATAAAATAAAATAAAATCGTTTTGAAAAGTCGGATATTATCGCAATCATAAAATGCGAATATAGTTAAAAATATTTAGTGTTTCCTTCTTTGTGTTTTTATAGATTTTTTGTTAGTATCTCAAGCATTTGTATTTTTAATTGTATCTTTGGGGTTTTGTTGTTCAAAAAAAAAAAAAGAGGGCCGGGCCACCGAGTTGCATCCATTTTTTTCATTTGTTAGATGTTTAAAATTTTTGGATTTCATTTCATGTAGTTCGTTTCTAGTTTAATGTTTTTCTAGTTAAGATTTCATCTTTTGTTGGCAACTACAATGGCACTGTTTACTCATCGCGTGCTCGATTATTTGCTCTACATGGTTCTCATTTGGTGAAGCACTTATTCTTCTAGATGATTGTAGTTTGCCAGCTTTTTTACATAGCTCGTTCCTTGCCATTTTTGGCCCAAGTTATCTTTTTCTAGGTCTTATTCCTTGGCGTGGGGTTGAAATTGTGAGGAGTAAGGAACATTCTAACCGAGGAGCGCTTTCTTATGGCTTGTGGGCTAGATCGGACCATGAAACAATGTCACATAAACCATAATTGTGAAGTATACTTGATCATATTGTATCTTGTTTAACATGTATCCCTTGCTAGAAAGGTAACAAAGGCTCGTCTCTTAAAGCGGTTCTTATCTCTAAAAATGGATTATATGTTTTTATTTTAAGGGCGTTGTCGTGAATTTCTACCTAAAATGTTCATTCTTTTTCCTTTTTAGGTTAGTTCATCCCGGGTTCATTTTAGTCTTGTCTTACTTGATGACAAGTAAGGTTTAAGCTTGGGGTGATTTGATAGTTTCATTTTATTTATTTCTTTTTATAGTTTATTTTAGTTTATTTCATTCATAATTTAGTTAATTCCCATGCACTTTTTTCCCTTTTTGTTATTTTGTGTCTATTTTGCGTGCTCTCTAGTTTCTTGAGCATAATTGCAGGTTTTTGGAGACTAGCGGAGCAGAAATGTTCGAGACTTATGGAAAGCGGTTGGAGTTGGAGGACAACAAGAATCTTGGGCTTAATATCTAGTGAAGGTGATACATATAATGGGCTTTATATGGATGGAGCATTGAAGAATATTATCTCTTAATTAAACGAAGATGGAAGAATTTTTCAAGCATGCGTGAATTAATGATCGGGAGATTTTAAGAGCTCTGGAGGATTTTGAAAAGCCAAATTGGGATCAAAATGAAGAAAACTTGAAGAAAAACGGGCTAGAAGCTGATCAGACTCAAACTGGGCTAGTGGACTAAGCAGTGCAAGCCCAACAAATGATAAAGGCACATACTCCGTTAGTTCATGCGTCTCGCGTGGAATTATTACGCGGCCCATGTGGATTCCTGCATGGGCAAATTTGTGGTTTTACTTTTGGCTTATATTTTAGGAAGTTTTGTGGGATTCTTTTGGAAGATTTGCACATCCGATTTTGAAGCACTTTCTCTAGAGTTTTTGGAGACTTTGAAGGCCAAGAACACTTGAAGAACTTCATCTTTTCATCTCTAAATCTTGCTTCATGTTTGCTACATTTTACTTTAACTTTGTTTTCTTGAGTTTAGCCATGCTTGGCTAAACAAAACTTGGTTGACTTTTGTGAAATCCTTTGAATTTTTGTTGAATGTTGAAGACTCCATGAACTTGTTCTTGAATCTTTATGAGAATGTTTTGTGTTTTAACATCTTATCACTACTTGTATCTTTTTATTCATGAGTTTAAATGTGTTTGTGGTGATTAGTTGGCTAATTTCTTGATTAAGTAAAGGATCCTTAAATTAGCAAGTAACAAATGATTTTTGTGTTAGTTTTGCTTCACACAATCATAAAAACATTTTCTACAACGTGGTAGTGAAAGCATTTGACTCATCGTGGATTTGGTGGCTTTTTGGTTCTTAATGCTATTTGACTTGAACTAATTACATGCTTAATGGAGATTGTGACTTTGACTAAGGAAATTGTTATGAGCTTGGATTACTATAGCCAAATTAAAGATTTAAAATAAGTGTTGCACCATTGGATTCTAATGATATGTTCATCAAAAGTCAAAGTGAGGAAACTTTAGGTCAGCCATCTTTCTCTTATTGATTTTACATCAAACTCTTATTTTTGTTGAATTGTCCATTTAAATCTTAGTTTAACTCTTGTTTTATTTCAAGTATTTAAAAAAAAGACCAAAACCCCCCATTTTAATCTCTATTGTTATTTTACAAGTATTTTTACAAAGAGATTTTTCATAGAGTTATAAAATTGAACCAATCTCCGTGGATTCGACCCATTTACCACTATACACTATTTTAGTGTAAAATATTTAGTGTTATTAATTTTGTTGGCCTCAACAACCACCATATGTTTATGTTTATATGTTGCATATGTCGACATAGTGTGGTTGAGTTCAGGCGGTCTTGCTTTGTGTTGAAGGCCAAGATACCTGGGGCAGTTCGGATAGGTTGTAGGCCCTGAAAGGCAGTCTAGTCAGGCCAAAGGCCCGGAGGGTAGTCCGAATAGGCTGTAGGCCTGCGAGGTGGTCCAGTCAGGCTGAAGGTCCGGAGAGCGGTCCAGATAGGATGTAGGCCTGTAAGGCGGTCCAGTCAGGTTGAAGGCTCATGTTTGCCAGCTGTTATCTGACTGGTTGTGTGGGGTAATTTGGGGGAACTCAGTAAGCTTTGGCTTACAGTTTGATTTGATGTTTTCAGGTACATTGGATGATCAGGGCAAGGCGAATGCATGATTATGCACATCATCCTTGGATATTTTATTGATAAATGATTTTGGGATACTATGATTAACGATTATGGATTTTGGAACAATGTTTTGAATGATTTATGGATTTTCAAAATGGTTTTAAAAATGAAAATTTTTCCTTGATTTTTGGGATGTTACAAGTTGGTATCAGAACCTTGGTTTGAGAGAATTGGATGAACACTTGTGTGATTCCAGACTCAAACTAAGGATCTGCAATATATATATATATATATATATATATATTAAACTTACTCTTAAGAGACCGACATAAAGGATGCGATGTGTACAATCAGCCAGAGCCAAGGAAAGTGATTTCCTAAGATACCTACACTTGTTTTGTGTATAGATGATATGATAGAATTTCATGCTAGTTGTTAGGCTAGGGATCTTCAGGAATTGCATGATAGAATTTCCTGATTTATGATGCCTAATAACCTAGGAGAATTTCTTGTTATGATAGATGGAATTGACATAAGTACTGTGTTTGCTTATTATGTGCACAATAGTTGTATATAACTAAGATTTTATATCCTAGGAATGTTTGATTTAGCCTTATTTCATGTTCTGTGCCTGGCTGTGGGCTTAGGGTAGAATCAAGTATTCAACTGTCTATGGAATCCAACATTATGTATGATTAGTATGCACGAGTGGCTGGTGGAAGTTCCATGAGTGTGTATGGTTTGCAGTAGGCCAACAAGTAAGGAATTTTTATATACTCTTGAGAGAGTGGTGTAAGGTTTTTGTGTATCCTAGGTAGTGCCTTAGAGGAATTGGTGCGTTGTTCAACAATGTTTATTTGTTGAAGATCTGGTATATGTGATTGAATCGAATAGTAGTAGACATGAGTAGTTACTTAGAGGACCCATAATGATTCTTGAGGAAAAGTACGAATAGGTGTGGAAGGTAGTATTGGGCCCGTACTACTGAAAGCACATGATATGTACTCGAATCAAGGAGTATTTCGGGGATTCTAGGGTGCCGATTGAGGGTGGATTGTATGGTTTGACAACATGATTCATTGCAATATGTTTTCGTCTTTATCGGTTATGGTTGTTCAGGCTGAGGATGGGTCTGATAATTGTTTGGGCCTTAGTGGATATGTCAGTTTGGGTTGAATGGTGCAGACTGAGGTGAGTTAGTCGATTTTGAGGTCTCTAAGGCCTTAATCGAGGTAGTTCCTGTCAAGTCGCGAGACTCAATAAGGAAGCGATTGTGATGATCAGCTCGAGGATTGCTGCCGGAGGCTGAATAATTGGTAGATGGATTGGGATGTCACTATCTTCGACGGGGGTTATGTTCTTCCAGCTTTCTGCGTTTGGAGGAAAGAGAGAGCAAACTTGTGATTTTTAGAGTTGGGGTGTAGATCCAACATGGAGCTAGATGGTTGTAGTTTTTGGTGACAAGTATGGCAGTGTGGGAATGCACATGAGGATTCTTGTGATATGGTTGAATTGAGATGCGATCAAGGGTCTATTTTCTTTGAATATAGTTAGGTCAGGTGCTAGTTAATTGCTTCAGGAATCAGGGAAGTGAATCGGGAACAAATAACTTTTGTTGTCTCTGATGTATACAGACTTTTAGTTAGGTTAGGTGCTAGTTAATTTCTTTAGGAATCAACGTATATGGTAGTCCATTTGTTTCTAGATAAATAATCGGTGCTATGAATAGACCGTCAACATTATTGCATGTGCATTTGAAAGGGATTCTCGATGTTAGGGGCAGTTATGATTGGGAAGATCATCTAGCTTTGTATTATACATTCCAAGGGCAAGGGATGCTATGTATCTAGTTGAGCCGATTTGAGTTTTGGTTTGTTTGCAGTGTCAGTTTATGGTAGTTCAAACCCTAAGTGGCGGAGAATTGGGTATTCTGTTTGGAGGATCATCGATCTGTTAGAGTTTATGGTTTCAGAAGAATGGGTCATAAGGATCCGCGGTCCGGGTATGCGTGACTTTGGTTTAAAAATCTGGTTAAGTCGGGGGTGCAGAGCAAGTTGCCATCCGATGTATGTGCTCAAGAATGCATGAGTTGTCTTCACGTCAGGAAGTTGTTGGATAAGAGATTATTGTAGCCAATGATTACTTTCAGGATTCTGATGAATAGATCAATATTTGTTTGTTTCTCCGAGGCTAAGTATCGATTGTTGAGGTATTTGTCAACTCGTTGTATAGATTACTATCGATAGTCTAGGCTGGGCAGTTGTTGATCGGTAAATTAGCTTCAAAGTTGAGCATGTTTGGCTTCACTTGGGTTTTGTTCAGCAGTGTATTGGATCAATAGATTAGTTTTCAAGACGTTCTTGATCATTGGCTATTTCGTTCATCGACAATGGTTGAAGTTCTTTGAAAGTTTTGGGTCGTATCAGTGGGAATCCAATGGATGCGTCAACTTGTTGTCAAAATTTATACATTCTACCATTGGGTTTTTGGGTATGGGTACCCTTAGTTGTTGGTTATGGAAGTATTACTCATAGCGGGCTTGGTGTAACATCCATAAAAATCATGACAAATTTAAACTTTTTTAAAACATTTTCAAAACCAATGATGATTACAAAACATGTTTCCAAAATAGTATAATGTCAGAGTATCACAGAATTAATCATAAAAATCATGGAATATGAGGAGTTGTACGATCACGCCTTCGCCTTCCCACGATCATCAGAGGTACCTGAAACACAATCAACAGCTGTAAGCCCGAAGCTTAGTGAGTTCCCCCGAAATACCAATGACATACATATATAACCATATCATATAAACAAATACATCATGCATAATGAGCCATCAATCTGACTAGACTGCCTCACATGCTATCAGTCTATCTGGACCGCTCTCCAAGCCTTCGACACTTCTGGACCGCCTCTTAGGGCCTTCAGCCTATCTGGACCACTCGTCGGGCCTTCGGCCTGACTATATGCCATCCTGGGTCTGTAGTCTATCCGGTCCGCCCTGGGTATCTTGGCCTACAGGCCAAAGCAGGACCTGCCTCAACCCAATCCCCCAAACTAATAAACATGTGCACATACATATAAACAAACAGTTATGTAGATCTAACAGATCACTAACATAGCAACCATCCTATAACCAGGATATTGATCTAACCGATCTCTAACATAGCAACCATCCTATAACCAGGATACTGATCTAACCGATCACTAGCATAGCAGCCATCGTATAACCAGGATATTAATCTAACCGATCTCTAACATTGCAAACATCCTATAACCAGGATACATATCATATAGCATAATGTGCAAGAAACCCAAATACAAATCCGAAAAGTGCCGTCATTGGTGCCTTCGACCCTGTTAGTATAGTGAGGACAACTCACCTCTCAAGTAGCTTGGAATAATAATATCAACCTCCTCCAAATACCGCTCCAACACCAGCACCTACACCCATAAATAATCTAATTCCATAAATTCCCAAAATACCAAAATAACCCCAAAAGTCAAACTGGTCAACCCTTGGTCAAAGGCAAAGTCAACAGTCCATGTTGACCCAACTCGTCGAGTGCAGCTCACTGACTCATCGAGTCCTTCCAGAACTCGAGGAATCGTGAAGATCCTAGTTGACTCACCGAGTTCCCAGGTAAGTCGTCGAGTTCATGCGTGTCCAATTGTCGGGAAAACCCTAATTGACTCATCGAGTCGTCTTGCTGACTCACCGAGTTCATGCAGAAATCTTCACGACTAATCTTCATTGGACTCGCCGAGTTGTCCATGCAACTTGTCGAGTCCCTTCAGTCCTTTCTCAATTTAGATGTTTATCAGCCACCCCAAAGCTCCATATTTCATATATGAGTTCCAAGAGCATACTTCCTACGTAAAGTTGCAAACTTTACGTACATGCAAGGTGCTAAGGGCCAAAATCAAGCAAAAGAAGAGGTCCTAAGTGAGGAAAAAGGCATTATCTTGCTAAAGGCTGAAGCTTTATGATTATAAGAACCAAGATGAGCCTAGATCTGAAGTTGCAACTTCAAATCACGCCCAATACCCGAATTAAATCACCAACATGCTAAAATGGCCCTAATCTCAAACATGGAGAGATATAGCTAGAAGGAAGTCAAGGTAACGACTTGTTACCTTCAAGTGACGCTAAAATGGAGTAGAATTCAGATCCACTACTTTTTCTTCCTCCAAGCTCCTTGGTCTTCAAGCTTTTCTCACCAAGATCCACCTTCCAAGCTTAATAACACACAAATATGGAGAGTAAATACGATTTAGGGTTTCTGAGATCAAGGGGGGCTGTAAGGGAGGCTAATGACTCTTTAAATAGGGTGCAAAACCATGGAAATTAGGGTTACATCCTCAAGGTCCAACTCGTCGAGTTGTGTCCTCCAACGAGTCGAGTTGGTCACTTAAGACATGTGGCCAAATTCGTTCCTACTCGACGAGTCAGGGCATCCAACTCGTCGAGTAGACCTTTCAAAATGAATACAAGACTGTAAAGTTTATAACTGAGAGTCAGGGTGTTATACTTGGGTTGGCAGCTATCCTTGGTAATTGGGATTCAGACGTAGGAGCGGCATTGTTTAATTTTCAGGTGTGGCTTTGGATCTACATAGAATCCAATGTTGGCATGTTGTGTCGACATGGTTGGTATTTGAATTGATCTGAACAGGGTTTTAGCAACATTTCTAGATAATTTTGGAAGTTTATCGACCTAGTTACGTATTGGTGGAATCTATTTAGTTTCAGTCAAGGGGCAGGACCTTGTTTAGGTCTTTTGTGAGGATGTTTCTGTTAGCGATTGATGTCCTTCGTTTTGTTACTGGTACTTCACCCTGAAAGGTCTAGTATGCTCAATAATCATATTAAAGTGATATTGCTAATTAACATATGATACTAATGTGTCACACTAACAACTTGATATAATTGATTATTTATTAGAAATCGATTTTAATAAATATTCAATAAAGCCTTATAATTAAATTGGAAATTATTTTATTCCTAGGAAACAATCAATTTTCATTAGCAAGTAACATACTGTTTCATAATGTATGAATTAATAAGTCATGTACAACATTTTGGACTAGATAAGCCTTTTGTCTTTTAGCAAAAGACAAAGTTTATATTTTATAAACTTTGAGTTTATAAATATAAACTCTTAACTCTTTTTCTTCTCATTATAGCCGAAATTAAATGAGTCAAAAGGAGGGATGGCTTTCCAATTTGTTTATTCAAAAGAAATGAAGCATGGTGCATGCATGGGAGACATGTAATCTTTAGGGACATGCTTTTCTAAAGTGGAAGGACCTAATGGTTAAAGACTTCACTTTAAGAAAATATAAATATGAGGCTTCCACTCTTGAATTGGTTGCTTCCGAAAACCGTAACCTCCTTAGAGGAGGTTACTCTCTCTCTTTTTTTCATCATTTCTTGAAGTTACTTGCATCTTCATGCCCTCTTTAAGTTCATATTGGTTATGAACTTAAAGTTTAATGATTTAAGAGTTTATGGACTAGCATCTACATCAAGTTGAGTCATTGTTGGTGTCTCAAAGGTTCCACATTCTTCATCAACTTCCAAGCCTCCAAATAGTATCCAAAGAACAACAAAGGTTGTTATTTATTCATCCTTTCTATGGTTGGTGTTTTAATCTTTCTATAACTTGCAAGGAGATACTTGGTGGGTATAAAATGTTATGTTATTTTCAAAATTTTAAGTCTTCCGTTGCCATAATTTTCTAGTTTATGAAACTACTTTTAAAAGTGATTTTCTTTTGAAAATTGATACCATGGTTTATTATATGCATGTAATAACCATGAAATTATATATTTTTAAACTAGGATTATAAAACATATAAAGAACCTTTCTTTACAAACCTCAAATCTATGCAATCCTTTTGAATAAAAATCACACATCTCTTGTATGCACTAGTGGGATAAAGGATACCTAACCTCTTAGTGTTGTCTTTTGATGGCCGGGGTGTCTTCGCGATTTATATAACCAAGTTATAGGCCGATTACACAAGTTTTTCAAATTGGATGATTTGATCGAAAATCTTTTGTGATAAAGGATACCTAAGCAAGGGAGATCTAAAGCATAGATAAGATCAAACATGTCTAATTAAATTTGTTATTAGCGATTCCATAAATCTAGGAATTATATAGTGAGGTATAATTGATAATCGACATCTTTCAGGTTGAATTCAAATGGATGGGATAAAGGATAGTTAACCATTTATTAGTTTTGCCACTTGGATCTTAGACTTTGATAATTAATGTTTTAGGATACTAAAAGGGTATTAATTATTAAAGATTAAATATTGAAAATACTAAATGAATTTTGTTAAAATTTTGTAGTTAAATAATCCATTCTCATTATCATGAATTGTCATTTCTTTAATGACTTAATTGTAACGTCCCAAAAATCATGGGTAAAAATTTCATTTTTAATATACTAAAACATTGATACCATTTAATTCAAACAATCAAATCATAGTTAATCAAATCGTTTATCAGAGTTTATCCCAAAATCATTCATTGTGGAAATCATAGGTGTGTGCACTGCGATCAACCCGAGCTCTTCCTTTCCAAAACGATGATACCTGAAACCATAAACAAACCTATAAGCACGAAGCTTAGTGAGTTTCTCAGAGCATACCATTCACACAAAACACATAACACATATCCTGTTAGCTATAAAAGCTACACACATATCATATATACTGTTAGGTATAAAAGCTACCATATATCACATAAGCCCTGCATACATAAAACCTGTAATAGTGCCATGGGCTACCCCACATGGTCTTTTCCTAGGACTGCCATGGTCTTCCCCACATGGTCTTACATCCAATGCCATGGGCTACCCCACATGGTCTTTACCTAGGACTGCCATGGGCTACCCCACATGGTCTGACATCCAATGCCATGGGCTTCCCCCGGGGTCTTCCTTGCAAATACCATATATAACTAAACAGCATACCATGCATCGCATAAATATCTACACATAACACGTACATAAACCTGTAAGGATGTCATGGCTACCCCCAGGGTCTTATACCATTGTGCCATGGGCTACCCCACATGGTCTTCCATACAAGTATCACAAAGACAGCTAGCATATCACATAATTACCAGCATACCACCTAGAATAAAGTTAACTATCATATCACACAACATAAGATGGGCCGGCCTTGGTGCCTTAGACCTATTGGTATGATGAGAAGACTCACCTGCAACTGTCGGCTGAAGAAATAAGATCACGTTGCTCCAACCACCGACACGAACTCCTCCATTGGTCAACACCAAATAAATGAACCCAATAAATACCAACAATTACCAAAATACCCCTAGAAGTCAACTGGTTAACTCTTGGTCAAAGTTAAACCTCCTGACTGACTCTACTCGCCGAGTCAACCCGCTGACTCATCGAGTCCAAGAATCTTCGAGTCCCATCCTGCTCAACTCACCGATTCACGACTTAACCAGAAAAGGTTAGGGTTCCATGACCAGAATCGCTGAGTCTAAGAACAGGCTCGCCGAGTCCAAGGCAATCTTCAACAGACTCGCCGAGTTGTTCTTCCAACTCGCTGAGTTCATGCACATATTCATACAACTCGTCGAGTACACTCATGTGACTCGCCGAGTATCTTCAGTTCTCAATCCATTCAGAGGCTTTTCAAGCCATGCAGGGACTCCAATCCATAGATCTACCCTTCTACAAGCTATCCCTCACGTAAAGTTGCAAACTTTACGTGATACCAAGGAGATATAAGCCCAAAACACACTAGGGCTTGGGTTTTAGACAAATGGGCTTTACCAACAACCCAATAACTGAAGTTTTATGACATTCTAAGCCATCATGAGTCTAGATCTGGAGCAGCAACCCCAGATCTAACTCCCAAATCCGAGATAGGTCTCAAAACAAGCTAAGGGACTCCCAAAACAATCACCAAGGATAAACCAAAAGGAAATAGCTTAAGATAAGGCTCCTTACCTTAGAGATGTGCCCAAAACTGATGTAGATCACAGATCTATACAAGCCCTTGATGCTAACTTCCATTTTCTCAAGCTCCTTCCACCAATTTCCTCTTCTAAGCCCCCAATCTCCTCAACAATGAAGCCTCACACGAATTTTGGGGTTTCTGGAACTCAAAGGGAAGGTAAAGAGGCAGAAGTAGGAACAAAACATTCTTTATATAGGGCACAACCCCGGGATTAGGGTTTTTCTCTCTTCAGCACCAACTCGTCGAGTCCAACTACCGACTCGACGAGTTGGTCACTTAACTCGCGACCAAAATCCCGCTCTGAAGCAGCGAGTCAAAATACCTACTCGTCGAGTCCCCTTCTTTATTTACACTTTACCCCCTGAACTCTTGATTCTGACTTGGGATGTTACATTTCCTTTCTTGGTCTTTCTGATTTCGGGTGTTACAACTCTCCCCTACTTAAACTAAACTTCGTCCTCGAAGTTCACTATGGCTAACTGACCTGCAATCCGCCTCCAACACCTTGCCTGGGAACACCCCCTGCTCATCTGGCAATCCTTCCGGTACTCCCCGAGTACCTAGGCTAAACATTATTGGGGTTTACTTCCTTTTCCTCGTGCGTTTCTGGCCTCCCCAAGGCTGCCCTCTATAGCTATCCATTTCCTTTGTCACTGTGAGGAACGTACCCTTCACGATGACCATCACTCCAGCCACTCTCGGTGCCGGTCTATTGCCGGTAGCACCGAACTGCCTGAAACATTGAACTGACTGAAACACTGAACTGCTATATGGTTGCTTCCCAAGATATCTCGAGACCTTCCTGGTCTCCACTCATTCGTCGGTTATCTGAAACACCGAGTTCCAACTCAGATGTGGAGTCCAAGGACTCCTCACTCAGTCTCTCCCACGACTTCTGAACGAAATCTTTCTCTGGAACTAGTTTCCACTAGTTATCCTATCACTGTGGCTCTAATAACCTCCCGCTACTACGAAACTGCTTTTCTGAAGAACGACCGGGACCTCCCTGGTCCCGACTTGACTGTCAACTGTCCGAACCACCGGACACCTTCTTGATTGCCGAGCCAGAGACACATGCTCCCCATTCCCACATGACCTCCGAAGGACACCTCGTCTGACAATAACCGCCCTGGCGATATCTTTTCTCTCGACTCCTTCACTCCCTTGATCCATCCGATCATGACAGGCTGACAACCCGTCGCTACTGAATCCGACACAAAAATGAATGCCACAAGAACAACCGTGGTCTTACATCATACCCGACCTCCCTCGACCTGTCTTCTCCTGGTTAAACATGTCATGGTCCCATTACTGATTGAACCAATTCGAGTCACACTGTGATGGATTGAGCTACCATCAACCACACCCATTCATTACCCTGGTATCCTGCATTTGATGCCCTTGGCATCTTATGCGCCCAATCTCATCTTACTGAAACAAAATCCTATACTGAACATGCACGAACCCTGATTCGGAATCCTTTCCGAAACCAGTCGACACCCCGCTACTACCTCGAGGTTCATAATACACCATAACTTCCGACGTCCCCTTCGTGGCCAATAGACAATCACCCTTAGCCGATCCCTGAGACTACCAGTCTCTCATCTGGTCCAACCACCAGGTTTCCAGGTGATCAAAAACCAAGACTACCCAACCGTAGCCATACTGCATCACGTGCCACTAATCCATAAGATCCTGCAACTCGATATCCAACCCTTGACTCAACAGTCTCTACCATTTCCATTCTGAAATCCCATACCCATCCGGGCTCACCCATGAATAATCCATCGAATAATCCCTTCGATCTTGATTCTACCTAAGTTGTGGCTTTCCCACGACTTTGCGAACTGGCCTACCGTAGGCCCGATCGCTCGAAGAACTCATGAATGCTACGACTACCCTGTAGTTTTACAACACTTCCCATGCCATCCGATTATTAGTGAATGCTACAGCCCCCTGTAGTCTAAAAACACTCCCACCCTGACTGTCCATTAGTGAACGCTACGGCTCCCCCGTAGTTTTACAACACTTTCACACCACATGATCGTTGCTCATGGCCCTACTGCTCACCTATCAATCCGAACGCGTCTCATTGTTTAGCACCCACGTAGTCTATCCTCCTAAACTAAACTCAATTACCGACTGGAACACTACCTGGTTCCCTTCCCCGAAGCCTGCAATATGACGTCAGAAGGACGCGATCCAAATGCTGGGGAGTTTCCCAAACTCCCATCCCACGATATCTGATACTCAGTCGGCACCTAAGGCCGCCTTTCCTCCCCAAAAGGAAAATGTGAGACGCATCTATGTCTCACACTCACTTTTCTCCGGGATATCTGAATAATTCTCCCCCACTTAGATTCGACTAAGTCTGCTTGGTATATGAAAATTGAAGGATTCCCACATCCTCTCTCTCGTTCCAATGGTTAATTTGCTGACAGGCGGCGCCTAACAAAGCTAGAACACCAAGAATGACCCTTCCCAAAACAACACAACTTCCGAAAACCTGCTAGCATCTCTGAATCCCAACCATATCAACGGATTTAGATGCTTTAAATAATGTTATACTCGGTTCTTGCTGACCGAAGGTCAGATGGTCTAACCAAATCTTCAGCAACAATTCTCTCTTCCCTTGACAACGTCAGGAGCCTTTCTAACCATGATAGCTAAGGTTACTGGAACCTAGTCATAATTTCCTTCATATAAGCCGGGGAACCAATCCAGGCCATGCCCAAAATGACACCCGCGTACTGAATTTTTTTAGATAACTGGAGTCGGTGCCCTCACTGCTCCTCGCTGATCGTCAAGTGGTTGACTTCCTTGTCCCCCATCTGCCTTCAACGACAATATGACAGACTTGCCCCCTATGGGCATTCCCTGCTGACATAGCCAAACCTGCTACACTTGTAGTTATCCAGATCACCAGATAGCCTCCGACAATGACTCGGAGCGATCCCGATATGTGCGGAATCCACTCCACAAGATACGTCCATCTGAAAGCTCCTTAAAGATTCCTCGGTGCGCTGGCTGGCACCTGATACTCTTGCTAACTCGAACAATAGCAGAAATCCGACCCGAGGTCTAACTATCACACTCCCCATGTAATAGAAATTACCGGTACCACTGGAAATGACCGAAGATAGTATATCTGCAAAAATCTGGAGGACTCCTGAGTTACCTCGACCATCCGGAAAACATGATGCAACACTTCATCCTGATCCCAATGGCAATCCAATCCCTTGTAACGAGCTCCATCGCATAGTTTTCGCAAGTGTTGCACCGAATCCGGCCCTGTTGGCCTCTCAAAAGCTGATCCAAGCTCCTGTATCCCCCTCCCGAGATCCTCCACTATAGGCACCCGGGCTAGTCCCCTTTTCCAAAGGTGACCCTAATCAATCCCTACTCTCGAACTCTAGAAATCATACCATTTAGGATCTCGCACCCTGACACACTCACCTGCTCAATCGTCCATAGCCGATCTACAATAGATGGAGCAACCTATGCTCCCAACCAGTTACAAACTATTCCCAAGACAAAGTCTTTAACTCCGAAAGTGCAATAGATCGCACCATCAATCCTTGCCGTCTGATGCAAGAGATCCAATGCGAACTCCCAATCCTGGCAGTCCTTCTGCTAACTGGCTCTCTACCAGAGCCAGGACCAAACCCTGGTCCTCCCCCTTGCGTGATCATCTGCATTCTTCACTGCAGCTATCCCCATAGTCCACTCATAACCACGAATTCCTTTCCCAGGTTTCTTGGATTCCTCCAGACTTTCCCCGATTCGAGTATGGATCATGTGCTTTCAGTAGTATGGGCCCAATACTACCTTCCACACCTATCCATACTTTCCTCCGGAATCATCCCAACTCCTCTAAGTCACCTACTTCCCTGATGTACTAAATGTCTGCTAGACAACAACACAATATCCACCTAAGCACCTCGTAGGTCTCCCCCTAGGCTCTCAATCACACCGAACCGCCTCACTACTCACTGGAGCATATCCTAGGCTTTCCTAGGTTCCCGACCTCACCCTGCCATCAGCTGCCGAGGAACTCCTCACGATGCCAGTCATCTACCTCCTAGGTACCGTCACATCCACTTAGTAGCTGACTCTCATCACTAAAGAGTTCCACAAAGCACAAAGCAAACATCATTCGTGCAGACGCACTCCTGACACTAATCTCATCTTAGGCTCATCCTAGGGTAATGTCCGACCCACAAACGATCATAGAATATCCGGCCCACGTACCATAGCCCAATTTGTCCACATCCACCCTCGCTGACAGCTGCCTTATGCATGCAAATTGTACACAGAACAGGAAACGAGCCGCACCAATTATTCTATGGCCATGAGATCCTAACCGTATACAATTTTAAAACATACACGTAGCAGTTACCAATATCAATAATCATTCTCATTCTAGCATGGCATCCAGCATCCCAAGGCTACAAACATCACATATCATGCCAATCTATCGCTGTCTACTCAGTACTAGCATGCAAGTCTAAGAGCTCATATAGCATACAAAGGCATCCCTCCTAGCCCTAACTAGCATGCGATATTCAGATTCATAACCAAATCATAACAGATAACATATGTGGGTATTCTGGGGAAACTTACTTGAGCTCGGCCGATTGCATGCACAACACCCTTTCTTTTCTTAGAAAACTTTTCCTTGGAAACATTTTCCTTTTAAAAAAAACCTTCCAGATCCTCAGTCTGAGTTCAGACACACCTGAAAGTATGTCCAAATCCCTCAAACCAAGGCTCTGATACCAACTTGTAACGTTCCAAAAATCAGGGGTAAAAATTTCATTCTTAATATACTTAAACATTGATACCATTTAATTCAAACAATCAAATCATAGTCAATCCAATTGTTTACCAGAGTTTATCCCAAAATCATTCATTGCAGAAATCATAGGTGTGTGCACTGCGATCAACCCGAGCTCTTCCTTTCCAAAACGATGATACCTGAAACCATAAACAAACCTGTAAGCACGGAGCTTAGTGAGTTTCCCAGAGCATACCATTCAATCAAACCACATGACACATATCCTGTTAGCTATAAAAGCTACACACATTTCATATATATTGTTAGCTATAAAAGCTACCATATATCACATAAGCCCTGCATACATAAAACCTGTAATAGTGCCATGGGCTACCCCACATGGTCTTTACCTAGGACTGCCATGGTGTGACAACCCGAAATTTTCCATCCAGTACAGTCAAACACTTCATTAAAAGTCAAACTCATTTCTGCTATCTTTTAGGATAATTAGGAGTTTATTTGAGCGTTCTAAGCCTTGTACACTTAAGGAATAAGTGTCGGGGTTTATCTGCTGAATCTATAGCTCAAAGAAAATTCTGGAGCACCTTGACCAGGAGTTCACGACCACCACATGGGAGTTTACGGCCGTAAACTCCATGTGGGCCGTAAGCTCCTCCTATAAGGTCAAGTCCTGGCCATTTGTTTCATTCCTCCCTTCCATTTGGCCCAAATCCTCTCAAGTATCATCCCGATCTTCATCCCCGATCTTCAAATATCGTAAGCTTATTGCCTTAACTAGTTGATATATTTCATGAACTAGTAATCTTACATGATTTCATCCATGAAATCATTCCATTTTGTAGATCTTCAAGTTTCACCAAGAACACACACTAGTGTTCTTGGCCAAAACCGACCATTCAAGCTCCTAGATTGTAAGTAGTCTTGATCCAACTCATCGTACACTAGTTTTATCATATTTAGAACTTAGAAAACATAAGAAATCATGGGATTCAAGGAGTTTACGGCCAAGACATGTTCTTGGGCCGTAAACCCCTTTTAAGGGTGCAAATGACACTCTAACACCTTAGTAAGCCTTGGTTAGTGACATAGAACCTTACACCATTGACCTAAGGACCACCATTCACGAAATGGTACTTCTTACCATGAGTTTATGGCCGTAAACGCATGGGGAAGTTGTCCCAGGACCGTAAACACCATACAAGGTCATTTTAGGACCTTAAACCCACCCAAACACTTGTTTAAAGCTTTGAAGCACTTAACCACTTAAGCCCTTAGAGTTTTAAGCCCCTTTTTGTGACCAAATGAGATTTTACGGCCAAGATTAAACTCCCCTGGGCTGTAAACTCCAACAAACATGGTCATTGGACCATAAACTCCCGTATGAGGCCTTGCACTCCTTTGTTGCAACCCGATAGCCTCCTATGACTTGACCAAAGTGTTTTCCTCGCAATAGGATGTTTATACATGTTTAATTATTGTTATAATAACTAATTGTTTGTATACATGTGTCTTCATATGTTATTAGGCTCTTTGTGTGTGTCTAAGTCTTCACTTGACACCAAGCACTTGTCCGACACTTCCTTCCGATCCGCTCACTGCAGGTGAGTTCATACCCCTTGAATTAACCTTTTAAATATTTCTAAATGTTTTTAAATGCTTTATGGGGGGATACGAGTTGAATCATTCTAGTTATTATATCAATCACATGTGATTAATAACTAACATGCAAATAGATTTACTATCCCTTAACTGTTTTACCAAACATAATTCTTCAAATGTTTATCTTAAACGTCTTTATATGTTTAAAACTCTTTTATTAAACTTTTTATTATACACTGTATGTTTCTTTTCAAACTCTGTTACAAATGTGTTTCAAAACAAAGGTTTCCTTATACTTTAAACTATTCTTATCAAACAAACTGTTTTCAAATCGTTTTACAAACTGACATCAAGTCATCTTTTCCTAGTTATAAAGCTTTTCAAAGGTTTTACAAAACTTCTTTTATACTTTTATATTGACAATTGCATGCCTATATATGTATAGTTATATAAATAATGTTTAAAGGACTTAGGAAGGCTAGCTCGCTTTACCTCCTTTTCCTCGTTGGGATGTGGCTGTAGGGCATCGGTTATCCGTCCGAAGGCCGTCTAAATATTAGTTGTATATTATGTATACATATATAGACATAAAAGTTCTATTATTATATTCAATACCCTTGGGTAGCAGGGGTATACTTTCATGTTCATACGTACCAGTTACATTACTAGTAAACTACAATAGGCGTAGTTTAGGAAGTTACTAATACTATTACTAGAACGCAGAATCATACCAGGAGTCAATTCATTCATGAGTAAATACTTGCTAGATAGAGAAAGAGCACACATTACAGCTAGTACACCCAGTACATTACTATACTTGCTAGATAGAGAGAGAGCACACATTACAGCTAGTACACACAGTACATTACTATACATGCTAGATAGAGAGAGAACACACATTACAGTTAGTGCACGCAGTACATTACAATACTATACAGAGAGAAACATACAGGCTAGACAGAGGGAGAACATACAATACAACTAACATACATTACATAAACATTACTATAGTTATGTGAGCCATTAAACGGGGCATGGCACTACCTGCCATGAACGTTTTTGTATTTAGAATCTCCTTAATTGGGGAGCGTATGAGTTTGTGTATAGATCTATACTGGATTGACTATCCTACACCTTGCTACTCGCCACAGTGGGACTTGGAAGTCTACGGGTGCCAAATGTCATTTTTCTCTGACATCTTACATTGTCGCGTACTATAGTCGGTAGCAAGATACAGGCCGATCACATGGTACTTTAAATTCCAATAGATTTAAGGTAGTTAGTATGGTTGTAGTTATTTGATACTACACTATAGTACTATTTCATTTTCCCATTACATTCACTTCGTGAACATTCACACGATGCACGGTAATGTAGAAACTATATTTTTGGTTAATGATAGTCAGATTTGGGAAAATACACACTCTTACACGAGACACGGTCAGATACTAGATGCCTTGGTAGATGGCTACTTTCAGTAGGAAGCATAGGGTTTTCTAGGATATTCAAAACTTTTATATACATTCTTACAAATACAGACACTAAAATACTTATGATCTCACTAGTAGACAGGTACCGATGCAAGGTTTAGAGAAGATGGAGTTCGTTCAAGACTCATCTTTTATTTTGATTTATACTTTAGTGTCTATTATATTTTGATAGAACACACTTGTATTAAAATTTTATTATTAATGCAATGGATGATGTATTTGCTTGTTTACTACTATTCATTGTTGTGATACTATACATGACGTCCTCTGCCCCAGAACGTTTCTGCTGTTCATGGTTTTGGGGTGTGATAGATTGGTATCAGAGCATTGTTTATAGTGAATAAAGTATATCAACCCATAAAAGATATACTAACTATAAATACAATTAGATTAAGAATACTCTGACCAAGAGTTTATACTTTAAATAATAAAATATTTTATTGAGTATACGTGCCTGCATTCATACTAAAATCTGTGTCACAATGACAAGAACAAAAGCATTACGATTGTTGAATATCACAGGTAAGCTCGGGGATGTATGGTCAGTCTTGGGAGTGGCATAGCCTGATCAACTATGCTGGTCTGAGGAGTGATTAGCATATGCCCAAGAATGGTTGTGATATGGCAACAAGTCTAAACACTTACCAACACTACCACAATGAAATACCATAGGGGTATTTGGTGATACTATAAGTACTTTATACTTGAGAACTAAAAAGGATCTTCATTACTAAGTTGATAGTTGCTAAGTGGATACACTAAGACTATATGTAACTAGGATGTTATAGACTTAGAATCTGTGAAATTTTTGCTTTACCCCTATTCCTTGTGAATTTGGAGTTAAGGTCACTTATTCGAAGGTCTATCCTGTTTTGATTACATATAGCTGGTATGGACTTCACAAATAGTGTTGTAACTAATGAAGATTTTCTAATAATTATCTAGATAGTTCGTCTAATAATTATTTTCTTACCCTAATTCTTGCGTAGATAACATGGCTGGACTCCATCCACACGACAACCCATACCTTCCGAACGAAGTCATTGCTGGATGGTTTGGAGAAGAACCAGAGAATGATCATCCGATCCCTTTGAATGATCACCATGATGAAGACCTTTCGGAGGGTGCTAACTCCAAACCCGAGGTTGAGAACCTACCCCAGACAGCTCCCTTTCCAAATCCTAACCCTCGTCTGGCTTTTCATGGCCCGACGCCTCCTTGGGTAGAATGCTTGGAAACATGGAGCCAAGGACAAGATCAGCCCATCCCATTTAATGGAGACCAAAGATTTTATGACCTAAGCAATGGGGGCTCATCAGACAAAATCTTTCCAATCCTGGTCCGTAGAGTGGCTCGAAATGAGATTCAAGGCAGGACAACCCTACATCAGATCACAGAAGTTGTCACCAATGCGAGAATGCATACCCTTCGCACCATTCATCTGGAAGATGCTCGCGAGAGATCTGAGAGAGACCATGAAACCCTGCTTCAAGCACTGGCTGAATCACGAGCCGAAGTCATAGAACTCCGATTACGCCAGAGGGTGTACGAAAGACACCTGCTTGATGTGGAACATCAACTGGCTGAACTAAGGGTTCACCAGAGGGATGATCGTCACCAGTAGGAGATGCTTTACTTTCTTTCTTGTTTTAAAGAACTATGTTCCTGTCTATGTCCTATGTGACATTTTCTATGTAACTAACTAGTACTGTAAGTACTTTTAGTTAGGCCTTAGGCGGCCAAAACTTTTCTACTCCGAATAAGATGTAAGACCTTCTACAAGGTCAATTTTCCCAAACTTGTTACATCTTAAACATCTTTGATTTTGGCAGTCAGGTAACTTCTATGTCACTCTTTGTTCAAATATTTTCATCATACCCTCATAGGAGTCTATCTGAAACCCACTCTAGTCAGGTTATGGGACTAGAGTAACATAGCTCAGAAATCATTCCCAATCCTCTTCCAAGGGTTGGATCATGTTATTCACCAACTGATGATACCCCGGTTTAACGTCAAACGTATTAAGACCATTCTACAAACATACTTCTACTCTGTATTAGGACTGCATCATAGGGATGCAGGTCAAACTTTCATGAACATACTTCCAATCCATACTAGGACTGCATCATAGGGATGTAGTTCAAACTTTCGAGAACATACTCTTACTCTTTACTTGAGCGATCGAAATACATCTAGGGTCAACCAAAATCGCTCACAAAATCCTTATCTTTCGTGTTACAGAATCATGTCGTCATCCGGAAACAGTCAGCCGAACAATGAAACCCCTACCTTTCCTATGGACACCGCTACTTTCCAAGCCGTAGTTATAGCTGCCGTGATGGATGTCGTGACAGCTGTCCTTGTAAACCGTAACGCTATCAACGCAAGCAATGCTGACGAAGGGTTGAAAATCCCAATAGTAGTATCAATCCAGGAAGTCATCAAACGATAACAGTCGCAGGCTTGCAAAGCCGAAAAACAGAGAACAGGAAACGAAAGCGCCAAGCCCAGAAAGAACGCAAGCAATCCCAAAAACTTGCCATGCAACAGCGACAAGTGGAAACCCCTGCCATCCCAGTACCGAGTAGACCATACGAGGGAAAACTCCCGAAGTGTGATAAGTGTAGTTTTCATCATCATGGGGCTTTCCATGAAACACAGTGTTGTAATTGCCTAAAAATAGGGCACCATGCTCGTAGCTGTGGAGCACCGGCATGACCCATCACTCAAGCCCCTGACATTAGAGTCAACCAGGCTTGCGATGGTGGTGTAAAACTAGACCCTATGAAAGGAAAGTTTCAAAGTGGATGAACAAGGAGAGCACTCGTGTCCACGTAACTCTAACTCGACACATCACTTCCACCACCAATGTTAGTGCCAGCCAAATATGTCACCAATGCGGTGAAATTGGGCACCTCAAGAGGGATTGTCCAATAACTAAGAACTCCGGCTCAGATGGCAGAATACTAAGGATCACTGTCGCAGGAGAGACTACTCCGGACCCTCGTTAAAGTAATTAAGGTGTTTCGTTGTAACAGACTTATAAACTGTTTAAAACAAGTGCAACTAGAGTCTTATCTTTTGTGAGATCCCGTCAGTAAAGGGACCCTCATGCTACATATACTTGTCTTTTGTAGTATACCTTGTTCGCAGCAATAGTCTTGTAGTAAATCTAAAGTACAGTAACTCTGTTAAAGGTTGCACTGTTGTGTTTTGTCTATAACGCCTTATGTTCAAATCTAATGTCGTTAGTTTCCATATGATTCCGACATTATCATACAACTTGAGTCAATTCGATCCTCGCAATACCAGTTTCGTGCACACATTTCTTTCTCCAAAATCGTCTTGCTAGCGAAGCTGTCATTCCAGAACACCGAAGTACTCCTTCATGGAGTACCTCAGGTTTCTAATCCTTTCCGAAAAAAAATCTCACTACACCTCTCCAAAGTACCACTCGTACAGTACGTCAAGTTCGATCCAAAGATCCATACGGTTGATCTATCGCTGAAGAATGTATACATAGGGGTGGTATATAATCAAGGTTCTACAGGTTTAGAATTAATGATTCCACTTTAACTTCTTTTCCTTGTTGGGATGTGAGCTTAAAGAAGAATCAGTTATTCGACTACCTTTTCAATCTTAATTATATACGACTCGTATACACGAGACGGAGATTGATGAACCATGTATGACTTCTAATATGAACTTCAGGACGGAGACTGCCCAAGACTACGAGTGATTGCATCGTCATGCGAACAAACTTAGAGCCCAATACGAATTCTGTAACCAGATCGCCCTACGGTCTAACGCCCATGGAGATACAAGAACCGTCCGAACAGTTTAACGACTACTCAGCAACAGAATGAAAAGACCAAGCTTCTCACCTTTGGGAGCTCTGGTCTTATTCTTCAAGAGGACAGACTTCAGCGGGGTTCGATCATACCAACACTAATGCACCCAATCCCATAAGAACTCCGTAGTTAAACGTGCTTAGGCGAGGGAAGTACTGGTATGTGTAACACCTTGGGAGGTCCTCGTGGTGCAGACCTCGATAGGATTTCCATTAGAAATCATTACCCTCTGCCTCACATAGATGAGTCGGTGGACCAACCACAAGGAACTATTTACCTTTCAGAAATAGACATGTGATCTGAATATCATCAGCTACGAGTGTCAGCGAAGGATGTCCCGAGGACAATCTTCCAAAATCGATACGGACACTACGAGTCTGTAGTGATACCCCTCGGATACGACGAATACCCATGTAGTATTCATGAACGTAATAAATAGGGTACACCATTCTTACTTGGATCGATTCATCATTGTCCTTGTAAATGATTTATTTATCTACTATCGTAGCAAGAAAGGGCAAGGGAACATCCATGACTTGACCTACCCCGCGAAATCAGTAATGTACATTGTACCTTCACGTCTTGAACTTGAAAACGTACATTCCGTCAGGGCTCTCGTAATCCCACTTGACGGGATCGAGATCAACGAGAGCCACGCATTCGTGGAAGAACCGTAATGACCACCGACCAAGAGGTCAAGTGGTCGAAGCAACGCTGCGTCCCATTAGCGAAGGTTCGCAGGAATGACGACCGGAGACCTGAATTCGCTTGGGAGCGCGAGCATCAATCGATTAGGAAGTATCCCCACCTCTTGACTCGATTATTCATACCTACTTCCTTACCTAAATTCTAATTTCGGGATGAAATTCCTTCTAAGAGGGGGATGATGTGACAACCCGAAATTTTCCATCCAAAATAGTCAAACACTTCATTAAAAGTCAAACTCATTTCTGCTATCTTTTAGCACAATTAGGAGTTTATTTGAGCGTTCTGAGCCTTGTACACTTAAGGAATAAGTGTCGGGGTTTATCTGCTGAATCTATAGCTCAAAGAACAAGTCTGGAACACCTTGACTAGGAGTTCATGACCACCACATGGTAGTTTACGGCCATAAACTCCATGTGGGCCGTAAACTCCTCCTATAAGGTCAAGTCCTGGCCATTTGTTTCATTCCTCCCTTCCATTTGGCCCAAATCCTCTCAAGTATCATCCCGATCTTCGTCCCCGATCTTCAAATCTTGTAAGCTTATTGCCTTAACTAGTTGATATATTGCATGAACTAGTAATCTTACATGATTTCATTTGTGAAATCATTCCATTTTGTAGATCTTCAAGTTTCACCAAGAACACCAAGAACACACACTAGTGTACCGACCATTCAAGCTCCTAGATTGTAAGTACTCTTGATCCAACTCATTGTACACTAGGTTTATCATATTTAGAACTTAGAAAACATAAGAAATCATGGGATTCAAGGAGTTTACGGCCAAGACATGTTCTTGGGCCGTAAACCCCTTTTAAGGGTGCAAATGACACCCTAACACCTTAGTAAGCCTTGGTTAGTGACATAGAACCTTACACCATTGACCTAAGGACCACCATTCACGAAATGGTACTTCTTACCATGAGTTTACGGCCGTAAACTTATGGGGAAGTGGTCCCAAGACCGTAAACACCATACAAGGTCATTTTAGGACCTTAAACCCACCCAAACACTTGTTTAAAGCTTTGGAGCACTTAACCACTTAAGCCCTTAGAGTTTTAAACCCCCTTTGGTGACCAACTGAGAGTTTATGGCCAAGAGTAAACTCCCCTGGGCCGTAAACTCCAACAAACATGGTCATTGGACCATAAACTTCTGTATGAGGCCTTGCACTCCTTTGTTGCAACCCGATAGCCTCCTACGACTTGACCAAAGTGTTTTCCTCGCAATAGGATGTTTATACATGTTTAATTAGTGTTATAATCACTAATTTTTTGTATACATATGTATTCATATGTTATTAGGCTCTTTGTGTGTGTCTAAGTCTTCACTTGACACCAAGCACTTGTTTGACACTTCCTTCCGATCCGCTCACTGCAGGTGAGTTCATACCCCTTGAATTAACCTTTTAAATGTTTCTAAATGTTTTTAAATGCTTTATGGGGGGGGGGATATGAGTTGAATCATGCTAGTTATTATATCAATCACATGTGACTAATAACTAACATGCAAATAGATTTACTATACGTTAACTGTTTTACCAAACAGATTTCTTCAAATGTTTATCTTAAACGTCTTTATATGTTTAAAACTCTTTATTAAACTTTTTATTATACACTATATGTTTCTTTTCAAACTCTGTTACAAATGTGTTTCAAAACAATGGTTTCCTTATACTTTAAACTATTCTTATCAAACAAACTATTTTCAAATCGTTTTACAAACTGACATCAAGTCATCTTTTCCTAGTTATAAAGCTTTTCAAAGGTTTTACAAAACTTCTTTTATACTTTTATATTGACAATTGCATGCCTATATATGTATAGTTATCTAAATAATGTTTAAAGGACTTAGGAAGGCTAGCTCGCTTTACCTCCTTTTCCTCGTTGGGATGTGGCTGTAGGGCATCGGTTATCCGTCCGAAGGCCGTCTAAATATTAGTTGTATATTATGTATACATATATAGACATAAAAGTTCTATTATTATATTCAATACCCTTGGGTAGCAGGGGTATACTTTCATGTTCATACGTACCAGTTACATTACTAGTAAACTACAATAGGCGTAGTTTAGGAAGTTACTAATACTATTACTAGAACGCAGAATCATACCAGGAGTCAATTCATTCATGAGTAAATACTTGCTAGATAGAGAAAGAGCACACATTACAGCTAGTACACCCAGTACATTACTATACTTGCTAGATAGAGAGAGAGCACACATTACAGCTAGTACACACAGTACATTACTATACATGCTAGATAGAGAGAGAACACACATTACAGTTAGTGCACGCAGTACATTACAATACTATACAGAGAGAAACATACAGGCTAGACAGAGGGAGAACATACAATACAACTAACATACATTACATAAACATTACTATAGTTATGTGAGCCATTAAACGGGGCATGGCACTACCTGCCATGAACGTTTTTGTATTTAGAATCTCCTTAATTGGGGAGCGTATGAGTTTGTGTATAGATCTATACTGGATTGACTATCCTACACCTTGCTACTCGCCACAGTGGGACTTGGAAGTCTACGGGTGCCAAATGTCATTTTTCTCTGACATCTTACATTGTCGCGTACTATAGTCGGTAGCAAGATACAGGCCGATCACATGGTACTTTAAATTCCAATAGATTTAAGGTAGTTAGTATGGTTGTAGTTATTTGATACTACACTATAGTACTATTTCATTTTCCCATTACATTCACTTCGTGAACATTCACACGATGCACGGTAATGTAGAAACTATATTTTTGGTTAATGATAGTCAGATTTGGGAAAATACACACTCTTACACGAGACACGGTCAGATACTAGATGCCTTGGTAGATGGCTACTTTCAGTAGGAAGCATAGGGCTTTCTAGGATATTCAAAAGCTTTATATACATTCTTTCAAATACAGACACTAAAATCCTCAGGTAGTCAGTAGACAGGTACCGATGCAAGGTTTAGAGAAGATGGAGCTCATTCAAGACTCATCTTTCATTTTGATTTATACTTTAGTGTCTATTATATTTTGACATAACACACTTGTATTAAAATTTTATTATTAATGCAATGGATGATGTTGTTGCTTGCTTACTACTATTCATTGTTGTGATACTGTACATGACGTCCTCCGCACCCGAACGTTTCCGCCATTCATGGTTTTGGGGTGTGACACATGGGCTCCCCCACATGGTCTTACATCTAATGCCATGGGCTACTCCCATGGTCTTTACCTAGGACTGCCATGGGCTACCCCACATGGTCTTACATCCAATGCCATGGGCTTCCCCCGGGGTCTTCCCTGCAAATACCATATATAACCAAATAGCATATCATGCATCACATAAATATCTACACATAACACGTACATAAACCTGTAAGGATGTCGTGGCTACCCCCAGGGTCTTATACCATTGTGCCATGGGCTACCCAACATGGTCTTCCATGCATTTATCACAAAGACAACTTGCATATCACATAATTACCAACATACCACCTAGCATAAAGGTAACTATCATACCACACAACATATGATGGGCCGGCCTTGGTGCCTTAGACCCATTGGTATGGTGAGAAGACTCACCTGCAACTGTCGGCTGAAGAAATAAGATCACGTTGCTCCAACCACCGACACGGACTCCTCCACTGGTCAACACCAAATAACTGAACCCAATAAATACCAATAGTTACCAAAATACTCCTAGAAGTCAACTGGTCAACTCTTGGTCAAAGTCAAAGTCCTTAGTCAAAGTCAAACTTCCTGACTGACTCTACTCGCCGAATCAACCCGCTGACTCGTCGAGTCCAAGAATCTTCGAGTCCCATCCTGCTCAACTCACCGAGTCGTCCCTCGACTCACCGATTCACGAATTAACCAGAAAAGGTTTGGGTTCCATGACCAGACTCGCCGAGTCCAAGGCAATCTTCAACAGACTCGCCGAGTTGTTCTTCCAACTCGCCGAGTTCATGCACATATTCATATAACTCATCGAGTACACTCATGTGACTCACCGAGTATCTTCAGTTCTCAATCCATTCAGAGGCTTTTCAAGCCATGCAGGGGCTCCAATCCATATATCTACCCTTCTACAAGCTATCCCTCACGTAAAGTTGCAAACTTTACGTGATACCAAGGAGATATAAGCCCAAAACACACTAGGGCTTGGGTTTTAGACAAAGGGGCTTTACCAACAACCCAAGAACTGAAGTTTTATGACATTCTAAGCCATCATGAGTCTAGATCTGGAGCAGCAACCCCAGATCTAACTCCCAAATCCGAGATAGGTCTCAAAACAAGCTAAGGGACTCCCAAAACAACCACCAAGGATAAACCAAAAGGAAATAGCTTAAGATAAGGCTCCTTACCTTAGAGATGTGCCCAAAACTGATGTAGATCACAGATCTATACAAGCCCTTGATGCTAACTTCCATTTTCTCAAGCTCTTTCCACCAATTTCCTCTTCTAAGCCCCCAATCTCCTCAACAATGAAGCCTCACACGAATTTTGGGGTTTCTGGAACTCAAAGGGAAGGTAAAGAGGCAGAAGTAGGAACATAACATTCTTTATATAGGGCACAACCCTGGGATTAGGGTTTTTCTCTCTTCAGCACCAACTCGTCGAGTACAACTACCGACTCGACGAGTTGGTCACTTAACTCGCGACCAAAATCCCACTCTGATTCGGCGAGTCAGAATACCTACTCGTCGAGTCCCCTTCTTTATTTACACTTTACCCCCTGAACTCTTGATTCTGACTTGGGATGTTACATTTCCTTTCTTGGCCTTTCTGATTTCGGGTGTTACATTATTGAAACAATAACATTCAATAGATACAACTTCAATGAATGGGTTCATGTCTTAAGAGACAATCTCGCGAGAGATATGAAATTGTATACACTTAAAGGTCCTAGTCCTAAACAATTTGCTTTGAGCAATTAAACATGAACATGATACCTAGTAAAGGCATCATTGTGATGCTAAAGATGCTTCTAACATCAAGCTAGGAATAGTTATTCATGACTTTTAGGAAGTCTTGGATTATTTAAACATAAATCTGATGATATAACAGGTCAAACAATATTCCAATAAATACAATGATATTTTATTTAAAGCTAGTTGAAACATTGGAATAATGCAAGGCTAAAAGAATCAGCTTGTGTGATCCAGGAGGCCCATGTTTTATGGATTGAACACCTTTAGGCCCAAGAAATCTAGTAAAGCCCACATAGATGGATCTTGTTTCTTTTGTGAAAAAACTGAACACTAGAAGAGGATTTACTCCTCTTATTTGGAAAGAAAGTCTGGAAGAGACAAGTGGTTTCTAGTATCTCCTAGATAGAACTCATACTTTTCATGTAACACTTGGGTACTTGGTACTTAAATGTTAATCTACTATTTGCAAATGACTTACAGATATTTACTAAAGACTAACCAGCTGAGCACAACCAAGTTGGAACTACACTCTCGGAGTTTAGTTTATTATTTATGCTTAGAACATAAATTACTTGTAATGTAAAACAATATTTTTTTGGAACAATGTATGTTTTAATTTAGCATGTCTAAATTTATGTCTCAATTATTTTATTCAAATGTTTGATAATTTACTCAATCATTTTTCATAACGATAATATTCATATTATGAAATGATTAACTTCTATTAATGAGATTGGATCTCTTAATAGAATTGTAGAGTAAATATCAACATTCTTATAAATAAAATTAAATTATATATGCAAGCACCTTTGACTTAAACTTGTTTTAAATCAAACTCATCTTTGACATTGTTATCTTTATTATATAAATGGCATTCACATATTCCAACTTCAAAAAAGGGATCTTTGAAGGCAAATCATGTAGTTTATTTGACATATGTGAACCTTATTTATATGTAAAGGATCCATAATGATATTTTCACTAAAGTATAGAGAAAATAATTAAGGAACTATACACTTTGGTGTATGACTTCCTTTCTAATGAATGTCTGAGATTAAGCACAAGATAACAAATCAACTTTATTAACAATTATAGTAGTTTTAATTATATTTTACGTGGTAAAGCATAATTGTGAGATCTTTGTTGAAGGTTTCAAAAGTTGAGATACAAACTGGTAAGAACCATCTAAGGCCTTAATGATAATAAAGGATGAATTAAATCTTACTTGGTATGATTTACTTTCTAATCGGTAGAAATATCCTCCTTTAATCTTTTTGGGATAATACTTCAATCACTATTAAATTATATCTTGAATACATCGATGTTGGACTAAATCTTCTAAACCCAAAGTCTACTAAATACATATTTGTGTAATACTCTAAATGAGGCTTAGATTATCATATGCTAACCCACCAAGAATAAGTTCTCTTATTCTTGTAAAAGCAAACATAGTAGAAAGCAAGCTTTTAATGACAAAGCAAGTGGGAGGTACATGAAACTTGAAGCGGCTTAAGAATCATAACCTTATGTAGTAATAGTTGGCACTAGTTTTAACAAGGATTGTTAAACTTGAATAAAAGTTATTCACAAAAACAAATTGTTCGCATTAGTGGTAGAAATCATCTGTGACTTGAGAATTGTGGAATCTCTCATTGATGAGCCTTTATTGATAGTTTCTGGAAAAATCCATCAAATACTAAGATCTTATGTCAGATCTCGAATCTGGTAAATGACTTGGAGTCATGAACATGAGATGTAGTCCATGTATGAGAATTAAGTATGGGCTTGATTAAAATTCATCCCTACAGTAAGGCTAGAAGGAGTAAATGATTCTTCCAGAAAGAATATATTACATGGATAACCATACACATTTAAAGTAAGACTTGTAGTAAAAGGATTCTCTCATACTCATGTCATTGACTATGGTTCTCATCATACTCATGACATTGACTGTGATCAAACCTTTTTCACAAGTAGCTATGATTAGATCAACAAGGATATTATTTACTATAAAATCATATTCTTAATATGAGATATAGAAAATAGATTTCAAGAAAGACCGCTTTTCTTAATAAACATCTACTAGAAGATATCTGTATAGCTTAGCCTGGAGGTTTTATTAATCCATGTTATCCCAAACAAAATATGTAGAGCTTAAGATCCACTTGTGGATATAAAGCAAACATCTCAATGTTGCAATCATCACTTTAATGTAAAACCACAAGGTATGTTTTTACATCAAAATGAATAGAACATGTGTGTTTACCAAGAACTAGTGGGAGCATAGTGAAATTCCTAATCTTGTATGAATGAGACATACTTAATCCTTTGAAATCACATTTTGACTAAGCAAGGTCGTTTTCACCTTGACTCGGGAAGTGTTTCTAATATGAAAGACTTAGGAAGGAGAAGACACATTCTTGGAATGTAAAATCTATAATGGATAGATAAAATGAATGTTAAGAGTTTCATGTCCTTATACATATATTGGCAATATCTTGAAAGGGATCAAGACACAATATTCTTTTGGATAATTCTTGGCATTTTCATATGGAACCATTTTGAGCTAACCTCAAAAGCACAAAGCTCAAAGGCTTGAACTAGATGAAATGATTTATATTTTCTTGGCAAATGAGTTCATAATTTACACCATATTATGTACGGGACATGGTATTTGATCATGTTGTAAGCATGTCATAGGATACTAATTGAATACATGGTTAAGTCACTGGATGAATAATAGAGCATTCTAAGAGTACTCTAGAAGAACTAAGAGAATGTATATGAGGCAATCATTTTAGAAAGGATCTTTATGAAAAAGCTACACAAGATGTTAATTTCTAAACAAATATAAATAATTATGAATTATTATTGGATTTTGACTTCATTATGGAATGAAGGGTCAATTTTGTTGAAATAAGGTCCAATAAAAACATAATGAAACAATATAATACAAAATAAGAGCACACTACTTTAGAAGTTGAATTTAAATATGATTAGATGAATGAGATCATTGAAAAACTATGTTGATTTCTACCATTCAAGGATCACATAGAAATCTTTGTGACTTCGAGAGAATACTTAATCAAGGTAAGAGACTCTATGTCATGAAAGAACAAAATCATATTCTCCAAGATATTTAACTATACTTAGATTAAGGCTAAGTATGGAGATAATAGTATTCATAGAATTTACACAAATTAAATTTTGTCCGATCCATTGATAAAATCATTATTTTGAGCTAAGTATGAATGGTCACACTTTAGATACATGATTTTATTATTCTAGAAATGGATTTTTTTATTTGGGTTTAGTATTTGGATATTGGAACATTATAACAAAAACTATTAGATAATGTTATGATATATTGTGATATAGTCATCACATTAATACTTGTTGTGTTCTTTATTAACATGTTTAATCCATGAATAATGTTATTATTCTAAAAGTTTATAGTCGGTTATAATTGCGGGAGCAATTATGAAGTAAGACCAAAATAAATTGGATTGATTGACTCTCACTAGATGAAAGTAGGCAAGTGGTTGTAACCAAGTTTCATAGGTAATTGTCAGAGAACTAGTATTGAACTGACCCGCATCAAGATCTTCTCATGGATCGCTACCATGAATGATACTTGATTAAAAGGTACTATCTTTGTATCCTTAACACCTAAGATACATAGTGGGACTTAAGTGTAGGGAGTACTATGCTTTGATATGTTCAAATGTTGTTCCTTAACCGGGCGGTTATAAAATCCATTTTCAGGTATGGTGTGAACTATACAAGAGGCTTATGTAGTCAAGAAGGGATTTATTCCTCTTATGTGTTGAGAGTTAGACATCTAAGGCGCCTTACCAAAAGTTGAACAACTAATGAGATTGATCACGATCCGTATCTCATGTTCAACATTATGTCTATAGTAAAAGGGATTACTTATAAACTTACCATATACACCAATTGTAGCTTTGATCTTTTTGTGAATTTGGCATTGATAGAATGACACAAAGTCATATGTTGTTGGGGGCAGTGAAATGTTGCTAGATGTTCACCAGTGTCTATATCAGCCTAATATAAGTCTTGCGCAAGTGGGAGATTGAAAGGTCTAGTATTCTCAAGAATCATATTAAAGTGATATGACTAATTAACATATGATACTAATGGGTCACGCTAACAACAACTTGATATAATTGATTATTTATTAAAAATTGATTTTAATAAATATTCAATAAAACTTTTATAATTAAATTGGAAATTATTTTATTTCTAGGAAATAATTAATTTTCATTAGCAAGTAACATATTATTTCATAATGTAAGAATTAATAAGTCATTCACAACATGTTGGACTAGTTTAATCATTTTGTCTTTTACCTAAAGACAAAGTTTATATTTTATAGACTTTGAGTTGATAAATATTAAAGAATTCTCCTTCTTTCAAGAGGCATGGCCAAAATTATTATTATAAGAAGAGAGGTTGCTTGTTAACTTTCTTCTTATGTCTCTCATGCTTCTAAAAGTCTACCAATACTTTATGTTATTATAATATAAAGTTATGTCTTGCATGGGAGTATAAAAGGAAGGCTTTCGCATGAGTTTTTGACTAGTTTTTCTTCTCCTTTCTCTTATGAACGAAATTAGCTCTCTTCCTACACATTTCTCTCTTTTGAAGCATGTTTGGTGAATTAGAATCCCTCTTGAGTTGTCTCCTTTAGTGTTTATTTGAGTTAAGTACTTAAAGTCTTAAGACACTCAAGAATACAAGAAGGAACTAGCATTCCAACTGCCTTATTCTTGATGGTGGATACACATAAAGAAATTCTATTCTTGAATTTTTGCTATCTTCATCAACACCCCAAAACCCAGTGGGCTCAAAGGCTTCAAAGGTTGTCATTCTAAAACACTCTTTGGTTGTTTTTATTTCATTATAACCTCTATAAATGGGTTCTTGATCGTTTGGTTTTGTTATAAACTAAAAATAAACTTTTTATTTTTATAAGACATCCATTGCGATTTTTATGAAAAATACACTTATATTATGTATCAAAACCCATCAATGTATTATGGTAAGTTCAGTAGATATTATCAGGAGGGTTGTATGTGGGTTGAACAAGATAGCAAAGGAGCACTTGGTTTGAATTATATGCATTGTTCTTTTTGGGTTATAGCCTTTGAGTTGGAACAAGAGTATAACAACCTATCTCGTTATTTGTTTGTGTGTGACCATGTTTTCGTTTGATTTTGTGTTGGTAGCAACCTGTTCTATGAAAGGAATTGTGTGTTATAGAAGGGTATGGCTCATGTGGTGTTAGGTTAGTATTGAGAGTGATGTTGATTGGGTTCCTGCAAGTCGGTAGCCATTTGATTGAGTCTCTTAGGTCTCAGATCGTTAGTCTTATTGACATGTTCTGGTGTTAGTGCATTGTTAGGAGTCAGGAGACTCAGGAACCATCCGGTTTGGATCATGTGGATAGTATAAGTTTCTTGGGAGTATTAATTGTGCATCATAAGTCTCTCGCTAAATGTTTACAATATGAACCCCGTTTGCTTGCGGCATATCTATTAGGAGGTTGGGTACCAATGTTGGGTATCAGTTCTGAAATCTCGAGTCTTGAGGTCATCTCAAATGTCTCAAGTGTTTTGTCAGGTGGAGGTACACCTGATTTGATGAGGGATTTAGATGCAACGTGAGATTCTTGGATTGACCATCATTATACTCGTGGGAGTAGTGGGTTGGTGATAACTTGTCAGGAAGTAAAGTGTGTATTTAAGGTTTTTGGGCACAATTTTTGGAATTGCCATTAGGTGAAATTCATGATCAGGATTTTTAAGTATTCTTTTGTACATGGTTTGGTGGTGTTCCTAGTCAGGGAACTGGGGTAAGTACGACAATTGGATGATCATCAGTTCTAGGATATGGTTTCTGAAGTTTAGACTGACGGGTTCTCGGTTTCGGGGAATATATTGTCAGAATTGGTTTGTGGTTGTAGTTCTGAGAGTTCCTAGTTTGCGTGGTTTTCTATAGAAGTGGGGTCATACAGTTACGTTGAGGAAGAAAATTATTACAGTTGAGCATTTTCAAGTTATTGGGTTGTTGGTAGATAGTTGTGGATTCCTGAGTGGTCTCTCAAGTTTTCTTTATAAGATGCCTTGGTGTCGTGATGGTTAAAGGGAGCTTATGGAATATGTTGACGTTGTTTCAAAGATCCTAACTAAGACAGATATCGAGGACAAAATCCAGTTTAAGTGGGAGAGAATTATAACATCTTGTTTCAAGTTCTTATTTCGGGATTGTGGACAATAAATGAATCAAGTAAATGTCTTGGGCTTCAAGGTAATAGGGTTTAGACCCCATTGGATGTGGATAATATTGGTTATGTCATTTAAGCTCATGATTTGTGTCTTGGAATCAAAGGGTAAAATGGGAAAAGTGATACTTTAGACTTCTTTCATGAATTAAGGATTTTTGTTCGATATGTCTTATGTAAAAAATAATTAGATAGGAATGTGGGGCTCTTCAATACCTTTCTGTGGATATAAAGAACGCCAAAACGAAGTTAAAACATAGAAATTATGACTGTTTGAAGTTGAAGTGGAAATTGGGGATTCTTGGATTACGCAGGGCGTAATGGGCCTTTAATGAATTACTTACACTGGGCGTAGATAAGAAGTACACAAGGCGTACTCAACCAGAGTGCAAACCCTAAATTCGGGGTTTTAAGCCCTATTTAAACACCTTGTCCTTCATAAACCTCTTCCATTCTCATCCTCCATATCTCCAAATGACTCCTTTGAAACCCTAACCCCATATTAGTGCATTGTGTGCTAAAAAGTGTGTTTTGGGGTGCTTTAGAAGGAAGAAGAAGGTCGTGGTGTTGCTTGGAAAGTTTCAAGCCTTGTGGACTTGGGATTTGCATCTCTTAAGCATTCCCCATGAGGTATAAAATTCAAAACTTGATGAATCTCTTGTTAGATCTTGTTAGATTTAGGTTTATGTCCCTTTTGTCCCAAATTCTAGGTCTACTTGGGTATGAGTGTGACATCTTGGAAATTAGGTCAAAGACTATGAACGATCAAGTTCACACTAAATCTCTTTGTAATTTGACTCATTGAGTTTTAATGCACCTAATGTAAAATAAATGAGTTGCTTCAACTATGATAAGATACCAGATGATATCATACTTCCAAATATGTAATTTGGCAAACAAATCAAACAGCTCAAATTCCAACCCTAAGAATACGTCTGAAAAAATTAAATTTCAAATTAAGCAGTTGTGAGCAAAGAAAGCATTCTAGTCTCGTAGTAGATGTTTCCCTAGTTCCTAATATATAAAGAACGTCCCAAATGGAGTTCATATACAAAAGATACGGCCGTTTTAAGAATCCAAAACCAATATAATATTGATTTTCTTAAAATCGCTAAAAACTGTTTCCATCCGTTGAGGGACTTGCACACCTCAAATGTAAATTCCGAAAGTATTTTTGGACTCAGGCTATAGCCTAATATTTAATTTCATATTTGAAATATTTTTAATAAAAATATTTGTAAAAGTGAAAAAATCAGACGTTTTCAAATTTATTAATCGTAAAACCTTATATTATTGATTTCAATATGATTTCACTTATTGGCAATATATTATGTAAATAATATATTATTATCCAATCCAGTTATTACAAATCTTAATGTAGAGATAACCCAAAATTTCTAAAATCATGTACATCTATATATACATATATGTGTGGGGAACGTATTTTTCAAAAGTCTTTTATGTATTTGCTATAACTTTTATAAAACCATATTGCATATGATAAATAATCAATCATGTAATCACAATGCATATAACTTTTATAAAACCATATTGCATATGATAAATAATCAATCATGTAATCACAATGCATATATGATATATAATTAAAATTATACGACACTAAATATATAAATATTTATATATAAGTCATATATTATTTTTCCAAATACCAAATGCTAGTATATATGACAAAATTTGAACACTTATTATGTATAAATATTCAATTTTTTATATATCTCATAAACATACGTTATACATGTGTCAATTTATAAACAAATGTTTAACAAATTATTAAATTTCAAATTTCCTAACATATGAGTTTAAATTTATATAATACACAAATATGTTTAAATTTATATAATACACAAATATGTAAACTACTGTAGATAACTAGTACTATAAATCAATACATACCCAAATTCAACTAAATACATACACATTGAGTCAATTGTACAAATCAATGGACAAAGTTATAAACATAATACATAGGAAAAAACTTTTGCTTCAATTTACACCCAAAGAAAACACAAAATATATAAAAACAATCAAAAATCAAACCAATTATATAGAAAATACATCTCAATTGAAGCTGTCACAGGAACAGCCCCTAACACCCTTCTCTTCTACGTTTCCTGTTAATAAACCTCCATATTTCCTTTCATCCTACATCGACAAGAATACTCTTGTTCTTGACTTCGGGTATACCAGCAAGGAATAACAACATCACGATTTTGTTTACTTTTCCTTCCCTGTCAAATGAAACAAACCCAAATTCCCTTCATTATCATTGATTTCCCAGCAAACCCAAACACCCCAATGATTTCTATCAAACAAACAAACAAAATCCCAAAAGAATTTTTTTACCGGTGGTCGATTCAGAACTGCCAAAACAATGGGAAAACATCGTGATTTTCGAGCAAACACCACCGAGATCCTCACCTGCGACGAATGGCTGCCGACCGGACTCCGATCAGACCCCCTTTCCCCTCGTTTTCTTCCTCTGCTTTTCCCATCGACCACAGAGATCAGATGGCCTCGTCTTCGCTACTACCGCTTCTTGCAACGCCCGGACCTCACACCTCGCATCCGGAAGTGACGAGCAAAACTTCGCTGCTTCTTCACGCCCTCCGTCTCTTCAGTCTCGTCGACCCGGAGACTACTCCCTCTTCGCGAATCAACCGACGAAGCACCGCCTGCGAGCTTCATTCTCCTTCGGTCTTCTTTGTGGTCTGCGACGAGCAAGGACCGGATGCAGAGCCGCGACCTCGTGCTTTCCTTCTCGCCATTTTTGTTCATCTGCCTTCGTGTTCATTTTCCCTCACGTCGCCTTCATCCATTCGTATCCCCTTTTCTTTCATTGCCCGATCAAACGACGAACAGGGGGGATAAAAAAGCCCCAAGTCATTTTAATTAGAAAATGACCAAAATGCCCTCCTTATTAAACCATGTCTTCAAAATCCGTCCCAACCCCAAACAATGAACCCATTTGGTTAAAACAACCACTGAATTGGTAAATTTTTTTTTACCAAAACAATCATATTCGTTAAATTAAACTACCAAACAGCTCCTATAGTTAAGCGAAATTAAAAAACAACCCATATAGTGTAAGTTTGTTACAAAACGGTCCCGAGAGAATTTCAAAGCTCAAGAATTATGTATTGCGTTTTCTCAAATCAAGCTTCTCAAAGGAAACTGAATTTAAACAAATATAACTCACGCTTCGAGGGTGAGTGCTTATGACCTCTTTTTAAAATTTTAATCATTTCCAGGGGGGGGGGGATACATGTAACACATTTTTACAAAGAAGCTAGTATAAACTTTTCGTATACATATAATGGATTTTTTATCATGAAATAATTAGGCCACACGATAAATGTTACATTATACAAAAATATATGATTTTTATGTGACATTGTATATTATGACAAACACGTTATAACACATTGTACTATTTCAAGGATTCAAGTTATTACTATACATGTATATTTATATGTTTAAATGCATAAAGTTTATACATGTACACATGCTCATTATTTTGAAACATACATCTTTGTAAAAGCAAGTAGATTACACTTTTACATACATACCAAGCATACTCGGCTTTTATAAACTTAATAAAATGAAACTCATTATGCCAAGTGACTTAACAACAATTAAGTTAGGATTGAGAGTTATTCACAGACATTTTAGTTAAGGACTTTTTAGTGAGACGTTATTCATTAGTTGAGTCTAAACACTTAGCATACCCACAATACTGTAACTATTCATCTTTGGAGCGAGATACATATGTATAGATCTATACGGGGTTGACATCCCCACCAGCGATTGCTAGCCACAACCTCGACCGATCAATCGAAGCGGGTGATAAGTGTCTATGATCGTTACTTCAACATCCAATGAAGCGTTGTAGTGGGTACACTCAGTCACATAGCTCCGTTTTAGGACTCACTATAGACATTAACTAGAATCTCTCTCTCTCTCTCTCTCTCTCTCACACACACACACACACTACCAAACATGGGCTTGGGTGCTTTCAAAACTATTTTAAGTATGGAATTACTTATGTAACATAACATTTTCGTTTTAAAGGATATTAAAAGATTCTTTACAAATACGGTTAAAAATATGGATTTAATTATACAAAAATACATTTTGGCTTTTATAGACTCATTGCAAACATTGTTTTAACAATTTATATACATACAAAGAAAATACTTTGTAGACTTATGAAAAGTATAACTACTGTTAGCAGAAACTAGTAACACTCACCAACCTTTTGTTGACCCTCAAAACTACATGTATTCTCAGGAAATCACTAAACAAACATTCAAGACGGATTGTATTACAGGTGACCTAGTTTACTTGTTGTTGTATTATATGCTTATCTGTTAAAGCAATTCATGTATTGTTGTCATTTGTAAAAATGTTGTATTCAAATATCAAGATGGAACATGAATGTTATATTGTTTATTGTTGTACTTGTACTATAATCCCCACGAACGATAATATACAAGAGTTATATGTACTCTAACCCGCGATGAGAACACTTAATAAAACTCTAACATGCCTCCAACTAAAACTACCAACTCAACCCTTTAGGTCCAACACCTCAATTAAGGTTAGTACCGTACATAAGCCATATCATAAATAAACTTGGAACATACGCATATGTTATTTATGGTTGGGCCGATGAACAACCAACCTCGAGCAAGGAGTTTGACAGACTATAATGGTAGAAAGTTTTAGAGATTAAAGGATGTTCTCAAGATTCTCTGCAGAAACTTAGTACCTTAGAAACCCTATATCAACCCCAAAACAACATATACACTTTAAAAATACTTAAAAATCTGGGATAACATTCATATTTTTTGTAGTTCGCATAAACCCGAAGAAGAACAAAGAACCACTAGCTCCGCTACCATTGTAGCAGTGAAACCCATAGTTCCCAATCGATCATTCAGTAGTCTCCAAACATCTCTCTCTATCATATGAAATCGGTAGAATTTCAATTCTCTCTCTATAATTTGGAACCTAACCATAAAAGGATCGGAGGTGACTACTTACACTGTCCGATTTAACGACCTCACAAACCTTTGCCCGGAAATGATGAACCCGTAATAGAAATAGACGGAAAGGTACATCCAGGGATTAGCTTCACCATTTCAAGGTATGGTCACTACATCCAGACCCACTACCATTGACAGATCAGCATATATGCCAGGGTACCATGACCCTACAAACAGAAATGCACCAGCCTGAGTGTACAAAAATGAAGTTCCATGGCAAGTCATAGGGGAACTTCAAGCATCACAAACTCAGTCCAGAACCTTTGTCCTTGTACGTTGTAATCATAAACACTACTACTTAATAAAAGCCCTACTCTACGACTTTACCTCACTATACCAAGTGCAATTTCCACCATGTCGAAAATTGCATGGCATGCAACCTCTATAACCTGAGAGGTCACGCCTCTAAGTTTTGCAGAAGAACCCGAAAAACACAACCTCAATCCCTACTGCAGATAGAAGCCGAAGTTGCTTGGAGTGCAATCAACCATGGAATTTCAAGAAGGACTCCCCGAAACTAAAGAATCAGGGTGAAAAGGAAGAACATTTGTGATAGGTGTTGGAGATGCTCGCCAAGAACCAACTGTGGTTACTGATAAGTTTCCTATCAACAATAATTATACATTCATATTATTTGATACTAGTACTGATAGAAGATTCATTTTCCATGAGTTTAGAAACATGATTTAACATAAATCATGAAAACATAATGAAACTTACACGGTAGAAGTAGCAAAAATCCAGTTAGAAAGCATCTTAGATACACTCATTAATTGTATTTTAACCCTGAATAACCACATCTTTCACGACAATTTAATACCTATGACCATTGGAAGTTTTGATGTGATCATCAAAATGGATTGGTTATCACTTCATCGAGCAGATATTTTATGCTACGAAAATTCCGTTCAAATACCTTTAACCAACAACAAAACTCATGTGATTTACAGACGACATAAGTGTGGGAAGAACCTAAGAACCATCTCCTGGATGAAGGCAAAGAGGTGGTTGCAGAAGATATGCTTCACTTTCTTGGCTCACGTGGTGGATATGCAAGACAAGCTTATGGAAATCAAAGACATACTACAAATGTGAGATTACTCGAAAATATTTCTAGAAGATCTACCTGGAGTACCTCCAATCAGACAAGTTGAATTTCGAATCGAATTAATCCCATATGCAGCACCAGTGGCAGGATCTCCTTATCGTCTGGCTCCATCAGAAATACAAGAACTATCTAGTCAACTTTAAGAACTTCTTAACATAGTCCTTATCCGACCAAGCTTCTATCTATGGGGAACATTGGAATTGTTTGTCAAAAAGAAGGATGGATCATTCAGGATGTGCATCGACTAATGAGAGTTGAACAAATTCGCCATCAAAAACCAATATTCACTCCCGAGGATCGATGGCTTGTTCGACCAACTAGAAGGATCCCGTTACTACTCAAAGATCGATCAATGATCCGGCGATCAACAACTCATAATCCAAGAAGCAGACCTTTCAAAGACAACATTTAGGACTCGGTACAATCACTACTAGTTCCTAGTTATGCCATTCAGACTAACCAAAGACGCCAACCGAAGTAAGCAAATTCCTTGGGCTTGCAGACTATTAGCAGGAATTCATCAAGAACTTCTCCCAAATAGCCAATCCTCTCACCGCTCTTACCTAGAAAGACAATGATTTCGATCGGGGAGACAACAAGAGTCTGCCTTCGAGAAATTGAAACAAGAGTTGTGCAGTGCACCAATTTTGGCTCTTCTAAAGGGAACATGAGACATTGTAGTATTATGTAACGCCTCACAACAAGGGTTAGGATGCATATTGATGAAAAGGAATAAAATCATTGATCACGCTTCTAGACAACTTAATCCAAACAAGGTCGACTACATTACTAATGAATTAGATTTGGGACCTGTAGTGATTTCCTTATAGATTTAGAGGCACTGCCTCTACGGGTCGAAGTGTGTCGTGTTCACCGATCACAAAAGCCTTCAACACATCTTAAACCAGAAGGAGCTCAACATGAGACAACGAATGTGTGTCGAATTTCTAAATGATTACGAATGTGAAATTCATTATCATACTCGTAAACAAAAATGTTGTAGTAGACGCTTTAACCTAGAAAGAAGAAGCAAAGCCACTTCATGAGAAAGCCTTAACCTTAACCATCCACTCCAATCTCACCAACCAAATTCGAGATGCTCAGCTGGAAGCACTCAAACCCGAGAATTTCATGGAGGAAAACATGTGAGGCATGGGTAAACATTTTGACCTCATGGAATACAGAACACGATATCTCATGAGTCGAATTTGGACACCAAAGTTTGGTGAAGTCATGAGTCTAGTCTTAAATGAAGCTCATGAATCGAGACATTATGTACATCTCATATCAGATAAGATGTATCTCTACCTCAAGAAGCTTTATTGGTGGACCAACATGAAGGCAGAGATTTCCATCCATGTCAGTAAATGCTAGACTTGCTCCCGAGTCAAAACAGATTACCAAAAATCCATTTGTTCTATCAAAACAATCTCCAATCCTAGAACGGAAGTTGGAATAAATAACCCTGGACTTCATAACAAAGTTGTCAAGAACTTTAAACGGATACGACACTATTCAGGTAGTTTTCAACTTTTGGACCAATTCCCCCTATTTCGTAGCCCTAAAAAAGAAACAAACAAGACGGAAAAAAGTCACCAGAGTTATCTTAAAGAGGTAATCATACTAAATTATCTGTTAAAATTTACTATCTCAGACCGAGATAATAAATTCACTTTCATATTCTGGGAATCATTGCAAAGGTTCCTAGGAACCAAACTCGGCGTAAGTATTACATATCATCCTGAAACGGATTATCAGAGTGAAAGAATGATGCAAACTCTACAAGTTATGCTTCGTGCTTGAGTGATGGAATTTGGTAATGCACGAGATACTCACTTACCACTAGTCAAGTTTTCATTTAACAATAACTATCACACTAACATAGAGACCACTCCATTTGAGACCTTGTACTGGTGCAGATGTTGTTCTCCGATATGCTGGGTAGAAATTAGAGATACTCAATGAGCTATAAAACATGTTAGGATACTCTACACAGTACAAACTGGTCCAGAGATCATTCATGAAACAATAGGAGAAGATTGTTCAAATAAAGGAATGACTAAGGACCGCAAGCAGTCATTAGAAAAGCTATGCCGACACAAGACGCAAAACCATAGAATTCAAAGTAGGAGATCGTGTCCTACTAAAAGTCGCACCATGAAAACGTGTCATTCGATTTGGAAAACGTGCCAAACTAAATCCCCGTTACATTGTACCTATTCAAATCCTGTCAAGAGTTGGTCCAGTGACTTACAAACTCAATTTACCTAAAAAACTTAATAAAGTTCATGATACCTTCAACATATTAAATCTTAAAAAGTATCTCTCTAACGAGAACCTTGTCATTACTCTCGATGAGATCCAGGTCAACAATAAGCTTCACTTCGTGAAGGAACCGATGGAGATCTTGGATCGAAAATCAAAAGCCTCAAAGAAAGCCACATACCTATAATAAATGCTCGATGGAACTCTCGTAGAGATCCGAAGTTTACTTGGGAACGTAAGAATCGGATGAAACAAAAACATCCACAACTTTTTAGCAGTGTTCCCTCCACTAGTAGAACAAAATGATTGTGGAACAAAATAATCAAGACTTAAATAATTTTGGGACGAAATTCCCTTAACGGGGAGTCAATATGACATCTCGTAATTTAGGTCAAAGACTATGAACGGTCAGGTTCATAGTAAATCGCTTTGTAATTTGACTCATTGAGCACTTATAAGCAAAGAAAACATTCTAGTCTTAAAGTATACGTTTCCCTATTTCCAAAAATATAAAGAACGTCCCGAACGGTGTTTGTATACAAAAGATACGACCGTTTTAAGAATCCAAAACCAATATAATACTGATTCTTTTAAAATAGCTAAAAATTGTTTCCATCCGTTGAGGGACTTGCACACCTCAAATAGGAATTCCGAAAGCATTTTTGGACTCAGACTATAGCTTAATATTTAATTTCATATTTGAAATATTTTTAGTAAAATATTTATAAAGTGGAAAAATCAGATGTTTTCAGATTTAGTAATCGCGAAACCTTAAACTATTGATTTCGATATGATTTCAATTATTGGCAATATATTCTGGAAATAATATATTATTATCCAATCCAGATATTACAAGTCTTAACGCAGAGATAACCCAAAATTTGTAAAATCATGTACATCTATATATACATATATATATGTTAGGAACGTATTTATCAAAAATCTATTATGTATTTGCTATAATTTTTATAAAACCATATTGCATATGACAAATAGTCAATCAAGTATTCACAATGCATATATGATATATAATTAAAATTATATAACGACACTAAATATATAAATATTTATATATAAGTCATATGATTTTTCCAAATACCAAATGCTAGTATATATGAAAAAATTTGAACACTTATTATGTATAAATATTCATTTTTTTATATATCTCATAAACATACGTTATATATGTGTCAATTTTTATACAAATTTTTAACAAATTAATCAATTTCAAATTTCCTATCATATGAGTTTAAATTTATATAATACACAAATATATAAACTACTACAATTAACTAGTACAATAAATCAATACATATCCAAATTCAACTAAATACATACTACTACAGTTAACTAGTACAATAAATCAATACATATCTAGTACAATAAATCAATACATATCTAGTACAATAAATCAATACATATCCAAATTCAACTAAATACATACGCATTGAGTAAATTGTACAAATCAATACACAAAGCTATAAACATAAAACACAAAATATATAAAAACAATCAAACCAATTATATAAGCACAAAGTTATAAACTAAATACATACGCATAGGAAAAAACTTTTGCTTCAATTTACACCCAAAGAAAACACCAAATATATAAAAACAATCAAAAATCAAACCTATTATATAAAAATTACAGCCAAAAACCATAAAAATCAAACCAATTGTATAAAAATTACAGCCAAAACCCATAAGTTTACATCCAATTCTACACACAATGGAAAATACTACACTCAAACTCAAAAGAAAACGTGTTTCCTTTTCTCAATTGAAGCTGTCACAGGAACAGCCCCTAACACCCTTCTCTTCTACGTTTCCTGTTAATAAACCTCCATATTTCCTTTCATCCTACATCGACAAGAATACTCTTGTTCTTGACTTCGGGTATACCAGCAAACAGGAATAACAACAACACGATTTTGTTTACTTTTCCTTCCCTGTCAAATGAAACAAACCCAAATTCCCTTCATTATCATTGATTTCCCAGCAAACCCAAACACCCCAATGATTTCTATCAAACAAACAAACAAAATCCCAAAAGAATTTTTTTACCTGTGGTTGATTCAGAACTGCCAAAAAAAGGGGAAACATCGTGATTTTCGAGCAAACACCACCGAGATCCTCACCTGCGACGAATGGCTGCCGACCGGACTCCCATCGGACCCCCTTTCCCCTCGTTTTCTTCCTCTGCTGTTCGCATCGACCACAGAGATCAGATGGCCTCGTCTTCGCTACTACCGCTTCTTGCAACGCCCGGACCTTACACCTCGCATCCGGAAGTGACGAGCAAAACTTCGCTGCTTCTTCACGCCCTCCGTCTCTTCAGTCTCGTCGACCCGGAGACTACTCCCTCTTCGCGAATCGACCGACGAAGCGCCGCCTGCGAGCTTCATTCTCCTTCGGTCTTTCTTTGTGGTCTGCGACGAGCAAGGACCGGATGCAGAGCCGCGACCTCGTGCTTTCCTTCTCGTCATTTTTGTGCATCTGCCTTCGTGTTCATTTTCCCTCTCGTCGCCTTCATCCATTTGTATCCCCTTTTCTTTCATTGCCCGATCAAACGAAGAGCACGGGGGATTAAAAAGTCCTAAGTCATTTTAATTAGAAAATGACCAAAATGCCCTCCCTATTAAACCATGTATTGAAAATCCCTCCCAACCCCAAACAATGAACCCATTTGTTTAAAACAACCCCTCATTTGGTAATTTTTGTTACCAAAACAATCCTATTCGTTAAATTAAACTACCAAACAACTCCTATAGTTTAGCGAAATTACAAAACAACCCATATAGTGTAAGTTTGTTACAAAACGCTCCCGAGAGTAATTCAAAGTTCAAGAATTATGTATTGCATTTTCTCATGTCAAGCTTCTCAAAGGAAACCGAAGTTAAACAAATGTAACTCACGCTTCGAGGGTGAGTGCTTACGGCCCCTTTCAAAAATTTTAATTATTTCCGGGGTGGGGGGGCGGATACATGTGCCTATATATTTCATTTATATAAACTAGTTATCTTTTATGCAAAAATATGATAAATCTAGTTTATAAAAATGTTATTTAATAATGTAACACATTTTTACAAAGAAGCTAGTATAAACTTTTCGTATACATATAATGGATTTTTTTATCGTGAAATAATTAGTCCACACGATAAATGTTACATTATACAAAAATATATGATTTTTATGTGACATTGTATATTACGACAAACACGTTATAACACATTGTACTATTTCAAGGATTCAAGCTATTACTATGCATGTATATTTATATGTTTAAATGCATAAAGTTTATACATGTACACATGTTCATTATTTTGAAACATGCATCTTTATAAAAGCAAGTACATTACACTTTTACATACATACCAAGCATACTCGGCTTTTATAAACTTAATACAATGAAACTCATTATGCCTAGTGACCTAATCACAATTAAGTTAGGACTGAGAGTTATTCACAAGCATTTTAGTTAAGGGCTTTTTAGTGAGACGTTATTCATTAGCTGAGTCTAAACACTTAGCATACCCACAATACTGTAACGCTTAATCGTTGGAGCGAGATACATATGTATAGATCTATACAGGGTTGACATGACCACCAGCAATTGCTAGCTACAACCTCAACCGATCAATCGAAGCGGGTGATAAGTGTCTATGATCGTTACTTCAGCGTCCAATGAAGCGTTGTAGTGGGTACACTCAGTCACATAGCTCCATTTTAGGACTCACTATAAACATTAACTTGGATATCTCACTCTCTCTCTCTCTCTCACACACACACACACACTACCAACCATGGGCTTGGGTGCTTTCAAAACTATTTTAAGTATGGAATTACTAATGTAACATAACATTTTTGGTTTTAAAGGATATTAAAAGATTCTTTACAAATACGGTTAAAAATATGGATTTAATTATACAAAAATACATTTTGGCTTTTATAGACTCATTGCAAACATTGTTTTAAAAATTTATATACATACAAAGAAAATACTTTTTAGACTTATTAAAAGTATAACTACTGTTAGCAGAAACTAGTAACACTCATCAACCTTTTGTTGACCCTTAAAACTACATGTATTCTCAGGAAATCACTAAACAAACATTCAAGACGGATTGTATTGCAGGTGACCTAGTTTACTTGTTGTTGTATTATATGCTTATCTGTTAAAGTAATTCATGTATTGTTGTTATTTGTAAAAACCTTGTATTCAAATATCAAGATGGAACACGAATCTAATATTGTTTATTGTTGTACTTATACTATAAACCCCACCAACGATAATATATAAGAGTTATATATACTCTAACCTGCGATAAGAACACTTAATAAAACTCAAACATTCCTCCAACTAAAACTACCAACTCAACCCTTTAGGTGCAACGCCTCAACTAAGGTTAGTACCGTACATACGCCATATCATAAATAAACCTGGAACATACACATATGTTATTTATGGTTGGGCCGATGTGATGGGTTATGAACATTCTAACACCCCTAAGTGTACATGCAACCCTAGAAAAACTTGGATCTATGTTTGTCTAAAATACATGTAAAATATGATTTCCGAGGTTCATAAACCTATCTAGCATATATGGGGAACTTTTAACATAAAAGTCGGCTAGAATTACATACCTTGTAGTTGATTTGATTCCTTGAAAACCTTGAGAGCCTAGCACCCCAAGTGTGATGCCTCAAATGTTTCACACAACTCCAAGTGCTTTAGAATAACTTTGAGAGAATGTAGAACACTTGCAAAATCGGATTGCCTCTCTATCTTGCTTCTAGTGCCGATTTTGGTGAGCTTCATATCCTTTTTATTGTGTGTTACAATTCGGGTTACACCATGTAAACCATAATGTAACATGGCTCTTCATTTCCATAACCCATGGGTTTGTAACTCCCACGAAACATCCTATGGACCTTAGCCCAACTTAATAATCCATGGAGCATCTAGCCCACTATACAAGTTATGGATGATTTACATAATTAACCCATATATTTAATTAGTCTTCTTTTGATAACTTAATTAATTCCAAATTAAATCTTGATCTATACTAATTAAATAATACTATTAATATATTAGAACTTATAATATACTAATCAACCACAAGTGTTATTTCTCTCATTTTAGTTTATCCAAATGCTTGATGCCATGCAACCTAAATGGACCATGCCAGGTCGGGTCAAGTACATATAAAATATAGTTATGGACTTAGACACCTTATCCAACAATCTCCCACTTGGATAAGTCTAATAATTATAACTGCAAGTATAACTTCATTAACCGATCAACAATCGTAGCTCTTTCAAGGTCTGTTGGAACTGAGAAGATGATGATACACCACTTTAGATAAGTGATCATATAATCCTCAGTTCTAGATATCAGCTAGACAAATACATGGAACAATGTCTTACTTATTGTCCAGTAGTTTGTTTCCCAATTTTCGATTTGTTTGACATAGAACTAAATTGAACAAATCAATTCGGTTCTGACCGGGCCCGAAACATAGTTTAAAACAAAATCATCGAGGGGCCCAGATATCCGCTTCTAATCCAATAAGGAACATATCAACTTTGACTCATATGCTTGTTCTACTACTAGTTGAATCACACACAACGGTACGTTTTATAACATCGAGTTACCAATGCATTTTCATACGATCAATGCATAACCCACTCATAGGCAACAAGTCATATTTCTAGATTTGAAGACTTATATGATATTACCGTCTCACGATCACCCGAGATAAATTCCATGAAGTGATACCAGTGAGCGTGGGTTGAATCCAATACTCAGAACTTATGAGCACTCATGAATGTTGTAGCCATGTCCAACAACTTAAACCTCTGCAACCAACTCATGACAGTCTTGATTCATACCTACTTCCAACATATGATTGATTGTGGAGAATTCGAATAATATGATATACCAAACATAATTATTCTGGAAGTCAAAACATGCAAAAGAAATATAGTAAACGATTGACAATAGATAGCAACACTTTACTCATAAATAAACACAATTTTTATTCATCATCAAATTTCAATTACACTTTACAAATTTCAAAATTATCTAACTACTAAAACTAAAATCATCCATCAGCCCTATGCTCCGAGCATGTTGGAGATGCTTAACCCGAATCAATCCCTTCGTGAGGGGATCTACCGGGTTCTCATCTGACGATACCCTCTTTGCCACGAGGAATCCTTCTTCTATTTGATGTCTGATGAAATGGTATTTTTTGTCGATGTGTCTGGATCTCCCATGATCCCTTAGTTCATTGGCTAAGGCAACTGCACTTTCACTATCATAGAAAATTTCCATTGGCTCCTTTGCAGCGATGGCTAACAGAACCCTAATGGACTTAAAGGGTGTTTGTTTTTTCTCTGCAGGTCTGCGTGACCTCTTCTGTCTGCGAGGCGCAGACCACGCGCATACATAATGGTTTGCAGTCCGTTTGTTTTTCTGAAGTGCGCAGACATAAAAACGTCTGCACGAGGTCTTCACCACACAAATATGGGATAGCCTCTTCTAAAGTCTATAATGCCTTTGACCTAAAAAACGTGTTTCTTTTTTTTGGTTTCCGCCTCCATTCGTCGTCCAACCTCCCAACCTCCTAGAAAAAACCCTTGACGACTCCATCTTCCAGCAACCTTCATCTCGGCTTGTCACCTCCAATCAAAACCACCGGTCGCAGCCCTCCTCTTCGATCCGGCGTCGTCAGATTGCAGCAACCATCGAACGAAGAACCACCGTCGATTGCAGCGAGCGAATAGCAAGGGAAAAGAGAGAAATCAACGAGCAATCAGGTTTGTCGTCACCTCCTCTCTCTGTTGATTTCAATTTCAATTCAACTTGTTTGATTCACATCCTTGTTCAATTTCTTGTTTGATTCACATCCTTGTTTCACAGAAAATCTTGGAGGTGTATAATCTATCATATATTCTTGCTAAAATTGAAAGCCAAATTCCCAGCAAATTGAAAATCTTACCTGTAAACAAATTGGATTTCTAAACAAATTGGATTTATATTTTTCTTTGATTGGAAGCCAATATACATAACTGTCAAGCAAAAGATAACATATTCTCTTGTTGATTGTGATTGTTTATGTGTATATGATTTTTGATTGTGTATATGTATATGATTATTGATTGTGTATATGTATATGATAGTGTATATGTATATGATTGTTGATTGTGTATATGTATATGATAGAAAGCATCAAAACGAGTCATAAGTTTTGTTTATTTGATAGAAGTAAAATGGAAAACTCACGAGCTGTTTGGATGTGTGTTGGTACTAATGATTTTGATTTATAAAATTTTTAGAAAACTTTGAATTAAAACACTCTAATTGAGGTTATTTATAATTGAATAAAAAGTTTCACATTATTATGATTGAAAATAAAACAAAATTACAAATTTGACGTGAAAATAAAAAGTTTACTAAAACAAAATTTATTGAAATAATGCAGTGAAAATAAAACAAAATTACACATTATTATGATTGAAAAGAAAGCAAAATTACAAACTTACCCTTTCAATTCCTTAAATAGGTAGCCCTTTTCGATTTGTGGATGATATAATTTGCCTAGAATGTGCTGAAATCAAGTTTTTTTCTTGAAATAATGCTATGAAATAATGATGTTACTTGTTGACTGTTTATTGTTATTTGGTTTTGTAAATACTTTTTATTGTCTCAAATCATTATTTTTTTTGTTAGAATGTGTATGATATGTAATTCCTTATTAAATCATATTTGTCTATGTTAAATTGGTTATTAGAAATGGGAGAAAAACAACAACGGACCAATGAGCATTTAAAATGCTTATTGGATACTTGTATTGAAGAAGTAGAGAGTGTTGGTAGAAAAGGATTGAGTTTGCAGAAAGATTCATGGATAAGGCTTGGAAGAGTTCTTAAGGAGAAATTTGGGGTTGAGTTGACTCAAAAACAAATGAAAAGCACATATGACAATCTGAAAGCCAAATACACTGGATGGGTATATTTAAAAAGCAAAACTGGTAATATATACAATTCTCAAACAAACACTTTTAATTTCATAGCCGAGGAGTGGGATGATTTTAAGAAGGTACATATACATTAATATACAATAATATATATATATATATATATATATATATATATATATATATATATATATATAACATTTACGTTTGAAGTTGCCAAATATTCTTATACTATTTCTTGTTACATTTGGGTTTAGGGGCATCCGAAAGCTGCTTCTTTGAGAACAATTCCACTGCCTTTTCCAGATCTTTGTGCACGTCTCTTTGATGGAAATAGTGTCAATGGTAATTTAGGAGTTACTCAACCCAATCATCATCAGTAGCTGGCGCATCCTCCTGTCGTGTTCCACCACTTCAGATCACCGCCACCCCTTTTGATGCAATAGATGATGATGGTGTTGACACTTCTCATCATGAGTCACCACCTTCTGCTGGTTCACCTTCTGCTACACCATCCAGTAACCCCAACAAAAGGGCTAAAACCTTAACTCCTGTAGCTCCTAGTGCCTCACCGTCTGCTTCTTCACCTGATGGAACTTCTATTACTGCTGACGATTTAGCATTTGAAATGAAGAAAGCTCTACAAAGTTTGACTAAAGGGTATACAATTCCTCAGTGTTTAGAGAAGTTAGAGGTCCTTCAGTTAGGCCCTACAGATCCTTTACGCTTTGTCGCATATCATATTTTTGGAGGAACCATGAACATAAGAGAGATGTGGATGCATTTGCCTGATGTTCCCGAGATATTACGAGGGTGGCTTGAGATAACGGGTACCAGTTTAGGAGTTTTGAAGGATGGAAAGATTGTCCAATGATTTTCTAGTGTTAAAACTATTTGTTATGTCTTTTTGCTTTGTTGGAACTACTTTGTTAAATGTTTTTGCCTTTGTTGGAACTATTTTGTTAGGTCTTTTTGCCCTTGTTGGAACTATTTTTTGTTATTTTGCTACTTGGAATATGGTTTATGTAATGTTATGTTGGTAGTTGAAATATGATTAATGGAATGTTTATTTGATACTTGAAATATGGTTTATGTAATGTTTTTTTGCTACTTGAAATATGGTTTATGTAATGTTTTTTAAAGTTCTACTTTGTTGATTTTAGGTTCATATGGATCACGATCAAAAGTTACTTCTCGTAATTCTTATGTACCTATACATCCGTCATTTTTGGAAGAGGGGTGTGAAACGATTGCGGGATAATGATTCGGAAATGACAGGACATGAATACACATTGGAGTTATTACACCGTAATCGTTTACAATGTGTTGAAGTATTACGCATGTCCCGTGAATCTTTTGTACGACTATGTGCTCATTTTAGAGCAAATTACTCATTAAAGGACAACAAACATGTATCGGTTGAGGAAAAGATGGCTATGTTTTTGATGATGATCAGCCATAATCAACGTTACGTGATTATCAAGCGGAGATTTCAACACTCGAAGCAAACAATTCATAAATTTTTTTATGAAGTGTTGGAAAAAATGATGTTTTTCGCACAAGATGTTATAGTACCAACATCTTTTAATCTGAATCCAAACATTCCAGGATATAATAGGAGGCTACGAAGGGTTTTCAAAGGAGCAGTTGGTGCACTTGATGGCACTTTGATACATGTTGTTGTCCCTGCTAAGAAACAAGACTTATACAGAAGTAGGGGAAAGGGAGATTGCTACCAAAATGTATTGGCAATTTGTGACTTCAATATGATTTTTACATTTGTTGTGACCGGGTGGGAAGGGGTAGCGCATGACTCTAGAATATTATCAGAAGCAATAGTCGATCCACAAGCATCATTCCCTTTTCCACCACCAGGTAAGTTTTTGTTTTTTTTAAATATTTTTATCTTAATTTGAAAATTGATTAGTGTTTTGCATTTTTTTTCAGACAAATATTATCTTTGTGATGCCGCGTATGCATACACTCGAGGATTTATGGCCCCTTATCGTAATGTGAGGTATTGGCTTGGAGATTGTCGTCAAAGACGTGCATTGACCAATAAATAAAAATTTAACCATGGACATGCAAAACTTCGGAATGTCATTGAGCGTTCTTTTGGTGTTTTGAAAGCACGCTTCCTTATATTGAAGAGGATGACACCATTCCCGTTTGTGACACAAAGAAACATTGTCATGGCATGTTTCGCGCTTCATAATTATATAAGGAAAGAAGGATTGAGTGATGAGTATTTCGCACGATACGATGAACCCAATGTTCCATTTCGAAATAACAATGTGGCCATTGATGATGATGAAGACGGGATTCCAATACATGGTACTGCAGCAGACCGTGAATATATGACTCAGTTACGGGATGAAATTGCTGATCAGTTGATGCACAATATATATTGAATTGTTTAAAATGAAATTGGTATTGTAAAACAAATTTTTTTTATTGTATGACCAATTTAGTTGCATGAATTTTATTTTCAATGTTATAAGACTATTATTATTAAAATTTTGGTGTTGAAAAATCATTTTAAGTTTGTAAAATAATTTTATTTAAAATTCAGTTTATTTCAGCAGTCTGCAGACGTTAAAAAACAAACAGTCTTATTATTGCAGACTGCAGACGTTTGGTCCACCTCTTCTACTGCCAGTGGCGAATCTATAACCAAAAACTAAGTGGTTCCTTATGTAAATAAAACTAAAAAAAAATAAAAGAGTAAAAATTACTAATGGCATCGGGTCGGGTTGTATGCCTTAAAATAATTAAACATAACTTCAATATTTATAATAGTTTTACATTTGAACTCTAAGAGATCTTATATCTTGAAATATATATTAATAATTATATCATTATCGATACTTTCTAAAACACTTGTTTTAATATATGATATTAAACTATCATTCAAAAATTTAAATATATAAAATATAAGCAGGAAGAAGTGGCACCCGGTGAAAGGACAATGGTTGTCGGTGGCCAGACGACGGACAGAAGGATCTATCAACCAGACATGCAAGAACCTTATGAGGCGTCAAACGTTAGGAGATGTCAATCAATGATCACATTTCATGAAGTTTTCTTTTATTATTGATCTATTTCCCAATGAATAAATTTTAAATTGATCGAGGTAGTGGATTATTTTAATTAAACTATAATATATAAATTTTAGGTTGATGTATTTTTTTTTCCAAAAATTACAAGGTAGGTCCTATAACACTAATAAGATAGTTCACCAATTTTTTCATATATATTTTATATTAATATTACTAATATTAAGAAAATTAGGTAGGTCCTAAGACCTACCTACCTACAAAGTAGCTACGCCCTTGTCTACTACAGAGGCTTGCAGATGTGGTCCGCAGACTGCAGACATTTGGGCTTCAGAAAAACAAACAACACCTTAATCTTTGAAATTGGTGAAAAGGTCTCATCATAATCAACTCCCGGAGTTTGAGAAAATCCCTTTGCAACCAGTCGCGCCTTATAAGTGTGTACATTACCATCCATGTCGGTCTTCTTCTTGAAGATCCATTTACACCCAACTGTCTTACGACCTGGTACATTGCCAACCAAGTTCCAAACTTGATTGTCATACATGGACTGTATCTCGCTGTCCATTGCCTCTTTCCATTTAGCAGGCTCGGTGCCTGCCATGGCTTCTGCGTAACTGCTAGGTTCATCCAAACTTACCAATGTCTCATCACTGATAAGTGTCTCACCTTCCGCGGTAATATGGGAACCATAGTAGTGCTCAGGTGCATTCCTAACCCTTGTGGAATGCCTCAGAGGTACAGACTCGTCAATTGGCTCAACAGGAGTTTCCTCCCCAGGTTGAGTGCTTGGGTTTGAAGTTCCTTCACCACTTGACTCTTGAATTTATTCAAGGTCAATTTGCCTCTCACTGTTTCCTTGGCTTATGAACTCTCTCTCTCTCTCTCTCTCTCTCTCTCTCAAGACACCCCTCCTTGCTACGAAGACCACATTCTCACTAGGTCTGTAGAAGAGGAAACCAAAGGATTTATGTGGGTAGCCGATGAAAATAGCCACTCACTTCGTGGTTCGAGCTTATCATGAGTCTCGCGCCTCACAAAAGCCTCGCAACGCCAAATCTTGATGTGGTCTAGTTTGGGAACTTTACCAGTCCACATCTCATGAGGAGTTTTGGCAACTTTCTTAGTAGGGACCAGATTAAGGATATGGGAGATAGTCTCTAAGGCATACCCCCAAAATGAGATTGATAGCGAAGCTCGACTCATCATGGAACGAACCATATCCGACAGGGTTCGATTATGCCTCTCAGCCACACCATTCAACTGTGGTGTCCTAGGAGGTGTCAATTGTGAGATTTTCCCACATTCCTTAAGATAGTTGAGGAACTCTATACTAAGATACTCACCACCATGATCAGATCGAAGCATCTTAACGTTCCTGCCCAATTGATTCTCGACTTCCTGTTTAAACTCTTTAAACCTTTCAAAAGTATCTGACTTTTGCTTTATTAAATAGACATATCCATATCTACTATAATCATCAGCAAAAGTCAAATAATAACGATTAGCATCCCTTGTGGCAGATTTGAAGGGTCCATACACATCTGTGTGCACTAGATCCAACAAACCTTCACCCCTAGCAAAAGAACCAATGAAGGGTGACTTTGTTATTTTTCCAAGTAAGCATGATTCACAACTATCATCTGACTTTAGGTTAAATGACTCCAAGACTCCATCCTTTTGGAGTTGGCCTATGCGTTTATTGCTCACATGTCCAAGACGACAATTCCATAATGATGTTTTATCCAAGTAATTATTATTAGAAGAATCAATAAACAACACATTATTTCCTAGATTATCTACAATAGACACAGCTTCATACACACCATCACAAGGTAATGCTTTAAAATAAAGAACATTATTAAAGAAAGCATTTATTTCACCAATTTCATTTTCAAAAGAAAAGGTAAACCCTTGTATGTACAAAGCAAGAAAGGAAATAATATTTCTTGCCATTTCTGGAAAATAACAACATTTATTCATATCTAAAGTAAATCCACTACTTAGCAACAAAGAATAAACTCCAATCTTGGTGACAGGTGAAGCTTTCCTATTCCCCATGATCAAGTTTATCTTTCCATGCTCCACATTCTCACTTCTTCTTAGTCCCTGCAAATCATAATAAATATGAATACCACAACCGGTATCAAGGACCCAAGAGTTAGAATAGGGTGCGTTATTAGATAGAATAGTGTAAATACCTGCATGGTTGGGTTTGACTTTTCCATCCTTCACATCTTGCTGGTACTTTGGGCAGTTCCGCTTCCAATGCGACTTTTCATGGCAATAGAAGTATTCAGCCTCTTTTGGGTCAAAAGGAGTGACGAAACCTTTCTTGGTTCCATTTGAAGGAGAGCCATCAAGGGTCTTACCCTTGGTACCCTTCGAAGGGCTTTTCCTCTTCTTGCCTCTACCTTTCCCGATTGTCAGGACAGGGGCGGAGTTTGGAGTAGGAGTAGGAGTGGTAACAACCTACTTATCTTTAAGACCTGTTTCTGAGGTCTTTAGGAGTCCTTGAAGTTTGCTGAGTGTGACTTCTTCCTTATTCATTTGGTATGTCATGCGGAATTGATCATAAGATGAGGGTAAGGAATGCAAAATTATATCTATTGCTAGCTCCTCAGGGAAGTTCACATTAAGCTTCGGCAAACAATCCACATACCTTTGCATTTTCTGCATGTGGCTCATGACGGATTCTCCATCCTTCATCCTGGTTGTTATCATGGAGGAGATTATTTCATACTACTCTTTACGAGCACTCTGATGGTATCTTTCCATCATATCTTGGTGCATCTCAAAAGGGTAGTAGTCCTCATAGGACTTCTGGAGTTCAGCTGTCATGGTGGGCATCATGATGCATGCCAATTTGGTGGCATCTCTTTCATGAGTCCAGATGTTAGCGATCTCCTGGGGAGTAGCAGTGGACTCATCGATCTCCTTTAGCTCCTTATCGAGGAAATATTCCTTGTCCTCGTAGCGAGTCACCATCCTGATGTTCCGGATCCAATCAATAAAGTTGGAACCATCGAAGATGACCTTCCCACATTGGTTCATGAAGGAATAGGAGCCAGTAGGGTTTGACCAGAAGCAGTGTTGTTGGAAGACATCTGAAATAAAAAGAAAAAATTTAGTTTAGATATAAAGATAGTCCTTAATAAAACACCCAAATGTAATATTATGGCTAGGATCCAGTCACAATATATCATAACTTAGAAGAAGGACGTCGTAATCTAAGCTATAACATATTTGAAAGGTAGGTGAATGGCGATTCACCAATTTCCACCATGAAAAACGAAATATAAATATTAGGTTTTAATTGTTTCTTAGAAATTCCTAGATTCTTTTTGAGATTCAATGAACTTTTCAAAGGCATGTTTCAATCTCGAGTATGCCCTCCAAGTTTTGTGACTGGGATACCGAGGATCACAAAACGAGATGCGAAGTAACCATGCAAATCACTTTGTACCCTTAATGTTTATCGCTCAATCGATGTGCCGGTTAACCATACGCGCTCCTCCGACCTATAATAAACCTTAATTCATCCTTTACCTACCTTGTTAAGTCCATGTTAGTGTGCCGGTTAACCACACACGCTCCACTAACAACTTAAACAAAGTGTAAAGTGTAATTTCATGGATTAGCACCTTATTCACATTTTCCTAAAGTAACTAAGAATTGAAATTTAATAAAACATTTAGTTACTTTATAATAATCATTATACTTTTAATGAGAATTTTATAAGTCTTTGTCCTACCCGTTCGGCTAACGACCCTCCACCAATCAAGGAAGCGGTGGGTGAGAGTGGACACCCATTAAGCTGCCATTTTATAGGCAACAACCTTATACCCCCTTATAGACCGGCTTCGTGAATGAGGCCTACTAACGGTAAGACAACTTGATCTTATATATATATATATATATATATATATATATATATATATATATATATATATATATATATATATATTATTAACTTATAATATTATAAAGTATAAGGGTTGATTTTTAACTTTTAAAAATCTAGGGGTTGGAACTAAAGTTTATTAAGATAACTTTACATGTTCCAAAATTTGAGGGCAAGTTTTGTAACTTAACAAAACTCTTCAATTCATAATTTATAAGTTATTAAAATGAAGACTCTTCAGTTTTGTAACTTATGTGTTCTTTTAATGGGTTTAATACAAGTGATTTTTGGTTATCCATAACATGAGGACAAGTTATGGACTCCATTAAAACACATAAAAATCATGAATTAAGCATTCAAAAAGTAATTCCTATGATTTATCAAGAACTCATAAGAACATAAATCTTCATATCAAAATTTCAAGAACATATGAACAAATATATTTGTGTAATTTTGATATTAGCCATTGAAAATGGATTAGAACAACCATTACACCATCTAAAACAAGTTTCATAACACCAAAACATTTTAGGGTAATGTTTCTAGTCCATTTCCAACAGCAAAAATCAAAATTCTGAACTCTGCATGGCCAACTCGTCGAGTACATGAACTGACTCGCCGAGTTGGTTGTAGTTTCACTTCGACTCGTCGAGTCCCCTGTGCAGACAGCTTAAAAAATTCGATTTTTACACTATTTTCCATCAAGTATAAACAAACAAGCCTAGTCTCTAATACCACTGATGGGTTATGAGCATTCTAACACCCTAAGTGTACATGTAACCCTAGAAAACCTTGGATCTATGTTTGTCTAAAATACATGCAAAATATGATTTCCAAGGTTCATAAACCTATCTAGCATACATGTGGAACTTTTAACATAAAAGATGGCTAGAATTACATACCTTGTAGTTGATTTGATTACTTGAAAACCTTGTGAGCCTAGCACCCCAAGTGTGATGCCTCAAATGTTTCACACAACACCAAGTGCTTCGGAATAACTTTGGGAGAATGTAGAACACTTACAAAATCGGCTTGCCGTCACTATCTTGCTTCTAGTGCCGATTTTAGTGAGCTTCATATTCTTTATATAGGGTGTTACAATTAGGGTTACACCATGTAATCCCTAATGTAACATGGCTCTTCATTTCCATGACCCATAGGTATGTAACTACCATGGAGCATCCTATGGACCTTAGCCCAACTTGATAATCCATGGAGCATCTAGCCCACTATACAAGTTATGGATGATCTACATAATCAACCCATATATTTAAATAGTCTTCTTTTGATCACTTAATTAATTCCAAATTAATTCTTGATCAATACTAATTAAATAATACTCTTAATATATTAGCACTGATAATATATTAATAAACCACAATTGTTATTTCTCTCATTTTAGTTTATCCAAATGCATGATGCCATGCAACCCAAATAGACCATGTCGGGTCGGGTCAAGTATATACCAAATATAGTTATGGACTTACACACCTTATCCAACACGACGAACAACCAACCTTAAGCAAGGACTTTGACAGACTATAATGGTTGAAAGTTTTAGAGATTGAAGGATGTTCTCAAGATTCGTTGCAGAAGCTTAGTACCTTACAAACCCTATATCAACCCCAAAACAACATATACACTTTAAAAGTACTTAAAAATCTGGGATAACATTCATATTTTCCTGGTTCGCATAAACCCGAAGAAGAACAAAGAACTACTAGCTCCGCTACCATCGTAGCAGAGAAATCCATAATTCCAAATCGATCATTCAGTAGTCTCCAAACTTCTCTCTCTATTATTTGAAATCGGTAGAATCTCAATTCGCTCTCTATAATTTGGAACCTAAACATAAAAGGATCGAAGGTGACTGCTTACACCGTCCGATTTAACGACCTCACAAAGGTTTGCCCGGGAATGATGAACCCGTAATACAAATAGACGGAAAGGTACAACTAGGGATTAGCTTCACCATTTCAAGGTCTGGTCACTGCATCCAGACCCAGTACCATTGGCAGATCAGCGTATATGTCAGGGTAGCTTGACCGCAAAAAAAGAAAAGCACTAGGCTGAGAGTACAAAAATGAAGTTCCATGGCAAGTCAAAGGGGAACTTCGAGCATCACAAACCTAGTACATAACCTGTCTCCATGTACGTTCTAATCATAAACACTACTACTCAATAAAAGCCCTACTCTACGACTTTACCTCACTATACCAAGTGCAATTTCCACCATGTCGAAAATTGCATGGCATGGAACATCTAGAACTTAAGAGGTCACACCTCTAAGTTTTGCAGAAGAACCCGTAAAACAAAACCTCAACCCCTACTGTAGATAGAAGCTAAAGTTGCTTCGAGTGCAATAAACCATGGAATTTCAAGAAGGACTCCCGGAAACTAAAGATTCAGGGTGACAAGGAAGAACATTTGTGATAGGTGCTGGAGATGCTCGCCAAGAAGCAACTGTGGTTACTGATAAGTTTCCTATCAATAATAATTATACATTCGTATTATTTGATACTAGTATCGATAGAAGCTTCATTTTCTCATGAGTTTAGAAACATGATTTACCATAAATCATGAAAACTTATCAAAACTTACCGAGAGAAATAGAAAAAAGCCAGTTAGAAAACACCTTAGATATACTCATTAATTGCATTCTCACCCTGAATAACCACATCTTTCACGACAATTTAATACCTATGACCATTGGAAGTTTTGATGTGATCATCAAAATGGATTGGTTATCACTTCATAGAGCAGAGATTTTATGTTACGAAAAGTCCGTTCGACTACCTTTAACCAACAACAAAAATCATGTGATTTACAGACATAAGTGTGGGAAGAACCTAAGAACCATCTCCTGCATGAAGGCAAAGAGGTGGTTACAGAAGAGATGCTTCACTTTCTTGGCCCACATGGTGGATATGCAAGACAAGCTTATGGAAATCAAAGACATACTGCAAGTGTGATATTACTCGGACATATTTCTAGAAGATCTACCTGCAGTACCTCCAGTTAGACAGGTTGAATTTCGAAATGACCTAATTCCATGTGCAGCACGAGTGGCAGGATCTCCTTATCGTCTGGCTCCATCGAAAATGCAAGAACTATCTAGTCAACTTTAAGAACTTCTTGACATAGTCCTTATCCGACCAAGCTTCTATTTATGCGGAACTTTGGAATTGTTTGTCAAAAGTAAGGATGGATCATTCAGGATGTGCATCGACTAATGAGAGTTGAACAAATTCGCCATTAAAAACCAATATTCACTCCCGATGATCGATGACCTGTTCGACCAACTACAAGGATCCCGTTACTACTTAAAGATCGATCTAAGATCCGGCTATCAACAACTCAGAATCCAATAAGCAGACTTGCAAAGACAACATTCAGGACTCGGTAGAATCACTACTAGTTTCTAGTTATGCCATTCGGACTAACCAAAGACGCCAACCGAAGTAAGCAAATCCTTGGGCTTGCAGACTATTAGCAGAAATTCATCAAGAACTTCTACCAAATAGCCAATCCTCTCACCACTCTTACCTAGAAAGACAATGATTTCGATCGGGGAGACAACAAGAGTCTGCCTTCGAGAAATTGAAACAAGAGTTGTGCAGTGCACCAATTTTGGCTCTTATAAAGGGACATGAGACATTGTAGTATTCTGCAACGCCTCACAACAAGGGTTAGGATGCATATTGATGCAAAGGAATACAATCATTGAACACGCATCCAGACAACTTAATCCAAACAAGGCCGACTACATTACTAATGAATTAGAGTTGGGAGCTGTAGTGATTTCCTTATAGATTTAGAGGCACTACCTCTACGGGGAGAAGTGTGTCGTGTTCACCGATCACAAAAGCCTTCAACACATCTTCAACCAGAAGGAGCTCAACATGAGACAACGAATGTGTGTCGAATTAGTAAATGATTATGAATGTGAAATTCATTATCATACTCGTAAACAAAAATGTTGTAGTAGACGCTTTAACCTAGAAAGAAGAAGCAAAGCCACTTCATGAGAAAGCCTTAACCTTAACCATCCACTCCAATCTTACCAGCCAAATTCGAGATGCTCAGCTGGAAGCACTCAAACCCGAGAATATCATGGAGGAAAACATGTGAGGCATGGGTAAACATTTTGACCTCATGGAATACGGAACACGATATCTCATGAGTCGAATTTGGACACTAGAGTTTGGTGAAGTCAGGAGTCTAGTCTTTAATGAAGCTCATGAATTGAAACATTGTGTACATCTCGGATCAGATAAGATGTATCTCTACCTCAAGAAGCTTTATTGGTGGCCCAACATGAAGGCAGAGATTGCCATCCATGTCAGTAAATGCTTGACTTGATCCCGAGTCAAAACAGAGTACCAAAAATCCATTTGGTCTACCACAACAATCTCCAATCCTAGAACGGAAGTTGGAATAAATAATCCTGGACTTCATAAAAAAGTTGTCAACAACTTTAAGCGGATACGACGATATTCAGGTAGTTGTCAATTGTTTGACCAATTCCCCCCAATTCCTAACCCTGAAAATGAAACGAACAAGATGGAGAAACTCACCAGGACCTATATCAAGGAGGTAATCATACTAAATTGTGTGTTAATATCTACTATCTCAGACCGAGATAGTAAATTCACTTTCATATTCTGGGAATCATTACTAAGGTTCCTAGGAAACAAACTCAACGTAAGTATTACATATCATCCACAAACGGATTATCAGAGTGAAAGAATGATACAAACTCTAGAAGTTATGCTTTGTGCTTGAGTGATGGAATTTGGTAATACACGAGATACTCACAAGACACAAAACCATAGAATTCAAAGTAGGAGATCGTGTCCTACTAAAAGTCGCACCATGAAAAGGTGTCATTCGATTTGGAAAACGTGCCAAACTAAACCCCTGTTACATTGTACCTATTCAAATCCTATCAAGAGTTGGTCCAATGACTTACAAACTCAATTTACCTCAAAAACTTAATAAAGTTCATGATACCTTCAACATATTAAATATTAAAAAGTATCTCTCTATTGAGAACCTCGTCATTCCTCTTGATAGGATCCAGGTCAAGAATAAGCTTCACCTCGTGAAGGAACCGATGGAGATCATGGATCGAGAAATCAAAAGCCTCAAACAAAGCCACATACCTATAATAAATGCCCGATGGAACTCTCGTAGAGAGCCGACGTTTACTTGGGAACGTAAGAATCGGATGAAACAAAAACATATAAAGAACGTCCCAAACGGTGTTCGTATACAAAAGATACGACCGTTTTAAGAATCCAAAACCAATATAATACTGATTCTTTTAAAATAGCTAAAAATTGTTTCCATCCGTTGAGGGACTTGCACACCTCAAATAGGAATTCCGAAAGCATTTTTGGACTCAGACTATAGCTTAATATTTAATTTCATATTTGAAATATTTTTAGTAAAATATTTATAAAGTGGAAAAATCAGATGTTTTCAGATTTAGTAATCGCGAAACCTTAAACTATTGATTTCGATATGATTTTAATTATTGGCAATATATTCTGGAAATAATATATTATTATCCAATCCAGATATTACAAGTCTTAACGCAGAGATAACCCAAAATTTGTAAAATCATGTACATCTATGTATACATATATATGTTAGGAACATATTTATCAAAAATCTATTATGTATTTGCTATAATTTTTATAAAACCATATTGCATATGACAAATAGTCAATCAAGTATTCACAATGCATATATGATATATAATTAAAATTATATAACGACACTAACTATATAAATATTTATATATAAGTCATATGATTTTTCCAAATACCAAATGCTAGTATATATGAAAAAATTTGAGCACTTATTATGTACAAATATTCAATTTTTTATATATCTCATTATGTTATATATGTGTCAATTTTTATACAAATGTTTAACAAATTAATAAATTTCAAATTTCCTAACATTTGAGTTTAAATTTATATAATACACAAATATGTAAACTATTACAATAAACTAGTACAATAAATCAATACATATCCAAATTCAACTAAATACATACGCATTGAGTAAATTGTACAAATCAATACACAAAGCTATAAACATAAAACGCACAATATATAAAAACAATCAAACCAATTATATAAGCACAAAGTTATAAACTAAATACATACGCATAGAAAAAAAAAACTTTTGCTTCAATTTACACCCAAAGAAAACACAAAATATATAAAAACAATCAAAAATCAAACCAATTATATAAAAAATTACAGCCAAAAACCATAAAAATCAAACCAATTATATAAAAATTACAGCCAAAACCCAAAAGTTTACATCCAAATAACAAAGCATCCAAGTCTACACACAATGGAAAATACTACACTCAAACTCAAAAGAAAACGTGATTCCTTTTCTCAAGTGAAGCTGTCACAGGAACAGCCCCTCACACCCTTCTCTTCTACGTTTCCTGTTAATAAACCTCCATATTTCCTTTCATCCTACATCGACAAGAATACTCTTGTTCTTGACTTCGGGTATACCAGCAAGGAATAACAACATCACGATTTTGTTTACTTTTCCTTCCCTGTCAAATGAAACAAACCCAAATTCCCTTCATTATCATTGATTTCCCAGCAAACCCAAACACCCCAATGATTTCTATCAAACAAACAAACAAAATCCCAAAAGAATTTTTTTACCTGTGGTTGATTCGGAACTGCCAAAACAATGGGAAAACATCGTGATTTTCGAGCAAACACCACCGAGATCCTCACCTGCGACGAATGGCGGCCGATCGGACTCCCATCGGACCCCCTTTCCCCTCGTTTTCTTCCTCTGCTGTTCGCATCGACCACAGAGATCAGATGGCCTCGTCTTCGCTACTACCGCTTCTTGCAACGCCCGGACCTTACACCTCGTCTTCGCTGCTTCTTCATGCCCTCCGTCTCTTCAGTCTCGTCGACCCGGAGACTAATACCTCTTCGCGAATCGACGGACGAAGCGCTGTCTGCGAGCTTCATTCTCCTTCGGTCTTCTCTGTGGTCTGCGACGAGCAAGGACCGGATGCAGAGCCGCGACCTCGTGCTTTCCTTCTCGCCATTTTTGTTCATTTGCCTTCGTGTTCATTTTCCCTCTCGTCGCCTTCATCCATTCGTATCCTCTTTTTTTTCATTGCCCGATCAAACGAAGAACACGGGGGATTAAAAAGCCCTAAGTCATTGTAATTAGAAAATGACCAAAATGCCCTCCCTATTAAACCATGTCTTCAAAATCCGTCCCAACCCCAAACAATGAACCCATTTGTTTAAATCAACCCCTCGTTTGTTAATTTTTTTTTTACCAAAACAATCTTATTCGTTAAATTAAACTACCAAACAGCTCCTATAGTTTAGCGAAATTACAAAACAACTCATATAGTGTAAGTTTGTTACAAAACGGCCTCGAGAGTATTTCAAAGTTCAAGAATTATGTATTGCGTTTTCACATGTCAAGCTTCTCAAAGGAAACCGAATTCAAACAAATGTAACTCACGCTTCGAGGGTGAGTGCTTACGGCCCCTTTCTAAAATTTTAATTATTTCCGGGGTGGGGGGGCGGATACATGTGCCTACATATGTCATTTATATAAACTAGTTATCTTTTATGCAAAAATATGATAAATCTAGTTTATAAAAATGTTATTTAATAATGTAACACATTTTTACAAAGAAGCTAGTATAAACTTTTCGTATACATATAATGGATTTTTTTATCGTGAAATAATTAGTCCACACGATAAATGCTACATTATACAAAAATATATGATTTTTATGTGACATTGTATATTATGACAAACACGTTATAACACATTGTATTATTTCAAGGATTCAAGCTATTACTATACATGTATATTTATATGTTTAAATGCATAAAGTTTATACATGTACACATGTTCATTATTTTGAAACATACATCTTTATAAAAGCAAGTACATTACACTTTTACATACATACCAAGCATACTCGGCTTTTATAAACTTAATACAATGAAACTCATTATGCCAAGTGACTTAATCACAATTAAGCTAGGACTGAAAGTTATTCACAAACATTTTAGTTAAGAACTTTTTAGTGAGGCGTTATTCATTAGCTGAGTCTAAACACTTAGCATACCCACAATATTGTAACTATTAATCTTTGGAGTGAGATACATATGTATAGATCTATATGGGGTTGACATCCCCACCAACGATTGCTAGCTACAACCTCGGCCGATCAATCGAAGCGGGTTATAAGTGCCTATGATCGTTACTTCAATGTCCAATGAAGTGTTGTAGTGGGTGAACTCAGTCACATAGCTCCGTTATAGGACTCACTATAAACATTAACCAGAATATCTCTCTCTCTCTCACACACACACACACTACCAACCATGGGCTTGGGTGCTTTCAAACCTATTTTAAGTATGAAATTACTTATGTAACATAACATTTTGGTTTTAAAGGATATTAAAAGATTCTTTACAAATACAGTTTAAAATATGGATTTACTTATACAAAAATACATTTTGGCTTTTAAAGACTCATTGCAAACATTGTTTTAATAGTTGATATACATGCAAAGAAAATACTTTTTAGACTTATTAAAAGTATTACTACTGTTAGCAGAAAACTAGTAACACCCACCAACCTTTTGTTGACCCTCAAAACTACCTGTATTCTCAAGAAATTACAAAAATGACATTCAAGACGGATTGTATTACAAGTGACCTAGTTTACTTGTTGTTGTATTATATGCCTATCTGTTAAAGTAATTCATGTATTGTTGTTATTTGTAAAAACCTTGTATTCAAATATCAAGATGGAGCACGAATCTAATATTTTTTATTGTTGTACTTGTACTATAAACCCCACCAATGATAATATATAAGAGTTATATATACTCTAACCCGCGATAAGAACACTTAATAACACTCAAACATGCCTCCAACTAAAACTACAAACTCAACCCTTTAGGTCCAACACCTCAACTAAGGTTAGTACCGTACATAAGCCATATCATAAATAAACCTGGAACATACACATATGTTATTTATGGTTGGGCCGATGTGATGAGTTATGAGCATTCTAACACCCCTAAGTGTACTTGCAACCCTAAAAAACCTTGGATCTATGTTTGTCTAAAATACATGTAAAATATGATTTCTAAGGTTCATAAACCTATCTAGCATACAAGGGGAACTTTTAACATAAAAGATGGCTAGAATTACATACCTTGTAGTTGATTTGATTCCTTGAAAACCTTGAGAGCCTAGCACCCGAAGTGTGATGCCTCAAATGTTTCACACAACACCAAGTGCTTTGGAATAACTTTGAGAGAATGTAGAACACTTGCAAAATCGGCTTGACTCTCTATCTTGCTTCTAGTGCCGATTTTGGTGAGCTTCATATCCTTTATATAGTGTGTTACAATTAGGGTTACAACATGTAAACCCTAATGTAACATGGCTCTTAATTTCCATAACCCATGGGTTTGTAACTCCCACAAAACATCCATGGAGCATCCTATGGACCTTAGCCCAACTTGATAATCCATGGAGCATATAGCCCACTATACAAGTTATGGATGATTTACATAATCAACCCATATATTTAATTAGTCTTATTTTGATCACTTAATTAATTCCAAATTAATTCTTGATCAATACTAATTAAATAATACTATTAATATATTAGAACTTATAATATATTAATAAACCACAAGTGTTATTTCTCTCATTTTAGTTTATTCAAATGCATGATGCCATGCAACCCAGGGTCGGGTCAAGTACATACCAAATATAGTTATGGACTTAGACACCTTATCCAACAGTCTCCCACTTGGATAAGTCTAATAACTATAACTACAAGTATGACTTCAGGAACCGATCAGCAATCATAGCTCTTTCAAGGTCTCTTGGAACTGAGAAGATGATGATACGCCATTTAAGATAATTGATCATATAATCCTCTGTTCTAGATATCAGTTGGAGAAATTCGTGGAACAATGTCTTACTTATTGTCCAGCAGTTTGTTTCCTGATTTCCGATTTTTTTGACATAAAACTAAACTGAACACATCAATTCGGTTCTGACCGGGCCCGGTACATAGGTCAAAACAAAATCATCGAGGGGCCCAGATATCCGCTTCTAATCCAAGATGGAAAATATAAACTTCGACTCATATGCTTGTTCTACTACTTGTTGAATCACACACAAAATTACGTTTTATAACATCGAGTTACCAAATGCATTTTCGTACGATCAATGCATAACCAACTCATAGGCAACAAGTCATATTTCTAGGTTTGAAGACTTATATGATATTACCATCTCATGATCACTCGAGATAAATTCCATGAAGTGATACTAGTGAGCGTGGGTTGAATCCAATACTCAGAACTTATGAGCACTCATGAATGTTGTAGCCATGTCCAACAACTTAGACCTCTGCAACCAACTCATGATAGTCTTGATTCATACATACTTCCAACATATGACTGACTGTGGAGAATTCGAATAATATGATATACCAAACATAATTATTCTGGAAGTCAAAACCTGCAAAAGAAATATAGTAAACGATCACTACAAGAAAAAGACCCTTTTACGACGCGCAAACCATGACACTCATTGATTTATGTTACGCAAAAGAGAGTGACAATAAAAAAATGTCATCTCTTCAAAAATTTTAAGGATTTAGGTCACGCATTATTGTGTGCCCTTAAATTAGTGTCTCATGTAAAAAAAAACTAAAAAACACGGAGGGCACTTTATCTAAAATGTGCGACGTCTGTGAACGTCGCTTTATGTTTTTAACTCAAAACGCGCGTTCTTGAGGAAATCCTCCTGAAATTCTAAAATTCTTAAAATTTCTAAAATTTTGAAGTACCCCGCTTTCCACTCTCTTATGTAGGTCTCCCTTCATTCTCTCCCTCCCTTCTCTATACAAACCCTAAGCCATTCCATTGCCACCACCATTGAACCCTAAAAACTCTCCTTATATTGGGGATAAACCACCCCGATTAAAGGAAAAATATCATATCGAGGATCCCAATCGCAATATTGCTTACAAGAAATTTTTGGAGTCTAAAAGCCCTAATATCAGGTTGAACTATGGATTATTTACATTCGGAGCTTGATGCTACGGAAACAAAATGCGACCCAGCCTACCACGAAACCTAAATCTAGCAATGAAACTATGGAGGAGAAAGGGTTTGCTCTTCTTCCGATCAGATATGGTTCAGGGGTTTACTTCATTCGATTAGGTCAAAAAAACCCTAGAAAAATCCAAAACATCATCAACAATGAACATACATCTTCTGCTAAACCTCACAAACGACCTTGCCTCTCCAATCGGCAACCTCGTTCTCTATTGAAAACCTCGATATGTCTAAGTTATCATTATTTGATGAGGATGGTTCCCGGTCGCCTTGAAGCTTCGAGAGAATCCATTGGATGGATAAGAAGAGGCGAAGACATGGATCAACTTGTGCTTCTACATCACAAGTGAGTCACATCTACGGTTGTTTTTCCTGAAATTCTCAATTCTTGTGCTCTTTTCAATAGCAGGGGAAGCTTTGAGGGTTTTAGTTTATGTTCACTTCATTGGATGGATAAGAAGAGGTGATGCAGAGTTTGTGCGACTCAAGGTATTGAAGCTACAGGGGTTAGAGCCAAGGGAATGGGTATGTTGGTGGGATAACTTCCTAGTTCTACAATGTGTAACGCTTTATCATTGCTTAAAACTCAAGAGTATCCCTTTGGATATAGGGAGGATTTTGACGCTGGAGTGATTGAGATAATGGGGTGTAGCATCTCCATTAATCCCTCTGCATTAAAAATCAAAGAAGAGCAAGAGAGTGAAGAGAACTTCTTCTTGAATGTCCATGCAACCAATAATGTTTCAGGAAATCGCTAAATGAGCTCAGGAAAATTTGACATTCCCAGGTTAGTATCTTTTTTTAATACGTACCTGCAAATTGTTTAAATCTTATTGCCTAGACCATTCATATTCACCCAATCACTCATTTACAAATGAATTTGGTTTTATATTATTTTCTATCATGAATTATGTTTATTTATCTACAGGGTGAAGATAAATCAACTGGGTTCGGTTTCCAAATGACTAATCCTGCTTGTGACATATTATGTGGACGTTATATACGAACTAAATAAGATTTTAAATTAATGATTGTCAAAAATGTACATGATTGATTATTGTCAGGTATGTGTTTATGTCAAATTGTTAGCAAATTTTGTTCTTTTTATTTGTGAATTAGGATGACATATATGGTGAATCTTTCCTGTAGCTTGTTTTTACGTATCATACCAAGTAACAAAGCGATTTTTAATTTGGAAAACTGAAGTTTATGTATGGATATATCTCTGCTGGAGCTTTATTTACGTATGGATATGTCAAAATTGTAAGCGATTTTATGTTGCCTGTTTTTACGTATCATACCATGTAACATATATGGTGAATCTTTTTATGTAGCCTATTTTAATTATCAAAAAAAGAAAAAGGAGTCAACAAGGTTTGACCCGTATTTGTTTACATGAAGGCGATCTGTCTCCAGACTGTATGGATCCTTGCTCCTATACCAAATCATGCAATGCAGTGGACTCTTGGATTTCTTACAAAGGTATCTTTTAGTTGTATTTATTCTTATGAGAATATGTTATTTGTATATATATATATATATATATATATATATATATATATATATATATATATATATATATATATATATCAACATAAATCTATGTGGACAGAGATGAGGAAGTGATCATATTGCATTGGTTGCTGAGTTGGCTTTCAATAAAGCCGTGAATGATGAAACATCACAAGATGTTCAGGTAAGGATCTTTTCATCTTCCTTTTATGTTAGTGGCATGTAAACTTGAATATCAGGTTAAAGTAACGATAAATGAAGATTTTGTGATGATTTTTCAAAACATGCAGGAACTAGTTGTTATTGAATAAGAAACCCGTTTTCTTGTGCATAATTGTTGGGTTCCAAATGCACCCAGGGGTAAAGGTGTCAGTGGAAAAATGGCCATTAGACTGTGAAACGGACATTAGACAGATGTCATGAATTTCAAAGAACTTGAAAAAGCTGCCTCACTGAGCCTTTATTTATGGACATGTTCCTATCTAGATCATCCCACTTTAATGATAACACAAACACACAACAAAGCCCTTCATTGACCAACTTTGACTCATATCCACCTGATACACTAAACCATTCATCTGATCAAGGTAAAGGTGATGATGTCTGGCCAATTAGGGGTAAGAAGCAGGAATTATACCTTGATGTCATGACCAATTAGGGGTAAGAAAGGGAAAGTGAATGGAATCAGAAATGGACGTCCTAAAATCGGGCGACCCACGGTATCTGGGAACGGTGAAAGAAAGAGTAAAGCAAATATATATATATATATATATATATATATATATATATATATATATATATATATATATATATATATATATATATATATTAACTTTTTTATTTATAATCAAGTATTTCTTGCATATTATATAGTTTAATTTCTAAATTTAGTTGATTTCTATTTATATATTCGACATTCTTGCCATTAGGTAATGTTGTCTAAGTCCTAAATTCTACAAACTATGTTACCATTTTATGAAACACATTATTCTTTTTTACAATCATATGTTTGCATTACTACAATTCCAACTCCACTTGTTAACTATATATTTATATATTTGTACTTGACAGAGAGGTACTAGGAAGCTTCATGAACAAATAGAAGAAGTTCAATCTTTGCAGGGGTATAGCAAACAGGAAATATCTGAGCTCACTGAGCAGATGCATAAATCATATGAAGAGCATGCAGGTTAAGCGAATCACTGAAATGGTATTCCTATTGCTAAATTTGATATATATATATATATATATATATATATATATATATATATATATATATATATGATGTGACCAGGGCAGCTGCTGTTGGTAATCCTCCCTGACTAACACCTAAATGTGGTGGTAATCCTCTATTATTGTTCCCCCTTTTTTTAATATCATTTTTGGTTAATAATTTCAGGTACACAAACACAAGTCTTGCTATCATTTTCTCAAGTTCTTTTTGGGATTCATTTGTTCTTTAAAGTAACTGTGTGTTTTGGTGTTGTGTGTGTATGGCAGCTGGGGAATTTTATACACTATATGGCGACATTTGTGTCTGGTTTTGTGGTGGGATTCACAGCAGTTTGGCAATTGGCGCTTGTAACACTAGTTGTAGTGCCTCTTATTGCAGTAATCGGAGGTATTCACACAACCACATTAGCTAAACTCTTTTCTAAAAGCCATGAAGCTCTTTCACAAGCTGGAAATATCGCTGAACATGTGAATCACCATATTCTTAATTTTTATTCAATCTTTTCCCCCTTTTAGCCTAGGTTTTTAGGCCAATAGCAAAATTTTCACTGTTCATCATCTCGGTTTTGCTTAATTAACATATTTTAATGTAAAACGTTTTTGTCATCTGGGTGGATGACAAAATCTTTTATGAAATCCAAGACATCAAGAAAACACCAAGTTTTCCTCTTTCTTTTTCTATCTGGATGTTGATAGTTTGAACTAAATTCAAGAAAAAAAAAGTTTAAAACTTTTTTTGTTTCTCTATTTGGGTTGTCATGAACTTGTGCTAAATCAAGAAAACAAAATTTTCTTCTTCTTGTTGTTTTCCTACATGGGTATTGCTGATTTTGAGGTGAATTCAAGGGGAAAGATATAACTTTTTTGTTTCTTGTGTTTCTATCTTTACTTGTCGTGAACATAAGCTAAATCAAGAAAAAGATTTTCTCTCCTTTCCCATCTGGGTGTTCCTGATTTTGAGCTGAATTCAAGTAAAAGTTAATTTTTTGTATCTGTTTTCCATATGGGTGCTGAGGGACTGCAGCTAAAGTCATGCAATTATTGTGTGTAATAAAAGAAACCGTGTTTTACCATCTGGGTATTTCTTAATTTATCCAAATATGCAGACCATCGTACAAATTCGGACTGTTTGATATTGTGAATGAAAAATCGCTTGAAGGGGGTTATGAATAGGTGAAAGTGCAACCATAAATGGAAGTGGATAATCATAATAATAATAATAATAATAATAAGAACAACAACGTTGATATCATAGTTTGAAGATAAGAAAGTAGAGAATTAATGGAATGTAAAGAGCATATGAGGGCTCCTCATTGTAGGATTGTAAGAAAGCATCTGAAGAAGTAATGCCAGTTATCATTAACAAGCTTCAGTTATATTCATGGTTAATTTATTTCTGATAATATTATTCAGATCCTTATATAGTCGTTTCGCATATATGTCTTTTAAGATAACGTTTCTTCAGAATCTCAATGAATACAAGCAAAAGCGGAGGTTGTAATGCTTCTTAAGCAGTTAGATTTTCCCATATGTAACTCGTCATGTCCGATCATTAGCCTATGCATGCAATGCATGACATGGAAAGCAAAACAACTTCATTTCATTTCATGTGCTCTCCACCTGTACATGCCATCTTTTATGTATACTTACTATTAGTTCGTTGGTCAAATGATTTGTGCTCTCCACCTGTACATGTCATCTGCTTTCTTGCTAAGAATGGTGAGTTGAAAACTTGATTTCTTTCTTGAATACATTGAGTGATGTTGATGATTTGAAGGTTAGTGGCATTCTTTTCAGTTACATTTTATAAGAAGCCAAGTTCCATGGAGATTCTGATGATAATAAAATAGGATGTTTATTGACATATATACCCTTTCTACCAAATCTATAAAAAATAAAATCGGTTTATAAAATTTTGAACTTTTTGAGTATTATTGCAGGGGTGGATAATCGCAAAGGAGAGAAAAATGGCTAAAGCAAATCGATCAACTATTGAAAAATTTGCTAGATTGGTAGGTTTAAAAGTAGAATGTCCTAATAAGAATTAATTTTAAAAGTAGAATAAAAATAACAAGTGATTTTGTGTTGTGTTTACAGGGTTGATAAAATCGAATAGTTCTGGAGTGAGAAGAGGAAAAGAAAGCTCATGCAGAAAGAGATAAGAAGCTGCAAATGCAAGTGTTGCATTCTTCATTTCAATTATTACTATGAAACACAGTAGATTAGATGAATGCAAATTTATATATTGTAAAAAATAGAATTTTATGATATTAAATTTTATACAATGGATTGTCTTTTTTGTATATGATATTTTTTTCTATTATGAGACATTAAATGCAAAATTAATTTAAAAATTAATAAATATTTTTTTTGAACATTTAAGTTTACGATACGCAAAAATGTGTGTCATCTTCATTTATGACATGGCCTTTCTTGACAGGGATTTTAATGATACCTATTGCGTGTCGTCTCTCGTTATGGCAGGGCCTTCCTTGACGCGCATTTGCGCGTCGTCTGAGCGTTTTACGACGCGCAATGAGCGTCGTAAAAGGCCTTTTTTCTAGTAGTGGATTGACAAAAGATAACAACACTTTACTCATAAATAAACACAACTTTTATTCATCATCAAATGTCAATTACACTTTACAAATTTCAAAATTATCTAACTACTAATACTAAAATCATCCTTTAGACCTATGCTCCGAGCATGCTGGAGATGCTTAACCCGACTCAGTCCCTTCGTGAGGGGATCTGTTGGGTTCTCATCTGATGATACCCTCTTTGCTACGAGGAGTCCTTCTTCTATTCGATGTCTGATGAAATGGTATTTTATGTCGATATGTTTGGATCTCCCATGATCCCTTGGTTCCTTGGCTAAGGCAACTGCACTTTCACTATCACAGAAAATTTCCATTGGCTCCTTTATAGCTGGTACAACTCCAAGGTCTCCAATGAAGTTCTTCAGCCATATCACCTCCTTTGCTGCCTCGCTTGCTGCTATATACTCTGATTCGCAAGTTGAATCACCCACTGTCTCCTGCTTGGAACTTTTCCAAGTAATTGCTCCTCCGTTTAAGGTAAAGACCCAGCTTGACTGAGAACGGAAATTATCTCTATCAGTCTGAAAGCTCGCATCATTATACCCTACAACTCTCAAGTCATCACTCCCACCGAGGTTAAGGACCCAGTCCTTCGTCCTCCGCAGGTACTTGAGGATATTCTTTACCACAGTCCAGTGAGCCTTGCAAGGGTTCCCCTGATATCTGCTGACCATGCTCAAGGCAAAGGCCACATCAAGACGAGTGCAGGTCATAGCATACATGATCGAGCCTACTGCATAAGCATAAGGTACTCGACTCATTTCTGCTATCTCAGCCTCATTACTCGGGATCTGAGTTGTACTCAGTTTGGCGTTACTCTGGATGGGTAACTCTCCTTTCTTGGAATCTTGCATGCTGAACCTTTTCAACACCTTATCCAAATAGGTAGTTTGACTAAGTCCAATTAGTCTTTTACTCCGGACTCTTTGAATCCTTATCCCCAGAATATAGGCAACTTTTTCTTGGTCTTTCATAGAGAAACACTTCCCAAACCAGGATTTTACTTCCTGCAAGGTTGGGATGTCATTTCCTATGAGTAGTATGTCATCCACATGTAGTACCAAAAAGCTAACTATACTCCCACTAGCCTTGACATAGACACAAGATTCATCTTCACTCCTCGAAAAGCCAAAATCTTTGAATTTCTCATCGAAGCAAAGATTCCATCTACGAGGTGCCTTTTTCAATCCATAAATGGATTTATCGAGCTTACACACTTTATTAGGGTATTCTGTACTGACAAAACCCTCTGGATGACTCATGTAAACATCCTCAGCCAAACTTTCATTAAGGAAGGCGGCTTTGACATCCATTTGACATATTTCATAATCATGAAATGCAGCGATGGCTAATAGAACCCTAATGGACTTAATATTTGCGACTGGTGAAAAGGTACCATCATAATCAACTCCCAGAGTTTTAGAAGAGCCCCTTTGCAACCAAACGCACCTTATAAATTTGTACATTACCATCGATGTCGGTCTTCTTCTTAAAGATCCATTTGGACCCAACTGTCTTACGACCTGGGGCCTGCCATTGCCTCTTTCCATTTAGCCCTTTGATTGTCAAACGTGGACAATATCTCGTTGTCCATTGCCTCTTTCCATCTAGCAGACTCAGGGCCGGCCATGGCTTCTGCGTAACTGTTAGGTTCATCCAGACATACCAATGTCTCATCACTGATACGTGTCTCACCTTCCGTAGTAATATGGAAACCATAATAGTGCTCAGGTGCATTCCTAACCCTTGTGGAACGCCTCAGAGGTACAGACTCGTCAATTGGATCAACTGGAGTTTCCTCCTCAGGTTGAGTGCTAGGGTTTGAAGTTCCTTCACCACTTGACTCTTGAATTTCTTCAAGGTCAATTTGCCTCCCACTGTTTCCTTGGCTTATGAACTCTCTCTCTAGAAACACACCCCTTCTTGCAACAAAGAACACATTCTCACTAAGTCTGTAGAAGAGGTAACCAAAGGATTTTTGTGGGTTCAAGCTTATCATGAGTCTCGTGCCTCACGAAAGCCTCGCAACCCCAAATATTGATGTGGTCTAGTTTCGGAACTTTACCAGTCCACATCTCATGAGGAGTTTTGGCAACTTTCTTAGTAGGGACCAGATTAAGGATATGAGCGACAGTCTCTAAGGCATACCCCCAAAATGAGATTGGTAGCGAAGCTCGACTCATCATGGAACGAACCATATCCAACAGGGTTTGATGATGCCTCTCAGCCACACCATTCAACTGTGGTGTCATGGGAGGTGTCAATTGTGAGATAATCCCATATTCCTTAAGATAGTCGAGAAACTCTGTACTAAGATACTCACCACCACGATCGGATCGAAGCATCTTAATGTTCCTACCCAATTGATTCTCGACTTCCTGTTTAAACTCTTTAAACATTTTTAAAGTCTCTGACTTATGCTTGATTATTTAGACATATCCATATCTACTATAATCATAAGAAAAAGTCAAATAATAACGATTAGCATCCCTTGTGGTAGATTTGAAGGGTCCACACACATCTGTGTGCACTAGATCCAACAAACCTTCACCCCTAGCACAAGAACCAGTGAATGACAATTCACCAATTTCCACCATGATCTAAGCTATAACATATTTGAAAGGTAGGTGAATGACAATTCACCAATTTCCACCATGAAAAACGAAATACAAATATTAGGTTTTAATTGGTTCTTAGAAATTCCTAGATTCTTTTTAAGATTCAATGAACTTTTCAAAGGCATGTTTCAATCTCGAGTGTGCCCTCCATGTTTTGTGACTGGGATAACGAGGATCACAAAATAAGGTGTGAAGTAACCATGTAAATCACTTGGTACCCTTAATGTTTATCACGCAATTGATGTGCCGGTTAACCACACGCGCTCTACCGACCTATCATAAACCTTCGCTGCAGAAACTTAGTACCTTAGAAACCCTATATCAACCCCAAAACAACATATACACTTTAAAAATACTTAAAAATCTGGGATAACATTCATATTTTCCTAGTTCGCGTAAACCCGAAGAAGAACAAAGAACCACTAGCTCCGCTACCATCGTAGCAGAGAAACCCATAGTTCCGAATCGATCATTCAGTAGTCTCCAAACTTCTCTGTGACATCCCCATTTTTACGGGCAGAAAAGACCAATTTTCGTTTATGCTTTATAAAAATCAGAGTACCTCTTTTAATAAAAATGTTGCGGAATTTGTTCCTAGAAAAATATGTTGCGAAATTTGTTCCAAGAAAAATATGATAAATACTTTATGAAAGCATTTCTGAAGAAATGTATTTTTTATTCCTTTTAAATAATTTGGGATGTCATCGTCAATATAAAAACATAAGCATAAACAAAACTTACATTCATTTTCACTAGTGATTTATATCTCCTTAATCTCTCAGTGTAACGTGACTTCATATCAGCACCTGTGATATAAATAAACTGAGTGGGTCAGGTTGGGAAATATGGTGAGTACATAGGGTTTTCAACCCACAATAATATAATTATTATGTTTAAAATCAACCAATCAACCCAATTACCCATCCCCATTATCTTCTTAAGGATTTACCCTAAGAATCAACTACTTCTCGTTCATTCATTCCTAAGGATCATCCTAAGGAAACGGCACAAAGTCCATTGTTGCTAATGACACAGTTGTCAAGCACAACTGCTAATATTATCACTTAGGCGCAGCTGCCAGAATTGTGACATTCTCTATGAGGCGCTTCTGCAGGTATAGTCCTTTAAACGCTCCTGTCATGGTTATGATGTTCTCTATTAGGCACAACTACCGATACTATCCTTAGAGCGCAACTGCTATGATGTTTATCGTAGATCTAAAACATCTACGGATTTTGGCGTAGTTGTCGGTGCTCATCTATAGGGTACTAGGTTCATTGCTGCCAATGTTCACCTATAGGGCACTAGGTCCATACTACTAATGTTCCTCTATTTCAGCCTTCATCCCTCATCATTCATCTACCCATGTTTTACCCAACATATTTTGTAGATATAAAATACATATACAGTTTAAATCATTTAAAACATGTATAAAATCGTTCATCCAGCATAGACAACAAGTATTCAGACAATATGCACATATAGCATCTAATTTATATAAAATACTTCATATCTATGTGTAAGATGAAAGTAACTATGCACTCACTTGAGAAGGTGGTGACTCTGCACTTGAACAACACTTCGTTATTCTCAAAACAATTTCCCTCGACAAAACCTAGTATCATTACCACTAGGGTTTAGTTTAATATTCACCGAGACTAATTAATAGTCTAGCTATTATTAGTATTATATAAGCGCGACATAATACTTTTCACCTACTATATACAGACGAGGCCAGACATCGAACACCGGAGGGCAGGATCATTTTGGCATATAAGCACTTCTGAATCCAGCAACCCAAGCTACCCTAAAAACCGGATCCCACGTACCGCGAGTGGTTAAAAAGATATTTTAACGACATTATATAACCTATAATAATAGTCCAATTAAATATTCTAAGGACCTAATAACATTACTATAATTATTTAAAAGCTATATAAAAAAATTTCATAGGCGTGACTCACTTACAATGGGTTTTAAAGAAAACCGGGATTTGCTCGGAGCAGCGTTTCTAAACCGAAAGACCCTTTTTCTCGGGGCTTCTTTCGGGTGTTAGGGGGTTTACCTAGGCTTTAGGGGGGTTAGGGGCTAGAGAGAGAATGTAGCGAGAGAAAGAGTGGTTGAAAAGGTGTGAGAAATTGGCGGGCCTCGCAGCCCTTTTATAGGCTGGAGGCTGCTGGCTACACGTTGCGCTCCTTGGTTCTACGTGAGGCGTTCCTCAGTTACACTCAGCGTTCGTACAAAGACGTGTCTGAGGCTTGTAGGTGCGACGTGGGCCATCCGAGTCCATGAGATTCCGAACGTGAGGCATTCCTTGTACGCGCTGCGTAGCGAGGCCAGGTGTCTCCATCCGAAGCGATTCCGTGATCAGCAAGCGACGACCCAGATCGAGCCACGTCATCACCACTCGTAAATTTCACAATTTTCCTTCCCGACTTCTAAAATTCGTAACTTTTTCATACGAGATCCGTTTTCGACGTTCTTTATATCCACGCATAGGTAAAAATAAGATCTACAACTTTCATTTTGAATCTGTCGGCTAATTCTCAACCGATCTTAAATTTAACAGTACGAGGAGATTATAGTGTAAAATGTCCGCATAAAATTCATAACTTCTACATATGGACTCCGTTTTTGTCTGTCTTGTTACCATTGAGTTCCTATTAATGAGATCTTCAACTCTCATTTAGGTTGCATAGGCCAAAAACCGCTCGATGTAAAATTCGAGTTTCGGGTCGTGCACTGCTATGCCAAATCTTAGAAAATTCATAACTTCCTCATACGAAGTCAGATTTGGGCATTCTTTTTATGGATGTTCTCGGTTTAACTTTTTCTATCACTTTGGTTTAGATTACTAAGGCCAAAAAGTCTTCTATCGTAAATTCACTTTTTACGCTTCCCGGTTTCGCGCCGGTTCCGTCGCGAAACTTCGACGGGTCATAACTTCTTCGTTATAACTCGGATTTCGGTGTTCTTTATATGTACGGAAACCTTGAGACATATTCTAAAACTTGGTTAAGACTATTTATTCTAAATAATATTTTGCCGAAAAGTCGTTTTCGACACTTCTTGCCTCGAAATTGACTAGCCCGGATCTATGGGCGTTACATTCTCTCTTTATCATTTGAAATCGGTAGAATTTCAATTCTCTCTCTATAATTTGGAACCTAACCATAAAAGGATCGGAGGTAACTGCTTACATCGTCTGATTTCACGATCTCACAAACCTTTGCTCGGGAATGATGAACCCGTAATACAAATAGACGGAAAGGTACATCTAGGGATTAGCTTCACCATTTCAAGGTATGGTCACTGCATCCAGACGCACTACCATTGACAGATTAGCGTATATGTCAAGGTGCCATGACCCTATAAACAGAAATGCACCAGGATGAGAGTACAAAAATGAAGTTCCATGGCAAGTCAAAGGGGAACTTCGAGCATCACAAACCGAGTCCATAACCTTTGTCCATGTACGTTGTAATCATAAACACTACTACTCAAGAAAATCCCTAATCTACGACTTTACCTCACTATACCAAGTGCAATTTCCACCATGTTGAAAATTGCATGGCATGCAACCTCTATAACTTGAGAGGTCACACCTCTAAGTTTTGTAGAAGAACCCGAAAAACACAACATCAATCCCTACTGCAGATAGAATCCGAAGTTGCTTTGAGTGCAATCAACCATGGAATTTCAAGAAGGACTCCCCGAAACTAAAGAATCAGGGTGAAAAGGAAGAACATTTGTGATAGGTGCTGGAGATGCTCGCCAAGAACCACCCGTGGTTACTGATAAATTTCCTATCAACAATAATTATGCATTCGTATTATTTGATACTAGTACTGATAGAAGATTCATTTCCCAGGTCAAAGCAGAGTACCAAAAATCCATTTAGTCTACCACAACAATCGCCAATCCTAGAACGAAAGTTGGAACAAATAACCTTGTACTTCATAACAGAGTTGTCAATAACTTTAAGCGGATATGACACTATTCAGGTAGTTGTCGACTGTTTGACCAATTCCACCTGTTTCCTAGCCCTTAAATAAAAGAACAAGATGGAGAAACTCATTAGGACCAAACTCAAGGAGGTAATCAAACTAAATAGTGTGCTAATATCTACTGTCTTAGACGGAGATAGTAAATTCAGTTTCATATTCTGGAAATCATTGCAAAGATTCCTAGGAACCAAACTTGACGTAAGTATTTCATCTCATCCTCAAGTGGATTATTAGAGTGAAAGAATGATACAAACTCTAGAGGATATGCTTCGTGCTTGAGTGATGGAATTTGGTAATGCACGAGATACTCACTTACTGCTAGTAGAGTTTTCATATAATAATAATTATGAAACTAACATAAAGACCACTCCATTTGAGACCTTGTACTGGTGCAGATGATGTTCTTCGATATGCTGGGAAGAAATTGGAGATACTCAATTAGCTATAAAACATGCTAGGGATACTCTACACACTGGTCCAGAGATCATTCATGAAACAACGAGAAAAGATCATTAAAATAAAGGAACGACCAAGGACCGCACGCGGTCATCAAAAAGCTATGTTGACACAAGACGCAAAACCATAGAATTCAAAGTATGAGATCGTGTCCTACTAAAAGTCCCACCATGAAAAGGTGTCATTCAATTAGGAAAACGAGGTAAACTAAACCCCCATTACACCGTACCTTTTCAAATCCTGTCAAGAGTTGGTCCAGTGACTTACAAACTCAATTTACCTCAAAAACTTAATAAAGTTCATGATACCTTCCACGTGTTAAATCTTAAAAAGTGTCTCTCTAATGAGAACCTAGTCATTCCTCTCGATGGACTCTAGGTTAAAAATAAACTTGACTTCGTGAAGGAACCGGTGGAGATCGTGGATCGAGAAATTAAAAGCCTAAAACAAAGTCGCATACCTATAATAAATGCCTGATGGAACTCTCGTAGAGAGCCCAAGTTAACTTGGGAACGTAAGAATCGGATGAAACAAAAACATCCACAACTTTTCAGCAGTGCTCCCTCCACTAGGAGAACAAAATGATAGTGGAAAAAAATAATCTAGAACTAATTAATTTCGGGACGAAATTCATGTGACATCCCGTAATTTAGGTCAAAGACTATGAACGATCAAGTTCATAGTAAATCTTTTTGTAATTTGACTCACTGAGTTTTAGTGTATCTAATATAATATAAATGAGTTATTTCAACTATTATAAGATACCAGATTGTATCTTACTTCAAAATATGTAATTTGACAAACAAGTCAAACAGCTCAGACTGCAACCCAAAGAATACGTCTGAAAAACTAAAATTTCGTATCAAGCAGTTGTGAGCAAAGAAAACATTTTTGTCTCAAAGTATACGTTTCCTTATTTCCAAAAATATAAAGAACGTTCCAAACGGTGTTCGTAAACAAAAGATACGACCGTTTTAAAAATCCAAAACCAATATAATACTGATTCTCTTAAAATTGCTAAAAACTGTTTCCATCCGTTGAGGGACTTGCACACCTTAAATGGGAATTCCGAAAGCATTTTTGGACTCAGACTATAGCCTAATATTTAATTTCATATTTGAAATATTTTTAGTAAAAATATTTATAAAGTGGAAGAATCAGACGTTTTCAGATTTATTAATCGCGAAACCTTAAACTATTGATTTCGATATGATTTCAATTATTGGCAATATATTCTGGAAATAATATATTATTATCCAATCCAGTTATTACAACTCTTAACGTACAGATAACACAAAATTTGTAAAATCATATACATCTATATATACATATATATGTTGGGAACGTATTTTTCAAAATTCTATTATGTATTTACTATAATTTTTATAAAACCATATTGCATATGACAAATAGTCAATCATGTATTCACAATGCATATATGATATATAATTAAAATTATATAACGACACTAAATATATAAATGTTTACATATAAGTCATATATTATTTTTCCAAATACCAAATGCTAGTAGATATGAAATAATTTGAGCACTTCTTATGTACAACTATTCAAATTTTTATATATCTCATAAACATACGTTATATATTATTCAAATTTTTATATATCTCATAAACATAGTCAATTTTTAAACAAATGTTTTACAAATTAATAAATTTCAAATTGCCTAACATACGAGTTAAATTTATATAATACACAAATATATAAACCACTGTAATTAACTAGTACAATAAATCATAATTAACTAGTACAATAAATCAATACATACCCAAATTCAACTAAATACATATGCATTGAGTAAATTGTACAAATCAATACACAAAGCTATAAACATAAAACACAAAATATATAAAAACAATCAAACCAATTATATAAAAATCAAACCAATTATATAAGCACAAAGTTAAAAACTAAATACATACGCATAGGAAAAAACTTTTGCTTCAATTTACACCCAAAGAAAATACAAAATATATAAAAACAATCAAAAATCAAACCAATTATATAAAAATTACAGCCAAAAACCATAAAAATCAAACCAATTATATAAAAATTACAGCCAAAAACCATAAGTTTACTTCCACATAACAAAGCATCCAATTCTACACACAATGGACAATACTACACTCAAAGTCAAAAGAAAACGTGTTTCCTTTTCTCAATTGAAGCTGTCACAGGAACAGCCCCTCACACCCTTCTCTTCTACGTTTCCTGTTAATAAACCTCCATATTTCCTTTCATCCTACATCGACAAGAATACTCTTGTTCTTGACTTCGGGTATACCAGCAAACAGGAAAAACAACAACACGTTTTGTTTACTTTTCCTTCCCTGTCAAATGAAACAAACCCAAATTCCCTTCATTATCATTGATTTGCCAGCAAACCCAAACACCCCAATGATTTCTATCAAACAAACAAACAAAATCCCAAAAGTATTTTTTTACCTGTGGTTGATTCGGAACTGCCAAAACAAGGGGGAAACATCGTGATTTTCGAGCAAACACCCCCGAGATCCTCACCTGCGACGAATGTCTGCCGACCGGACTCCCATCGGACCCCCTTTCCCCTCGTTTTCTTCCTCTGCTGTTCCCATCGACCACAGAGATCAGATGGCCTCGTCTTCGCTACTACCGCTTCTTGCAACGCCCGGACCTCACACCTCGCATCCGGAAGCGACGAGCAAAACTTCGCTGCTTCTTCACGCCCTCCGTCTCTTCACTCTCGTCGACCCGGAGACTACTCACTCTTCGCGAATCGACCGACGAAGCACCGCCTGCGAGCTTCATTCTCCTTCGGTCTTCTTTGTGGTCTGCGACGAGCAGGGACCGGATGCAGAGCCGCGACCTCGTGCTTTCCTTCTCGCCATTTTTGTTCATCTGCCTTCGTGTTCATTTTCCCTCTCGTCGCCTTCATCCATTCGTATCTCCTTTTCTTTCATTGCCCGATCAAACGAAGAACACGGGGGATTAAAAAGCCCTAAGTCATTTTAATTAGAAAATGACCAAAATGCCCTCCCTATTAAACCATGTATTCAAAAACCGTCCCAACCCCAAACAATGAACCCATTTGTTTAAAACAACCCCTCATTTGGTAAAAAAATGTTACCAAAACAATCCTATTCGTTAAATTAAACAACCAAACACCTCCTATACTTTAGCGAAATTACAAAAGAACTCATATAGTGTAAGTTTGTTACAAAACGGTCCCGAAAATATTTCAAAGTTCAAGAATTATGTATTGTGTTTTCTCATGTAAAGCTTCTCAAAGGAAACCGAATTTAAACAAATGTAACTCACGTTTCGAGGGTGAGCGCTTACGGCCCCTTTCTAAAACTTTAATTATTTCCACGAAGGGGGGGGGGGGAGGGGATAGATGTGCCTACATATTTCATTTATATAAACCAATTATCTTTTACGCAACATACCATAAATGAAGTTTATACATGTACACATGTTCATTACTTTGAAACATACATCTTTATAAAAGCAATGACATTACACTTTTACATACATATAGACCTGACAATGGGGTGGGTTTGGAGCTAATCTACCTTGATCCAAACGCTTTTAACAAATTCCAAAACCCGATTCAAACCCGCTTCATAACCCGCAGGGTTTTGAATAATCAAACTCATACCCTTATCCACCGAATCAACAAATACCCAAACCCGCCCCAAACCCCAAAGTTTTTTTGAATAATCAAATACATTTTACTTAAATCATAAAATAACATTTGTTAAATAAAACAAAAGTTGATTTAGAAAGCACATTATGTACTCGAAAACTTTTGATTGGAATTAATATCATTATTGTAGTTACTTCCAATTAGTTTTTGACCCTTGATTGCATTGATAGAGAATAACAATTACAAACTTTCTTCCCGTTGATAAATAAATTTATTGATTTATAAATGAAATTGGTGATTACATGATGAAATATAAATGAATGACATCATGATTCTTGGGAGAAAAATGAAAGTCTAGAAGTTGAGTCCCCGAGTCCTATGTATAAATAGTTTAGTCTTTGGCCTTTCCTCTCTGGAATTTAGATTGAAATTTAAAGTAAAATTTAGGCAGTTTAAAATAGAAATGTATAATTTTAAAATTTATATGGGGCGGGTTATAAATGGAGCGGATCGTTGATGATCCATACCCGACCCTTTTAATAAAAGGGTTAGCGAGTACAAGTCGTTAACGAGTAAACAGATCAAAAACTATGCTTCAAACCCATATAATTGTTAAGGGTTTGGATCGGATCAGGGTCAAAAGCCGCTCCATTGCCAGCCATACATACATACCAAGCATACTCAACTTTTATAAACTTAATACAATGAAACTCATTATGCTTAGTGACTTAATCACGATTAAGTTAGGACTGAGAGTTATTCACAAACTTTTTAGTTAAGGACTTTTTAGTGAGATGTTATTCATTAGCTGAGTCGAAACACTTAGCATGCCCACAATACTATAACCATTAATCTTTGGAACGAGATACATATGTATAGATCTATACGGGGTTGACATCCCCACCAGCGATTGCTAGCTACAACCTCGACCGATCAATCGAAGTGGGTGATAAGTGTCTATGATCGTTACTACAACGTCCAATGAAGCGTTGTAGTGGATACACTCAGTCACATAACTCCGTTATAGGACTCACTATAAACATTAAGTAGAATATATATATATATATATATATATATATATATATATATATATATATATATATATATATCACACACACACACTACCAACTAGGGGTGAGCAAAAACCACATCGCAACTAAAATTAACTGTAAACCCCGCAAAAACCACAACCAATAAACCGCAACCGCAATAAAAACCGATGGTGAGGTTTTCTGTTTTTCAAAAACCGCAAATTCGTGGGGCGGTGCGGTTATTAGTTTTCAAAAACCGCAAAAAAAAACCGCACCGCACCACATATATTATATACACTTTTTTTATTAATTATTAATATATTAAATATTAAAAATAAGACAAGTTTCATGAATGAAAGATGAATAAAATATTAGAAGACAAAAATATGGTTTTGTTATGTTTAATTTTAAAAAATAATGAAATTAGACAATTTTAATAAATTTATTGTTAATTACTATTGATTTGACGTTTATACGATATTAATTGTTTGTGATTTAAGTTAATTGTCTCATACATTATATTTTTTTATTACAAGTAATATATTTGAACTTTTAAAACTGTTTTAATACTAAACTATGGTTAAAAACCACACAAAATAACCGCACTAGAAAAAACAAAACCGCACCGCAAAAATAACCGCCTAAACGCACCGCAAAAATAACCGCACCAAGCGGTTTTGAAAATGGATTAACCGCATTTGTTGTTAGTGGTGAGGTTTTGGCTAATAACCGCACCGAACCGCACCACACTCACCCCTACTACCAACCATGGGCTTGGGTGCTTTCAAAACTATTTTAAGTATGGAATTACTTATGTAACATAACATTTTGGTTTTAAAGGATATTAAAAGATTCTTTACAAATACGGTTTAAAATATGGATTTACTTATACAAAAATACATTTTGGCTTTTAAAGACTCATTGCAAACATTGTTTTTAACAATTGATATACATATAGAGAAAATACTTTTTAGACTTATTAAAAGTATTACTACTGTTAGCAGAAAACCAGTAACACTCACCAACCTATCTGTTAAAGCAATTCATGGATTGTTGTTATTTGTAAAAACCTTGTATTCAAATATCAAGACGGAACACGAATGCTATATTGTTTATTGTTGTACTTGTATTATAAACCCCAACAACGATAATATATAAGAGTTATATATACTCTAACCCGCGATACGAACACTTAATAAAACTCAAACATGCATCCAACTAAAACTACCAACTCAATACTTTAGGTCCAACGCCTCAATTAAGGTTAGTACCGTACATAAGCCATATCATAAATAAACCTGGAACTTAGTACCTTAGAAACCCTATATCAACCCCAAAACAACATATACACTTTAAAAATACTTAAAAATCCGGGATAACATTCATATTTTCCTAGTTCAGATAAACCCGAAGAAGAACAAAGAACCACTAGCTCCGCTACCATCGTAGCAGAGAAACCCCTAGTTCCTAATCGATCATTCAGTAGTCTCCAAACTTCTCTCTCTATCATTTGAAATCGGTAGAATTTAAATTCTCTCTCTACAATTTGGAACCTAACCATAAAAGGATCGGAGGTGACTGCTTACATCGTCCGATTTAACGACCTCATAAACCTTTGCCCGGGAATGATGAACCCGTAATAGAAATAGACGGAAAGGTACATCCAGGGATTAGCTTCACCATTTGAAGGTCTGGTCACTGCATCCAGACCCACTACCATTGACAGATCAACGTATATGTCAGGGTACCATGACCCCACAAACAGAAAAGCACCAAGATAAGAGTACAAAAATGCAGTTCCATGGCAAGTTAAAGGGGAACTTCGAGCCTCACAAACCCAATCCAGAACCTGTCTCCATGTACGTTGTAATCATAAACACTCCTACTCAATAAAAGCCTTACTCTATGACTTTACCTCACTATACCAAGTGTAATTTCCACCATGTCGAAAATTGCATGGCATGTAACATCTATAATTTGAGAGGTCACACCTCTAAGTTTTGTAGAAGAACCCGAAAAATACAACCTCAACCCCTACTACAAATAGAAGTTGTGACATCCCCATTTTCACGACCATAAAAGACCGATTTTGTTTATGATTGTTTGAAAATCAGAGTAACATTTTAAATAAATATGTTGCGGAATTTGTCCCAATACAAAAATATGTTAAAGATTTATCAAAAGTATTTCCATAGAAATGTATTTCATTAAAAGACTTGGGATGTCATGTTCGATACAGATCATAAGCATAAACAATACAACATAAGCCTTACTACATTATTTCGTATTTACAGGCCTATAATCCCTTATCTCTCATCCAAACATCTATGCTCATGTGCCACTACCTGTAATACAAGAAACTGAGTGGGTCAGGCTTAGGAGCCTGGTGAGCAGATAGGGTTTTCAACCCACAATAAATATGTTTATTAACTTTATCAAACTAAACAAACCCGATTACCCGTTCCCGTTATCCTCACTTTACGTCCCTGAAAAATCTAACGTAAGGGACCTAGTATAAGGACTTTCATCGGGGTGACAACACATGCTTCAGGGATTCCTCAGCAATTCATCTCAAATAAGGCAACCATGTGGGGGATGGAGTATTGTTGGTAAACATACAATTCAAATAAACATCTACAGGTTGCGAGCCTGCTAGCGTTCTACTAGACTATCTAGAATAGTCCGTGGTCATCATTTATACTCCGCTAGATGACTGGATCATCAATAACATCTATAACGAGGCCTCTCATTATTTTATTTTGTCACACAACAACTATTACATCTACCCATGTTTTACCCAATACATTTTGTAGATATAAAATACATATACAGTTTAAATCATTTAAAACATGTATAAAATCGTTCATCCAGCATAGATAACAAGTATACAAATAATATGAACCTACAAGATGTAATCTATATAAAATACTTCATATTTATGTGTAAGTTGAAAGTAACTATGCACTCACCTGTTAAGGTGGTGATTCCAAACTTAGACAGCGCTTCGTTACTCTTGAAACAATTTCCTTCGTTAACACCTACTTTCATTACTACTAGGGTTTAGTCTAACGTTAACTGCGATTAATCAATAGTCTAACTATTATTACTATTATATAAGCGCGACATAATACTTTTCACCCACTATATACTGACGTGGCCAGACATGGAACACCGGAGGGCAGGATCATTTTGGCATATAAGCACTTCTGAATCCAGCAACCCAAGCGGCCCTCCAAACTGGAACCCTGTACCGCGAGTGTTTAAAAAGATATTATAACGGCCAATTAAACATTCTAAGGACCTAATAACATTACTATAATTATTTAAAAGCTATATAAAAAATTTCATAGGTGTAGCTCACTTATAGCGGGTTTTAAGGAAAACTGGGCTTTGCTCGGAGCAGCGTTTCCCAACCGAAAGACCCTTTTTCTCGGGACTCTGGGAGCCTCGGGGCTTCTTTCGTGTGCTAGGGGTTCACCTAGGCTTTAGGTGTTTAGAAACCCTATAGAGAGAAAGTTTTTCGAGTGAGAAGTGAAAAATGTGTGGGAAGCTCGGAACATTTCGTAGCTATTTATAGGTTTCCGCTCATCGGACTACGCTGGGTGTAGCCTTCGGTTATGCTGGGCGTAACTCCGGATAGGGTTGCCAGGTTTGCACCAACTGACTCGCACATCATATGGGATAAGGACCAAAGTGTGACATCCCCATTTTCACGGCCAGAAAAAACCGATTTTGTTTATGCTTTATAAAAAATCATAGTACTTCTTTTAATAAAAATGTTACGGAATTTGTTCCCAGAAAAACATGATAAATACGTTATTAAAACATTTTTGAAGAAACGTATTTATTTCATTTTAAAACGTTTGGGATGTCATCGTTAATATAGAAACATAAGCATAAACAGAACTTACAATTATTTACACTAGTGATCTACATCTCTTTAAATCTCTCAGTGTAATGTCACTTCATATCGTCACCTGTGATATAAATAAACTGAGTGGGTCAGGTTGGGAAACCTAGTGAGTACATAGGGTTTTCAACCCACAATAATATAATTATTATGTTTAATCATCAAACAGTTAACCCAATTACCCATCCACGTTATCTTCTTTATTCTTAAGGATCTACCCTAAGAATCAGCTATTTCTTGTTCATTCATTCCTAAGGAGTATCCTAAGGAATAGGTATGAATTCCATCGTTGTAAATGACACATCTGTCAAGCACAATATGCTAGTTCTGTCAATAGGGAGCAACTACCAAAATTATGACATTCTCTATGGGGTGCATCTGCCGAAATAGTCATTTAGGCGCATCTGCCGGGGTTATGAGGTTCTCTATTAGGCGCTTCTGCCGGTAGAGTCCTTTAGACGCTTCTGCCGGGTTTTATTGACAGTATCATTTTCGAGAGTCCATTCGCAATACATATCAATGGGTTTTTAGAGTACACCAGGGAACACGTCGTGCACAACACTTACAGGTTGCGAGTCTGCTAGTGTTCCACTGGACTATCTAGAATAGTTCGTGGTTGTCATCCATACTCTGCTGAATGACGGGGCCATCATTTGGGAAAAAGGCTTCTCACATCGTCCACCTCTCACCCTCACCTCACGGTCTATTTTACCTCTCAACTCATCATCCAACTCATATTTCATCTATTACATCTACCCATGTCTTACCCCAACATTTTCGTAGATATAATATATATATATATATATATATATATATATATATATATATAGTTTAAATCATTTAAAACATGTATAGAATCGTTCACCGAGCATAGACAACAAGTAAACAGACAATATGCACACATAACACGTAGTAAATACTTCATATCTATGTGTAAGTTGAAGGGGACCATGCACTCATCTGAAAGGTGATGAATCAGCACTCGGACAGCGCTTCGATACTCTCAAAACGATTTTCATTCGATAAAACCTAGTACTAATACCACTAGGGTTTAGTCTAACGATAACCACGACAAATTAATTAGTCTGACTATTATTAAGCGTTAATAACACCCAATATAACTCATAAAAATAGCCCAAATAATTATTTTAAGGACCTAATAACATTCCTATAATTATTTGAAAGCTATATTAAAAATTGCGTAAGCGTAACACACTTACAGCGAATTTTATCGAAAACCGGAACTTAATTGGAGCAGCGTTTCGAAACCAAAAGACTCTTTTTCTCGGGACTCCGGGAGCCTCGGGGCTTCCTTAGGGTGCTAGGGGGTTTACCTAGGCTTAGGAGGGGGTTAGGGGGGTAGTGAGAGAAAGTAGAGTGAGAAAGTTGGAGTGAATTTGTGAGAAAATATGGCAGCCCTCGCAGCCCTTTTATAGGCTGGTCCTCGGGCGTACGCTGGGCGTACAGGTCCTCGGACGCGGGGCATAACTTCGGATAAGGGTGCCAAATGGCGAGACCTCGGTGGGGCGACGTCGCTTCTTCTCGGACCAAGCAGATTGACTACGCGCGACATTCCCTCTTCGCACGCTAGGCGTACCTCGTACGCGAGGCGCTCCTCGGCTATGCTGGGCGTAACACTCGCACCAGGTGTCATCATCCGAAGCGAGACCGTGCTCAGCAAGCGACGACTGAGATTTGGCCACGTCAGCAACTTCGCAATCAGCTTCACAAATTCAAGTGCAAACTTTAAAAATTCGTAACTTTCGTGTACAAGCTCCGTTTTCGACGTTCTTTATATCCACGCGAAGGTGGGAACATACTCTACAACTTTAGTTTAGACTTTGTTGGCTAATTTTGACTCGATTTTAAATTTTATATTATTAACAGGCCGGGACAGGATTGGTCCGTTAAATCCTCATAACTTCTTCATCCGACGTCCGTTTTCGCCCATCTTTTTCTCGTTACGCTACTCTTAACGAGATCTTCGATTCTTGTTTAGGTCGTGTTGGCTAAAAACCGCTCGATCTAATATTCGAATTTCGGGATGTACACTGCTAGTCCGAAACTTCGAAAAATCATAACTTCTTCATACGAAGTCAGATTTGGGCGTTCTTTTTATCGATGTTCTTAGTTTAACATATTCTACGACTTTCGTTTAGATCGCTAAGGCTAACTCTCGCTCTATCGTAAATTCACTATTTACGCTTCCCGGTGCCGTGCCGGTTCCGTCGCGAAACTTCGACGGGTCATAACTTCTTCGTTATAACTCGGATTTCGGCGTTCTTTATATGTACGGAAACCTTGTGACATATTCTACAACTTGGTTAAGATTATTTATTCTATATAATCTTTTTGTCGAAAAGTCGTTTTCGACCTCTATTGCCTTTAAATTGACTAGCTCGGATCTGCGGGCGTTACACAAAGTACGCTGGGCATACCCGGCCTCAGACGCGGGGCGTAGCGAAGGCAAAGTGTCTTCATCCGAAGGCTATCTGCGATCAACAATAGATGGTTGGAAATGCGCCACTTCAGCACTTCTATCATCAGCTTCGCAAATTCAAGTGAAATCTTTAAAAATTCGTAACTCTCGCGTACGAGCTCCGTTTTTTATGTTCTTTATATCCACATGTAGGCGAGAACGTACTCTACAACTTTTGTTTAGACTTCGTCTGCTAGTTCTGAATTTATTTAAAAAGTTATATTATTAACAGGCCGGGACATGATTGGTCCGTTAAGATTCCAAGCTTCTTCATCCGACGTCCGTTTTCGTCTGTCTTTTTATCGTTACGCTATTTTTAACGACATCTTCGATTCTCGTTAAGGTTGTGTCGGCTAAAAACTGCTCGATCTAATATTCGAACTTCGGGTTATATACCGCTAAGCCGAAACTTCAAAAAATCATCACTTCCTCATACGAAGTCAGATTTAGGCGTTCTTTTTATGGATGATCTCGGTTTAACATATTCTATGACTTTTGTTTATATCGCTAAGGCTAAAAGTCGTTCTATCATAAATTTACTACTTACGCTTCCCGGTGTCGCGCCGGTTCCGTCGCGAAACTTCGACGGGTCATAACTTCTTCATTATAACTCGGATTTCGGCGTTCTTTATATCCCCGGAATCCTTGTTTCGACCACTACAACTTTATGTAAAGATATCAGGCTTATCTCACACTTTAATTTTGACGCTCATCGTCTCTAAATTGACTAGCCCGTATCTGCGGGCGTTACAGAAACCAAAGTTGCTTCGAGTGCAATCAACCATGGAATTTCAAGAAGGACTCCCCAAACCTAAAGAATCAGGGTGACAAGGAAGAAAATTTGTGATAGGTGTTGGAGATGCTCGCCAAAAACCAACTGTGGTTACTGATAAGTTTGCTATCAACAATAATTATACATCCGAATTATTTGATACTAGTACCGATAAAAGCTTCATTTTCCCATGAGTTTGGAAACATGATTTAGCATAAATCATGAAAACTTAACAAAAATTACACGGTAGAAGTAGCAAAATCAAGTTAGAAAGCACCTTAGATATACTCATTAATTGCATTCTCACCCTGAATAACCACATCTTTCACGACAATTTAATACCTATGACCATTGGAAGTTTTGATGTGATCATCAAAATGGACTGATTATCACTTCATCGAGTAGAGATTTTATGTTACAAAAATTCTGTTCGATTACCTTTAACCAACAACAAAACTCATGTGATTTACAGACATAAGTGTGTGAAGAACCTAAGAATCATATCCTGCATGAAGGCAAAGAGGTGGTTGCAGAAGAGATGCTTCACTTTCTTGGCCCACGTGGTGGATATGCAAGACAAACTTATCGAAATCAAATACATACTGCAAGTGTGAGATTACTCGGACATATTTCTAGAAGATCTACCGGGAGTACCTCTAGTCAGACAGGTTGAATTTCGAATCGACCTAATCCCATGTGCAACACGAGTGGCAGGATCTCCTTATCGTCTGGCTCCATCGGAAATGCAAGAACTGTATAGTCATCTTTAAGAACTTCTTGACAAAGTCCTTATCCGATCAAGCTTCTCTCTATTGGGAACTTTGGTATTGTTTTTTAGAGAGAAGGATGGATCATTCAGGATGTGCATCGACTAACAGGAGTTGAACAAATTCGCCATCAAAAACCAATATTCACTCCCGAGGATCGATGACATGTTCGACCAACTACATGGATCCCGTTACTACTCATAGATCGATCTAAGACTCGGCTATCAACAACTCAGAATCAAAGAAGCAGACCCTCCTAAGACAACATTAAAGACTCGGTATAGTCACTACTAGTTTCTAGTTATGCCATTCGGACTAACCAAAGACGCCAACCGAAGTACGCAAATTCCTAGGTCTTGTAGACTATTAGCAGAAATTCATCAAGAACTTATCCCAGATAGCCAAGCCTCTCACTGCTCTAACCTAGAAAGACAATGATTTTGATTAGGGAGACAACAGGAGTCTGCCTTCAAGAAATGGAAACAAGTGTTGTGCAGTGCACCAATTGCGTCTCTTCTAAAGGGAACATAAGATATTGTAGTATTCTGCAACGCCTCACACGAAGGGTTAGGATACGTACTGATGCAAAGGAATAAAATCATTGAACACGCATCCAAACAACTTAATCTAAACAAGACCGACTACATTACTAATGATTTAGAGTTGGGAGTTGTAGTGATTTCCTTAAAGATTTAGAGGCACTACCTCTACGGGGAGAAGTGTGTCGTGTTCACCGATCACAAAAGCCTTCAACACATCTTCAACCAGAAGGAGCTCAACAGGAGACAACGAATGTGTGTCGAATTGCTAAATGATTAGGAATGTGAAAGTAAGAATCAGATGAAACAAAAACATCCACAACTTTTCAACAGTGTTCCCTCCACTAGTAGAACAAAATGATAGTGGAACAAAATAATCTAGAGCTAAATAATTTCGGGACGAAATTCCCTTAACAGGGAGGTAATGTGACATCCCATAATTTAGGTCAAAGACTATGAACGGTCAAGTTCATAGTAAATCTTTTTGTAATTTGACTCATTGAGCTTTAATGTATCTAATATAAAATAAATGAATTATTTCAACTATTATAAGATACCAGATTGTATCTTACTTCCAAATATGTAATTTAACAAACAACTCAAACTGCAACCCTAAGAATATGTCTGAATAACTAAAATTTCGAATTAAGCAGTTGTGAGCAAAGAAAAGATTCTATTCTCAAAGTATATGTTTCCCTATTTCCAAAAATATAAAGAACGTCCCAAACGGTGTTCGTATACAAAAGATACGACCGTTTTAAAAATCCAAAACCAATATAATACTGATTCTCTTAAAATCGCTAAAAACTGTTTCCATCCGTTGAGAGACTTGCACACCTCAAATGGGAATTCCGAAAGCATTTTTGGACTCAGACTATAGCTTAATATTTAATTTCATATTTGAAATATTTTTAGTAAAATATTTATAAAGTGGAAAAATCAGACGTTTTCAGATTTATTAATCACGAAACCTTAAACTATTGATTTCGATATGATTTCAATTATTGGCAATATATTCTGGAAATGATATATTATTATCCAATCCAGTTATTACAAGTCTTAACGTAGAGATAACCCAAAATTTCTAAGATCATGTACATCTATATATACATATATATGTGGGGAACGTATTTTTCAAAAATCTATTATGTGTTTGCTATAATTTTTATAACACCATATTGCATATGACAAATAGCCTATCATGTAATCACAATGCATATATGATACATAATTAAAATTATATAACGACAAAAAATATACAAATTTTTATATATAAGTCATATATGATTTTTCCAAATACCAAATGCTAGTATATATGAAAAAATTTGAACACTTATTGAGTACAAATATAAATTTTTTTATATATCACATAAACATACGTTATATACAAATGTTTAACAAATTAATAAATATTACATTTCCTAACACATGAGTTTAAATTTATATAATACACAAATATATAAACTACTGTAATTAACTAGTACAGTAAATTAATACATACCCAAATTCAACTAAATACATAGGCATTGAGTCAATTATACAAATCAATGCACAAAGTTATATTCATAAAACACAAAATATATAAAAACAATCAAACCAATTATATAAGCACAAAGTTATAAACTAAATACATACGCATAAGAAAAAACTTTTGCTTCAATTTACACCCAAAGAAAACACAAAATATATAAAAACAATCAAAAATCAAACCATCAAACCAGTTATATAAAAATTACAGCAAAAAACCATAAAAATCAAACCAATTATATAAAAATTGCAGCCAAAAACCATAAGTTTACTTCCACATAACAAAGCATCCAATTCTACACACAATGGACAATACTACACTCAAAGTCAAAAGAAAACGTGTTTCCTTTTCTCAATTGAAGCTGTCACAGGAACAGCCCCTCACACCCTTCTCTTCTACGTTTCCTGTTAATAAACCTCCATATTTCCTTTCATCCTACATCGACAAGAATACTCTTGTTCTTGACTTCGGGTATACCAGCAAACAGGAAAAACAACAACACGTTTTGTTTACTTTTCCTTCCCTGTCAAATGAAACAAACCCAAATTCCCTTCATTATCATTGATTTGCCAGCAAACCCAAACACCCCAATGATTTCTATCAAACAAACAAACAAAATCCCAAAAGTATTTTTTTACCTGTGGTTGATTCGGAACTGCCAAAACAAGGGGGAAACATCGTGATTTTCGAGCAAACACCCCCGAGATCCTCACCTGCGACGAATGTCTGCCGACCGGACTCCCATCGGACCCCCTTTCCCCTCGTTTTCTTCCTCTGCTGTTCCCATCGACCACAGAGATCAGATGGCCTCGTCTTCGCTACTACCGCTTCTTGCAACGCCCGGACCTCACACCTCGCATCCGGAAGCGACGAGCAAAACTTCGCTGCTTCTTCACGCCCTCCGTCTCTTCAGTCTCGTCGACCCGGAGACTACTCCCTCTTCGCGAATCGATCGACGAAGCGCCGCCTGCGAGCTTCATTCTCCTTCGGTCTTCTCTGTGGTCTGCGACGAGCAAGGACCGGATGCAGAGCCGCGACCTCGTGCTTTCCTTCTCGCCATTTTTGTTCATCTGCCTTCGTGTTCATTTTCCCTCTCGTCGCCTTCATCCATTCGTATCTCCTTTTCTTTCATTGCCCGATCAAACGAAGAACACGGGGGATTAAAAAGCCCTAAGTCATTTTAATTAGAAAATGACCAAAATGCCCTCCCTATTAAACCATGTATTCAAAATCCGTCCCAACCCCAAACAATGAACCCGTTTGTTTAAAACAACCCCTCATTTGGAAATTTTTTTTACCAAAACAATCCTATTCGTTAAATTCAACTACCAAACACCTCCTATGTAACACCGTAAATTTCAAGACAAAATTTTCATTTTAAATAATCATTTTATTCTTAGAACACTTGTTAAAAATCTCATTCATAATCAAATTACAAAACATAGCTCCATTTTCACTTGCATAGAAAACCAGGATCCTCCAAAATATGACTCTTGCTCTGGTGTGTACAATCAAGCCGGTGCCGTACCGTGATACTGAAAGAAACCTGAAAACAACATAACACAAAACACTGTAAGCACGAAGTTTAGTGAGTTCCCCAAAATACCACACACATAACACATATAAGCCACTCGAGGCTCTAACTCTATGGGTCCGTGTACCCAAACTCTGTGAACCCTCAGGTTCTAACTCTGTGAACCTTCCGGTTCTAACTCTAGGAACCCTTCGGTTCCAACTCTGCAAACATGCACAACATAAATCACATAGAAATAATGCAGTACAACACATAACATACATAGCATACAAATACTCTGTCACATAACTCTGGTTACCTACTCAAGGTAAAGTATAGTGAGAAGACTCACCTGGCAAGCAAAAAGCAGATATCTCCATACTCGGATCTCGAACTCGCCACCGCCTAACACGTAAGGCAAAACTCTCATGACTATAACTCTCGAGACTAGAATCAATCCTCTCAATGCACCCTCTTAAGGGTAAAAGACTATTTTACCCCTCTCTTGGCCCAAAGGCCACATCGCTGACCAAACCCTAAAAGTCAACGGTCAACCCTTGGTCAAAATCAAAGTCCTCAGTCGAAGTCAACCCCTTACTGACCCTACTCGCCGAGTCAACTCTATGACTCGCCGAGTTTCTATAATCAGAACTTCACTCAATCCACGACCTAACTCGCCGAGTCACTCCGAGACTCGCCGAGTCCAACAACTCTGAGTCCACTCGCACACAACTCACCGTGTCATCCCTTGACTCACCGATTCTCGACTCAACCAGGGAATATCGGGACTCTTCGACAAGACTCGCCGAGTCCAAGAACAGACTCGCCGAGTCCAAGACTATCATCAACCTACTCGCAGAGTTGTTCATACAACTCGCCGAGTTCCAGGCCATCTTCATCCAACTCGTCGAGTATACCCATGTGACTCGCCGAGTACCACCGGTCTGAATCCATTCAGAAGCATTCCAGGCCATGCAATTGCTCCAAAACATAGATCTAGCCTCCTACCACTCATCCATCACGTAAAGTGGCAAACTTTACGTGAATCTAAAGAGATCTAGGCCATTTGCACATTGGGCTAGGGTTTGGGACATGAAAGCTTCACTAAACACTCCAACACAGGGACTTTCATGCTCTCTGATTCTTCTCCCTTCCAGATCTGAGGTAGCAACCTCAGATCTAACCTCTAGACTTCCCATTACATCCATAGACAAGTTCCCACAAACCCCAAAATGAAGAAACACATAATAACAGCCCAAGAACGAGATATTACCTCCAAGAGATGCCCCAACTGCAATGTAATTCGAATCCAAGCAAAGCCCCTTGCTCCAAGCCTTCAATCTCCCAAAATTCCTTCAACAATTACTTCTCCAAGCTCCAATCCACTCAACAATGGTGCTTCTCCGCGATTTAGGGTTTTCTGGGGCTCAAGGGGTGATAAGGAGGCTGGGAGGAAAACATAATGTTCTTTATATAGGGCTCAACCCCGAGAATTAGGGTTTTCTCCAATCAGCGCCTACTCGCCGAGTCCTCCTCACTGACTCGCCGAGTCGGCTACTTAGCACGCGACCCAGTCGCGACTCTACTCGCCGAGTCCATCCATGGACTCGCCGAGTCACTCTTTCACAACTTACTCTTTTAGCCCTTCAACTCTACTCTTGATATTTCGGGATGTTACAATTCTCCCGCACTTGAATTAGGCTTCATCCTCGAAGCCTATGGCAACTCAACTCCAAAATACTCCCACAACGCGCCACCTGGCCCTAACTGGACCAGGTTCCTCAAAGCATAACCATCGAACTCGAACTCACTTCCTCTTTCCTTGCGGTGTCCTGACCACCGTCTCAAACCGGGCACCGGCTGTACCCTCTGATAATCACACTCAACAATCAAGAATTACCCGAGATGTATCACTGCTCCAAATCTCAACAACCGCTCGACCCATAAGGGCTAGAAAGCCATGAACCATCAGATCCCCGATCCGAATCCCACTTTATCCATTCCGTGCTGACAGAAAGACCCACTCTTCAATCTTAGAGCAACTCCCACGAGTTCTCCTCTTGCAATCACATACGCATGCTGAACTTGCCCAGTACCCTCGGGTTGGGAAAAACCCGATGCACTGATGATATCCTCCAACATCCCCCCAGGATGAACCACTAGTACATATCCAATACCCTGATCAGAATCAAGCTGGGAGTCCCCGACTCCCTCCCTGCATTCATCCTGAGACTCTTGGCCCTACTCTCGCGGAACCCCTTCCGCGTCCTCAGCAGACATCCCAACATGATGTCATTCCATACCACTGTCACAGACACAATGTTCAACCACCATACTCCAAATCATCCACTCTCACTACTACTTTCACTTCCGTGAACCAACACTCCCCCCCCCCCCGGGGGTTACATATCTTTCTCTTCCCTTACCCAGGGAAACCACTAGCCAACCTTGCCACTACTCCATGTATCACACATGCTCTGGATCTGCTCGCAAGGGCCCTCGGGTCCATGCGCTACCTCTCCCCAACAAATGAGGGTCCGACACCTCCTCCCATACAACAGCTCAAAGGGTGGCATACAAATGCACTAATGATGGCTGTTGATATAGGATAACTCAAACAAAGATAAATACGTGTCGCAACTCCCTCCGAGATCTAATACACATGCCCGAAGCATGTCTTCGAGCGTCTGAATCGCTCGTTCGCTCTGAAGTGTCCTCAGACATCATCATGATCCAAATAACCCACTAACTTCCTCCCCGTGACCACTATCCCGGCCCAGGGACACGCAAGTCACAAAATTCTCTTTTCCTCATGCGAGAAAATACAATCCAACCGAGGATCGCCTAAACTCTGATCTCTGGTTTCTGCTGCGCATATCCCTTGCGCATCTCACCGCATCTCCCGACAGAGACGGTGACCCCAGTCTCGCCCCCGGTTCAACACCCAGGCTCCAGAACTCAATACTAGGGATACTCAAGCCCAAAACTCTTCCACATCATACACTGATCGGAGATCATTCCATCATCACATTCTCTTGCCATCTAGTGAGTACTACGGCTCCCCTCAGTATCACAACACCCTCTAACTAGTGAGTACTACGGCTCCCCGCCGTATCACAACACCCTCTGACTAGTGAGTACTACGGCTCCCCGCCGTATCACAACACCCTCTGACTAGTGAGTACTACGGCTCCCCGCAGTATCACAACACTCTCTGACTAGTGAGTACTACGGCTCCCCGCAGTATCACAACACTCTCTGACTAGTGAGTACTATGGCTCCCCGCAGTATCACAACACCCTCTGACTCCACTAGCTCATGCTCCGCAGACTATCACAGGCAGCTACCCATACTCGGCTCGAATACACATTCTAGACTCTGGAAGCAATCGACATATCAAAATGCCCACCCTTGCGAAGTTCCATTCTCTTAATAATCTCCCTGGATGCCCATACTCGAAGAGCTCCCACTAGATCCGTAGATACCTGATGCACCACAAATCGTTTCAACTCAAGATTTACGAGTAACTCCGAAATAAAGGTATCATACCCGGATACCTCAGAATATCCCAACAGAACATCACAAGATCCTGCCACAACCACTGATTCCCTTACTCCCAATACCATACACTCACGACAATACATTTCCTTGAATCCCATAATAATTTCTGATAACACACGATGCGCAACTTCAGTGCATCCAAACACTCAATTGGAATACAAGGAAGACGCTAACCCTTCAGAACACACTGATGATCCTCCGAAACCCTTTCCACTACCACTCAAATTCAAGCAAGAATACACATCCTAGCCCGGGAATTGGCTACTCAATAATCGGCTACCCATATCTCAACCCAGAAGTTCTCAACTGCCCATACCATCATTACGAGCCTTCCACTCGAGACGACTCTGACCACCATCAGATTCCTGATCATTGACCACCCGCCGTGGAGACACCCATCCTTCTCTTAGACATATATCACATGCATTATCTCGCCATGCACCTTCCTTAATCACCCATGACCCTGATCTCATGAATTCAAGCCGCAGGTTCTGCATCCAACCCCTAACCGCTCTTGCACCAATCTCTGGTTCTCTCAATAAACCACCCAGTTCTCCCCCACTTAGGGTTCGAACCATCACTATCTGACACATCAACAACCTCACGAACTATTTCCACCAGCAATAACACACCTGCCCCTGGAAAGTGCTACGCAACGCCCGATAATCCCCTTTAAGGAAATTAATCGATCTCATAACTCTGATCCTCAGATGAACTCCTCAAGAACTTTTCGCCACGACTGCCTCTAGTCGTTCCAAATCTCGTACCAATCAAGTACCAAACAACTCAACTGCTCAATAACATCCCTGGCTCATAGACCGAACCACAAAATCATCGTACCCCTCACCTCAACTCATCAAACATCGCTCCAACACCGAGATCATCCCAAGAACAGGGACGCACTCCCATATTCAACACCCAACATAGATAGAAAACTCTCTGCACTGCTAAACTCGACTGAAATCCCCACTGATACCACTATAATACATCCTACTATACTCAAATAGGTGTAGTGTGGTCCTCGACTATCTCAGTCCCAACTGACTATCTGCTCATGACAAATCACTGCCTCGCGGCACACATGCTACCTGATACTCTGGAAGAAATCATCATCAATAACGACCTGCAGGGTTTACCCCCAATTTGTACCCTTACTAAGATATTAGTTGAGTGTGTGTGGTTAACCGGCACACTAGTTGGGCTCTAAGCAAAGGTGGCAAAGGGTGACTCAATTTTTGTCGTAGTTCGATGGAGCGTGTGTGGTTAACCGGCACATCGAATAGGTGACTATAACAATGAGGGCACCAAGTACATTTTGCATAGTTATTCACACCCGCTTTGTGATCCTCGACATCCCAATCACAAACTTGAGGGGCATATCGAGATTTAAACATGCCATTGAAAAGTTCAATGAATCTCAAAATATCTAGGAGTTTTCAATACATTTAAAACTTAATCTCTTTTTCATTTTTCATGGTGGAAAATTAGTGAATCGTCATTCACTTACCTTCAAATTATTTGCATGTTAGATTATGGCATCCTTCTTCTAATTTGTAAATAATGTTGTTGTGTCCTAACCCTAATTTCTCATTTGGGTGTTTAATTGGGGATTCATTTCTAATCGAACGTCAACAACAACGTTTCCGGCTCAAATTCCTCAGGCTCGTTCTCACTCATGAACTTGTGTGGGAGAGTGATCTTTGACGGGTCCAATTTCAATGATTGGATCTGCAACATCTGAATGGTCACTCGTTACGAGGACAAGGAGTATGTCCTCGATGAGAAGCTAAAGGAATTCAACATCACCATTGCCTCTGCTGAAGAGATCGCGTCCTTTGAGGCCCGTGAGCATGATGCTACGAAAGTCCATTGCATCATGTTGGCGACAATGATAACAGAACTCCAGAAGTCCTATGAGGACATGTATACCTATGAGATGCATCAAGATCTACTGGACCATTACCACCAGAGCGCTAGGCAAGAAAGGTACGAGATCATCACTTCGATGATCACTGCCAAAATGGGTAGTGGAGAGTCCCTTACCGCTCATCTGCAAAAGATGCAGGGATATGTCGATTGCCTGCTAAATTTGAATGTGAACTTTGATGAAGAGTTGGCGATTGACATCATCCTTCACTCCTTGCCCCCCTTCTACAACCAGTTCCACATGACCTACCACATGAACAAGGAAAAGGTCACTTTGAGCAAGCTTCGAGGCTTGTTGAGGACTTCTGAGAGCAACCTCAAAGATAAATCTGTTGCATAAACTCCAACTCCTACTGCTGCCCCAATCTTAGCAATTGGGAAAGGGAAGGGGAAGAACAGGAAGGCTCCCTCAAAGAGCCACCATAAGAGAAAGTCCCAACATGGCTCCTCTTCTAGTGGAACCAAGGCTGGTTCTTCTAAACCCAACTCCAACCCCAAGGAGGTAGAGTGCCACCACTGCCATAAAATAGGGCATTGGAAACGAAGCTGCCCAAAATATCTGCAAGATATCAGGAGTCGAATTTGGACACCAAAGTTTGGTGAAGTCAGGAGTCTAGTGTTAAACGAAGCTCATGAATCGAGACATTCGGTACATCTCAGATCCGATAAGATGTATCTCTACCTCAAGAAGCTTTATTGGTGGCCCAACATGAAGGCAGAGATTGCCATCCATGTCAGTAAATGCTTGACTTGCTCCCAGGTCAAAGCAGAGTACTAAAAATCCTTTTGGTCTACCACAACAATCTCCAATCCCAGAACGGAAGTTGGAATAAATAACCATGGACTTCATAACAAAGTTGTCAAGAACTTTTAGCGGATACGACTCTATTCAGGTAGTTGTCAACTGTTTGACCAATTCCCCCATTTCCTATCCCTAAAAAAGAAACGAACAAGACGGAGAAACTCACCAGGACATATCTCAAGGAGGTAATCATACTAAATTGTGTGCTAATATCTACTATCTCAGACCGAGATAGTAAATTCACTTACATATTTTGGGAATCATTGCAAAGGTTCCTAGGAACCAAACTCGGCGTAAGTATTGCATATCATCCTCAAACAGATTATCAGGGTGAAAGAATGATACAAACTCTAGAAGTTATGCTTCGTGCTTGAGTGATGAAATTTGGTAATGCACAAGATACTAACTTACCACTAGTCGAGTTTTCATTTAACAATAGCTATCACACTAACATAAACACCACTCCATTTGAGACCTTGTACTGGTGCAAATGTTGTTCTTCGATATGCTGGGCAAAAATTAGAGACACTCAATTAACTATAAAACATGCTAGGGATACTCTACACACTGGTCCAAAGATCATTCATGAAACAACGGGAGAAGATTGTTCAAATAAAGGAATGACTAAGGACCGGACACAGTCATCAAAAAAGATATGCTGACACAAGACACAAAACCATAGAATTCAAAGCAGGAGATCGTGTCCTACTAAAATTCGCACCATGAAAAGGTGTCATTCGATTTGGAAAAGGAGGTAAACTAAACCCCCATTACATCATACCTATTCAATTCCTGTCAAGAGTTGGTCGAGTGACTTACAAAATCAATTTAGCTCGAAAACTTAATAAAGTTCATGATACCTTCCACATGTTAAATCTTAAAAAGTGTCTCTCTAATGAGAAGCTAGGCATTCCTCTCGATGGACTCTAGGTCATCACTAAACTTCACTTTGCGTGAAGGAACCGGTGGAGATCATGGATCGAGAAATTAAAAGCCTGAAACAAAGTCGCATACATATAATAAATGCCCGATGGAACTCTCGTAGAGAGCCCAAGTTTACTTGGGAACATAAGAATCGGATGAAACAAAAACATCCACAACTTTTCAGCAGTGCTCCCTCCACTAGGAGAACAAAACTGATAGTGGAACAAAATAATCTAGAACTAAATAATTTCGGGACGTAATTCATGTGACATCCCGTAATTTAGGTCACAGACTATGAACGGTTAAGTTCACAGTAAATCTGTTTGTAATTTGACTCGTTGAGTTTTAATGTATCTAATATAAAATAAATGAGTTATTTCAACTATTATAAGATACCAGATTATATCTTACTTCAAAATATGTAATTTGACAAACAAATCAAACAGCTCAAACTGCAACCTTAAGAATACGTCTGAAAAACTAAAATTTTGCATTAAGCAGTTGTGAGCAAACAAAAGCATTCTAGTTTCATAGTATACGTTTCCCTATTTCCAAAAATATAAAGAACGTCCCAAACGGAGTTCGGATACAAAAGATACAACCATTTTAAGAATCCAAAACCAATATAATACTGATTTTCTTAAAATCACTAAAAACCGTTTACATCCGTGGAGGGACTTGCACACCTCAAATGGAAATTTCGAAAGCATTTCTGGACTCAGACTATAACATAATATTTAATTTCATATTTGAAATATTTTTAGTAAAAATATTTATAAAAATAATAAAATCAGACGTTTTCAGATTTATTAATGGCGAAACCTTAAACTATTAATTTCGATATGATTTCAATTATTGGCGATATATTCTAGAAATAATATATTATTATCAAATCCAGTTATTACAAATCTTAACGTAGAGATAACCTAAAATTTCTAAAATCATGTACATCTATATATACATATATGTGTGGGGAACGTATTTCTCAAAAATCTATTATGTATTTGCTATAATTTTTATAATACCATATTGCATATGACAAATAGTCAATCATGTAATCACTATGCATATTATGTATAAATATTCAATTTTTTTATATCTCTCATAAACATAAGTTATATATGTGTCAATTTTTAAACCAATGTTTAATAAATTAATAAATTTCACATTTCCTAACATATGAGTTTAAATTTATATATTACTCAAATATGTAAACTACTTTAGATAACTAGTACAATAACTAAATACATACCCAAATTCAACTAAATACATACGCATTGAGTCAATTGTACAAATCAATGCACAAATCTCCCTATTTTAATAAAAGAATCCGGTATGAGACCCATGTATTACATGAGTTTATTTAAAATAAAAAACTAAATATAAAATTCTAAACATTTGAAAAGTTTGAATTTATAATAAAAAAAAATATTGAATTATAAAAATTAAAGTGTTTTTTTTTTCTAAATTTAAGCAAATAATTTAGATAAATAAATAAATGCAATTAATGAAGCTTTAATTTAATAAATTTGAAATTAAAAAGAAAGTTCATTAAGGAAATTAATATGCATTTATTATTGCATTTAAATACTACGTGGAATTAATAAAATAGAAAAACTATAAAATGACATGTGGAATAAAAATTAATTCAAAATAACAATAAAACGACATTTGACAAATTGAATGAGAGTGTGACAAGTAGCAAAAAAAAAATCTTCATTCATTAGAGTAGATAATTTTATTCTCATTTTGACATGTGTCATCTTATTAGACCTCTTAATTAATGTATATTTTATTCTTCTTTTGCCATGTGTCACCCTATTATGTCTCCAAATTAATACTTGCTACTTCTTAACCTATTGATTATTCATTTCAAATTTTAAATTTTAAATTTCTCACTTTATCTACATTAAATTAATAGCATTAAAACAAAAATTAAAATAAAATTAATACAAATTATGAAGTGATATAATTTCACATATTTATTTAAATCAATGATTATAATTTTATATAACTAAAAAATCTCTTAATTAATAATTTATTTAAAAAAATTGATTAATAACTTTGAATTTTCACTATAAAAGGTTAATTAACTTTGTAACCATGGTTTTCATAGGTTATAGAGGGTGTTTGGATAGGGGAAAAATGTCTGCTTATTGTTTAAAAAAATCAGCTTATTGTGGTAGCAATAAGCTAAATAAGTTGATTTTAATAAGCAAGGGGGGTAATGCTTATTGCTTAATTTTAATCATTTCGAAAATTACATAAATACCCTTTCAAAACAACGATACAAACCCTTAACCCTCGGTCGATCAATTATTGTCGATAGCTATTCCCTCGCTCTGCGTTGCCATCGCCGATCTTCAAGCAAGCAGCCATCGACGATCAGGTAAGAATTCTGCTGCTGCTTCTTTTTTTCTCGCCTGGTAATGCAATATGTATGCGTTTTTTCTTTTCTGTGATCGATCAAGCAGAACAGTCGACTTCACTGTCATTCTTGATTGTTCCTTTTTTCTTCATTCTTTGATTGTTCTTGTTATTAGCTTGTGGTTATTGCCCCTTTTCTTGCCTGATTGTTCTTGTATGATGTAGTTTCTTTTTTTTTTTCTCCTACCTGCACTGTGAAATGCACCTGTGATGTTTGATCATAAATTTCCATGACATGCTTCTATTTTTACTTCATTATTGTTGTGGTTATTTGTTCCTATTGATTGTACTGATTCTTGTTTGTATTTAAGAATTTTTTTCATACTTGTGGTTATTTTTTTCTTCCTGTTTTGATTCAACATTACCTTGAATTTTAGAATTTTCTTCATTCCTTATGATGATGCAATATAGGTAATGGACACTGTCAATGTTCATGATGTGGATATTGATACACCCAAAATGAAGGTTACAAATAGGTTTCATTGGGATCCTCATACATTCAAGATATTTCTTGAGGAATGTATGACCGAGCTAAAAAACGGGAATAGACCGAGTACTTATTTCAAACTGGCCGCGTGCCAAAATATATGTAAGAGGCTTTTGGAACGAACGGGTAAAGAATTGGATAGAAATCAAATGAAAAACAAATGGGACATTATGCGGAAAGAGTTCGAATATTATGACCATTTAACAAGACTAGAAACGGGAATTTCAACTGATCCCACGAAAAATATAATCTCAGCATCAAAGGAATGGTAGAATGAGAAAATAAAGGTAATAATTAAAAAATGTATCTAACAATGTAATAGTTTTTTTTATGTGTTTTTCATGACATTCTAATTTTGTACATATAGGAAGATATTTATTATGATATATAATTAAAATTATATAACGACACTAAATATATAAATATTTATTATGTACAAATATTCAATTTTTTATACATCTCATAAACATACGTTATATATGTGTCAATTTTTAAACCAATGTTTAACAAATTAATAAATTTCACATTTCCTAACATATGAGTTTAAATTTATATAATACTCAAATATGTAAACTACTTTAGATAACTAGTACAATAACTAATTACATACCCAAATTCAACTAAATACATACGCATTGAGTCAACTGTACAAAAGGGTAATTGCAAATCTAGCCTTTTTTCTTAATTACTTATCAAAAAAATAACCAAAAAATATCACTTAGCCAAAAATAGCCCACAAAATAGTAGTCAACTTATGGTTGACTACGGTCAACGTCGTTGACTACTGTTTTAGGCCGAAAAGTACTCTTTCGTGCTAATGGTCTACTGTTTTACTGGTCCGTTTACTTTTTCGTGGCCCATTAGCCCATAGTATATAATGAAAAATTTTCAGATTAGTCATTTTTCCTATTATTTTCTTTGGTTTGACTACTTTTTTCTCTCAATGGAGCACCCGAAGAACAATCCGATTTGTCTAATTTTCATCAAAATTTTACCGTGTTTGTGATGAGGAGTAGGTTTTGTATATGAGGTTAAATTTATTGAAATAATATATATATATATATATATATATATATATATATATATATATATATATATATATAACTGTAGGTTTCATACGAAACCTATGGTGTACAAGTGCCCAATGCAAAATTTGTGCATTGTTGAATTGTACATCTTATAAAAAATTTTAAAAATTAAAACCGTAGGTTTTTTCACAAAACAGTAGACAAAACCCCAAAACAGTAGATTTAAATATTAAAAAAAAAAACGTATTTTCCACCAAAACCGTCGGCTCGTTTAGGATACCGTAGCTAAATCGAGAGGAAACCGTAGGTTTCCCAAAACCTACGGTTTTGTAGCTTACAAATGAAAAAAAAATTATACAAAACACGAAACAGTAGACGATATGGCGAAACAGTAGACGATTTTAGAAACCTACGGTTTCGTGGGCTATATTTGGACATTTACTAATTTTTGGCTAAAAATTGATAATCACTTCCTTAATTTGGCTAGATTAGTAATTACCCCTTGTACAAATCAATGCACAAATCTCCTTATTTTAATAAAAGAACTAGGTATGAGACCCATGTATTACATGGGTTTATTTAAAATAAAAAAACTAAAGATAAAATTCTAAACATTTGAAAAGTTTGAATTTATAATAAAAATAAAAAAATATTGAATTATAAAAATTAAAGTGTTTTTTTTTCTAAATTTAAACAAATAATATAGATAAATAAATAAATGCAATTAATGAAGCTTTAATTTAATAAATTTGAAATTAAAAAGAAAGTTAAGGAAATTAATATGCATTTATTATTGCATTTAAATACTATGTGGAATTAATAAATAGAAAAACTATAAAATGACATGTGGATAAAAATTAATTCAAAATAACTACAAAAAGACATTTGGCAATTTGAATGATACTGTGACAAGTGGCAAAAAACTTTCATTTATTAGAGTAAAAGATAGAAGATGGTTTTATTCTCCTTTTTAACATGTGTCATCTTATTAGACCTCTTAATTAATGCATATTTTATTCTTCTTTTGTCATGTGGCACCTATTATGTCTCCTAATTAATATTTGCCACTTCTTAACTTATTGATTATTCATTTTAAATTTTAAATTTTAAATTTCTCACTCTATCTATATTAAATTAATAGCATTAAAATAAAAAAATAAAATAAAATTAATACAAATTAAAAAGTGATATAATTTCACATATTTATTTAAATCAATGATTATAATTTTATATAATTAAAAAAATCTCTTAATTAATAATTTATTTAAAATAATTGATTAATAACATTGAATTTTCACTATAAAAATCAAACCAATTATATACGCACAAAGTTATAAACTAAATACATTCGCATAGAAAAAACTTTTTCTTCAATTTACACCCAATGAAAACACAAAATATATAAAAACAATCAAAAATCAAACCAATTATATAAAAATTGCAGCCAAAAACCATAAGTTTACTTCCACATAACAAAGCATCCAATTCTACACACAATGGACAAAACTACACTCAAAGTCAAAAGAAAACGTGTTTCCTTTTCTCAATTGAAGCTATCACAGAAACAGCCCCTCACACCCTTCTCTTCTACGTTTCCTGTTAATAAACCTCCATATTTCCTTTCATCCTACATCGACAAGAATACTCTTGTTCTTGACTTCGGGTATACCAGCAAACAGGAATAACAACAACACGTTTTGTTTACTTTTCCTTCCCTGTCAAATGAAACAAACCCAAATTCCCTTCATTATCATTGATTTCCCAGCAAACCCAAACACCCCAATGATTTCTATCAAACAAACAAACAAAATCCCAAAAGAATTTTTTTACTTGTGGTTGATTCGGAACTGCCAAAACAAGGGGGAAACATCGTGATTTTCGAGCAAACACCCCCGAGATCCTCACCTGCGACGAATGGCTGCCGACCGGACTCCCATCGGACCCCCCTTTCCCCTCGTTTTCCTCTGCTGTTCCCATCGACCACAGAGATCAGATGGCCTCGTCTTCGCTACTACCGCTTCTTGCAACGCCCGGACCTCACACCTCGCATCCGGAAGCGACAAGCAAAACTTCGCTGCTTCTTCACGCCCTCCGTCTCTTCAGTCTCGTCAACCTGGAGACTACTCCCTCTTCGCGAATCGATCGACGAAGCGCCACCTGCGAGCTTCATTCTCTTTCGGTCTTCTCTGTGGTCTGCGACGAGCAAGGACCGGATGCAGAGCTGCGACCTCGTGCTTTCCTTCTCGCCATTTTTGTTCATCTGCCTTCGTGTTCATTTCCCCTCTCGTCGCCTTCATCCATTCGTATCCCATTTTCTTTCATTTCCCGATCAAACGATGAACACGGGGGATTAAGGGGGTGTTTGGATTAGCTTTTTAGCTTATTGCTTATAGCTTATTTGTGGTGGGAATAAGCAATAAGCAATAAGCATGGGGAGAGATGCTTATTAAAATTAGCTTATTTAACCTAATAAGCTGAATTTTATCCAAACACTTAAATTAGCTTATTGTGGGAATAAGCAATAAACACTTCTTTTTTTTCCTATCCAAACACCCCCTAAAAAGCCCTGAGTCATTTTAATTAGAAAATGACCAAAATTCCCTCCCTATTAAACCATGTATTCAAAATCCGTCCCAACCCCAAACAATGAACCCGTTTGTTTAAAACAACCCATCATTCGGTAAATTTTTTTACCAAAACAATCCTATTCGTTAAATTCAACTACCAAACACCTCCTATAGTTTAGCGAAATTACAAAACAACCCATATAGTGTAAGTTTGTTACAAAACGGTCCCAAGAGTATTTCAAAGTTCAAGAATTATGTATTGCGTTTTCTCATGTCAAGCTTCTCAAAGGAAACCGAAATTAGAAAAATGTAACTCACGCTTCGAGGGTGAGTGCTTACGACCCCTTTTTAAAATTTTAATTATTTTGGGGTGGGGTGGGTGAATACATGTGTCTATTTATTTCATTTGTATAAATCAATTATCTTTTATGCAAAAATACAATAAATCTATTTATAAAAATGTTATTTAATAATGTAATACATTTTTACAAAGAAGCTAGTATAAACTTTTCGTATACATATAATGGATTTTTTATCGTGAAATAATTAGTCCACACGATAAATGTTACATTATACAAAAATATATGATTTTTATGTGACATTGTATATTATGACAAACACGTTATAACACGTTGTACTATTTCAAGGATTCAAGCTATTACTATTCCTGTATATTTATATGTTTAAATGCATAAAGTTTATACATGTACATATGTTCATTACTTTGAAACATACATCTTTATAAAAGCAAGTACATTACACTTTTACATACATACCAAGCATACTCGGCTTTTATAAACATAATACAATGAAATTCCTTACGCCTAGTGACTTAATCACAATTAAGTTAGGGCTGAGAGTTATTTGCAAAATTTTTAGTTAAGGAACTTTTAGTGAGATGTTATTCATTAGCTGAGTCTAAACACTTAGCATACCCACAATATTGTAACCGTTAATCTTTGGAGCGAAACACGTATGCATAGATCTATTTGGGGTTGACATTCCCACCTGTGGTTGCTAGCCACAACCTTGACCGATCAATCGAAATGGGTGATAAGTGTCTACGATTGTTACTGCAACGTCCAATGAAGCATTGTAGGGGGTACACTCGGTCACATAGCTCGGTTATAGGACTCACTATAAACATTAACTAGAATATCTCTCTCTCTTTCTTTGTCTCTCTCTCTCTCTCTCACTACCAACCATGGGCTTGGTTGCTTTCAAAACTCATTACAAATACAGTTTAAATTACGGGTTTACTTATACAGTTTAAATTACGGGTTTACTTATACAAAACTACATTTTATATTTTATAGACTCATTACAAACATTGTTTTAACTATTGATATACATACAAAGAAAATAATTTTTAGACTTATTAAAAGTATTACTGTTGTTAGTAGAAAACCTATAACACTCACCAACCTTGTGTTGACCCTTAAAACTACATGGATTCTCAGGAAATCACTAAACATACATTCAAGACGGATTGTATTATAGGTGACCTAGTTTACTTGTTGTTGTATTATATGTCTATCTGTTAAAGCAATTCATGTATTATTGTTATTTGTAAAAACCTTGTATTCAAATATCAAGATGGAACACGAATGTTATATTGTTTATTGTTGTACTTGTGATATATATATATATATATATATATTAGTGCTTAATGAAAAGTTTGAAGTTGGCTTGAGTACGTAGGGCGTACCTAAGGGTACGCAATGCGTAACCCTATGATGTCTTGTAAAAGCCAAACAATGCTTTACGTAGGGAGTAGAGCTGGAGTACGTAGGGCGTACTCAGTCTATATGCAGACCTTTAACTTTTTGTGTAACATCCCAAAAATCACAATAAAATTTTTCATTTTTAATTAAAGGAAAATCATTGTTTCCAACCAAGATCCAAGTCATACGAAACTAATGTCAAGTACAAATATTTCGACATCAATGTATCATAATATCTCCAAAAACATATAAATGCATGCATACTAGGCCCACAACCATCAGACTGGATTGCCCATGCCCAAAACATGAGTCTGACTTGCCTTTCTGGCCCACAACTCATGTCTGGATTGCTCCCAAGCCCACATCATAAGTATGGCTTGCCTTTCTGGCCCATAACTTATGTCTGGCTTGTTCCCGCATTTATTGGCTTTCGCACATAGCAACATTGCCTCAACCCAACCACACTATATCGACATATGAAACAGATAAACATATAACCAACATACAGATAAGCATACAAATCTAAAAGTTCACTACCACATAGCAACATCTTATATACAAGGATACATAACCGAATGGGTCGACATTGGTATCTTCGACCAACGAGTACAATGAGGAAACTCACCTCACAGTCTGAAAAGATAGTAGAAAAGAACACTACTCCAAATGTCAACTCTACAGGTCACCTATACAACAAATAGTGACCCAGACTCAAATCATGCTCAATATACAAAAAATACCCTTTAGTCAAACTTGGTCAAACCCTAGGTCAAAGGTTAAAGTCAGTAAGTCAAAAAGTCAAGGGAAGGTAAAGTTGGCTGAGCATGCCACATGTACTCAACTACTACGTTGGGCGTAGTCGCATCTCATCCAAAACCATGAGACTCTAACCCAGTACGTGCAGTGTACCCATTTGTACAATCAACGTACTCCGTCTGAATCCAAAACTTCATATTAAGAACTTATTTCTTAAAGACTTCTCGTCTAAATTCAGATCTAGACCCATAACATCATTCTAAGTCAATAAAGTTTCCACCTTTATGACTTTCCATCGTTGGATGAGGTCCAAAAGCTAAACCCTAACTTAATAATCCATTGAGACATCATAACTCTTGCATGGAAGGGATATAAGGACCAAGATCACATTTTTATGGTTCCTAACACCTAAAAACGTCTGAAAGGACAACTCTTCTGGTTAGAGTAATCTATACTCATGAACACCAAGCTTATGGACCAAAATGAACACAAACTCAAGGCTTTCAAGATCTAAGCAAATAACTCATCAAGTTTCAGACTTTATACCTCCAAAGGATGCTTGAGGGTGAAACACTTCTGGATCCAAAATGACTTAAGCTTCCAAGATGATTTCCTTTCTTTCTCTTTCCTTCAAGAACATCAAAAATGAACTCTTAAGCTTAAAAGGCTCACACAAAAGATTAGGGTTTGTTAGGGACGAATTGGGAGATGGAGGCTAATGAGGGTAAAGGTCTTGAGAAGTTAATGATGCTTAAATAAGGCTCAAACCCTAAAAATTAGGGTTTAGGCATCAGCCACGTACACCCTACGTACATAGGCACACACACCCATCATACTAGATAAATCATGCGTCCCTCTTAAGAGAGCCATGGGACCAAATTACAAGACAATTCTACTTTGGGGTCAAACTTGAAAAGTTACCTGAATGATGAATGTTACATTTTGACTCGTTGACTTTTGGTCAACTGTTAGGGTAGGTCTTGGGAAGGGAAAAATGATATTTTGTCCTTGGAAGAATTAGTCTTGGTACAAGGATTTTTGGTTTGAGGTTTCTACCTTGGTTTTGACTTAAGGACATTTTGATGGATTGACAGTGTGAGAGGTTTGGAGGTCAGCAATTCCAACGTGTGTTTTCTCTGACAACTGATTGAGGTGAGTTTTCCTCACTGTACTCATGGGTCGAAGGCACCAATGTCATCCCACTAGGTTGTGTTATGTATCTCGGTATATAGGATGTTTATATGTTGTAGTGAAATGTTAGATTGGTAGATCTATATGATCACTTGTACTTGTTGGTTATATGTTTATATTTATCTGTTGCACATGTCGACATAGTACAGTTGGTTTGAGGCGGTCCTGCTTTGTGCTGAAGGCCAAGATACTCGGGGTGGTCCACATAGGCTATAGGCCCTTAGAGAAGGTCCAGTCTGTAACAACCCGTTATTTTCGGGCATTATAAATCGAGTCTTGTAACCTCTTTGGAATGTAATAGGAATATCATCGATAAATGAATTATTCAAAAGCTCTGATTGGAGTACACTATGTAGTAGATATCGTCTTAAGGTTTCCAAATATATAAAGAACACTAAAATCCAAGTTATGACGAAGAAGTTATGACCATTCTAAGATTTCCGACAAAACCGACAACACCGATTAAACGGAAAACGCAAAGTTTCAATATGATAGCATTTAGCCTTAGGTATCTAAATGAAAGTTATAGATAACATTAAACCGTGAGCGTACACAAAAAGAACGTCCAAATCTGACTTCGTATAAGGAAGTTATGATTTTTCCAAGATCCGAATATAGCAGTAGACAGCTAAAAACTCGAATCGGAGATCGAGCGACTTTTGGCCGGAATGACCTAAACGAGAATCGAAGGTCTCGACAATGGTATTTCAGCGGTAAAAAGTCTGGCAAAAACCGACATCAGATAAAGAAGTTATGAATTTTCAAAGAAATTCCTTAAACACGATGAGTTTAATATAAATAATAAATAAATAATTTCAGAATTTGCCAACGGAGTCTAAATGAAAGTTGTAGAGCGTAGTCTCACCTACGCGTGGATATAAAGACCATCGAAAACGGAGTTCGTATGAAGAAGATATGAATTTTTGAAGTTTATTAAATAAATTATATATTTATTTAAATCAAAATTTCGGACCTTATCCGAAGAGGAGTCAGCGTCCTCATCCGGGTACGCGCTGCGTACCCCTGTACGCCCCGCGTACCCGAGAGACTTGGCCTCTGATCGTCCACGTCGCCCTATCCGAGCTATCCGACCCGACCGACCCGTCCAAAGTACCCGACCCGTCCGACCCGCTGTCCCGTCCGACCCGCCGTCCCATCCGACCCGCGCACCCAGCAACCCGTCCCATCCGACCCGCGTACCCAGCAACCCGTCCCATCCGAAGCCGAGGCAGTCGAGGCTTCGGTCATGCATGACGTACGCGTACGTGCTGCGTACGGGCGTACGCCCCGCGTTCGGAGGCGGTTCAGCCTTCCTATAAATAGGATGAGAGGGCTTCCGAGAAAAATGCTCATTTCTCTCCTCTCTCTCACAATCTTGCCTCGTTTTCCGTGCTCGTTCCAACCCGAAGCTCTGGTCTTTTTGCTCAAGTCCCGAGGGTCGATTTTACTCCCGAGATTCCCGAGGAAAATCCATTTCCCGAGACGAAACTCTGTCCGGTTTTCCATCTCGCTATCTTCAAACTATCAGGTGAGTTCATACCCCTACAAGCACACTTTAAATGCGTTTTTAAATGTTTTTTATACTCTTTTAGGGGGGGGGGGGAATACAAGTAAACACAAGACTAAAATCGTGTGAAACATCGATCTTTTTATATACTTTTCATACTGTTGTTTTAACTGTCTTATGAAGTCATTATCATGCAAAACGCCTCACAACACAACTTTACCCTCTTGGGATACAATATGTTTATAAATAAAAATATGTTTTATTTATAAGTTTGCATACAAATACATCATATCAAGGGTAACATTCTTTACTAAATCATTTTATGCATTCAAAGAACTTATGATTTATGCTTTGTCAAACATTGTGAAAAAGGATAAACTTTGCATACAAACTACTACTTTAATACAGACTTAGTTGAGAATCCATGAGACGTGTACATCTTCAAACACTGTCTTTTTGATAAAAGGTATCGCTACAAGTCCTGTCTATAACCAGAGTCTCCCGTTCGGAGAACGTGTCAAATGTGTATAGATCTATACGGGAAGTCATGATCCCGCGCCCTGACTGTTAGCTACAGTCCGTCTTTTGGGGTGACAGTTGTCATAACGCTACGACGCCTGAAGAACGTCGCTACAGGCATATTATGTTTAGTATGGTTATAAAACTCATCGGATATACAATTATTATGGTATTATGCTTTTATGAACGAGTAGCTATTAAACTATTCTTCATCTAACAAGTGCGAATCTTCGTATAGCTTTACTATGTAAAACTATGACACAACTTACAAGCACGTCGTTTGCTTGCGATTTTCGGTCTTAGAGACTGCCCGTTATGTCAGGAAAATAAGGGTTTTCCTGTATACAAACCAAACAACTAATAGGAAAATAAGGGATTTTCTCGGTACAATTAGTTGCAACTTATATCACGAACATTCTTATGCATTTCATACTTTTATAAGAAAATAAGGGTTTTTCTTGGAAAACACAACAAATCATATCTCAACTATTAGGGAAAATATGGGATTTTCTGGATCTAATACATTCATTTTCAACACACGAATCATAACTCATTACAATTGAAATACTACATTTTCTGGAAAACATACAAACACTTTCGAATGACATACATTTTCTCAAAACACCACTTATGAACTCACCAACTTAAATGTTGACACTTTTTCTTTGAAATAACTTGTATTCTCAGGAAACCGCTAGACCAGGTAGCAACTACTTCTGAAGACTAACGCGCTGGCGTTAGTAACATATTTTGGATCACCATTTTGTATTTGATTTCTTTTGCAAACATGTAACATATACAATCATGTAAACTTTTCAAATATATTTATATTATGGTGGTGTGTACTTTCCTTTCTATGAACTGTTATGATACTGAAAATGACGTCATCCGCCCCCGAACGTTTCCGCTGTTCTGGTTTGGGGGTGTGACACAGTCAGGTCGAAGACCCGAACGGAGGTCCGGATAGGCTATAGGACTTGCGAGGCGGTCCAGATAGGTATAGGCCCTACCGGAGAGCGGTCCATATAGGTTGTAGGCCCTGTGAGGTGGTCCAATGAGGCTGAAGGCTCATGTTTGCATGCTGTTACCTGTTTGATTGTGTGGGGTACTTTGGGGGAACTCACTAAGCTTTGGCTTACATTTTGATTTCATGGTTTTAGGTACACCAGATGATCGGGCAAGACAAAGGTGTGATTGTGCACATCATCCTTGGATATTTTATTGATAAATGATTTTAGGATACTCTGATTAACGATTATGGCTTTTAGAACAATATTTTGAATGATTATGGATTATCAAAATGGTTTTAAAAATGAAAATTTTGCTTTCATTTTTGGGATGTTTCATAAATGTATAAACATGCATTATTAATATCAAGTTGATATAAATTCCAATTATAATGAATAGAAAGTGAAATGGCAATTCTAATAGTTACCATTTTTGCTACAGGATAAAAACTTTCTTCATAGTCTATCCATTCCCTCTTATTATAACTTTTAGCTACAAGTCTAGCTTTAAATCTTTCAATTTCACCATTGGACTTATATTTAATTTTATATACCCATTTACCCCCCAATAGGTTTTCTATTAGGATGTAAATTACAAATTTCCCATGTTTTATTCCTATGCAAATCTTCCGTCTCCTCGTTCATAGCCTTAACCCAATTAGGGTCTAAAGAAGCCTCATAGTAAGACTGTGGTTCAATAGTTTTATTCAAATCTGTAGTAAAGCATTTATTTTCAAAATTAAGAAAAGAATAATTAACAATATTTTCTATCCCATATTTGTATTTACCCTCTACAACAAACCACTAAAATTTATAGGAAATTTATGTTGGATTAGGTGTATAAGCCATAACTATATTTGGTATGTACTTGACCCGGTTGTAGCATGGTCCTTTTGGGTTGCCTTCACCAAAGCAACTTGACAGGATGAATAATAGAGAAAGAGGTTATTATGGTTTATTAATATATTATATGAATAATGTATCAAAAGAGAAATCATATTAATTAATTAACATTGGTCACGAATTAATTTTGTGTTCAAAAGAGGGTAATTGAATTAAGGGGACCGAAGTTGTAATTATAAGATAATTGCATAATGCGGTGAGGAACCCTTTGGAAAGGGTTGGATGAAATCTTATGGGAGCCCATAAGGATTTCGTCCAAGGGATAGGGTTTTGGAAGATTCTTATGGGATGCTTAGAGCCTAAGCAACCGGATTAGGTCTTTGACTCAAGCCCTAATTCCTCACATATATAAAGACTCCTTGGGCGTCAAAATTTTGGCCACTTGAACCCCATGGATCTTAGAGCCGATTTTTGTAACCCTCATCCCCTCTCTCTTACATTCTCCAATTTCTTGTGGTGTTTGTGATCGATTAGAGGTATTAAATTTGTGATACTAAGTTCTCAAGGAAATGATCTTCAAGCTTCAATTGAAAGGTAACCTTCTAACTTGTTTATTAGATGTTAATTTTGATTTTGGTATGCTAGTTTTAGGGTTTGAGAGCTTTGGATGATTGTTGCATGTACAAATAGAAAAACCTAGATCCAAAGCTTTAGGGTTTGCATGTGCACCATAGGATTGATGTTTTGCTCATAGTCTAACAGTGGTATCAGAGCCTAGGTCATTTTTCTTTTGTATGTGATGCACTGCTAATTTGTTCAAAGCTGAAAAGTCAAAAAATTGTGCCTCTGGCTGATGAACTCGTCAAGTCCCCTGATGAACTCGACGAGTCAGGACAACTCGACGAGTCCATTTAGTAACTCGGCGAGTCGGGTCGTCTGGTGGCTGATTTTTCGAGATTTTGACTGAAATTGAATTAGGATAATTACCAAAAACGTTTTTGGCTGATAAAATCTGATTTTTTTTCAATAATGTATTGATTATCCTAATGCAATTCAAAAATAATTGTCATAAATAAGATAATTACTTGTTTTATATGATAAAGATTAATTATTTGTATTTTGATTTGAATTATCTTGTCAAGAAAATAGATTAGGTCAAATTATGTGATAAAGATTAATAATATGATTAATTAATTATTTTACAAATTTGTTCTAAAAGATGTTTTGAAAATTTTCAAAACTTGCCCTCAAGTTTTGGGATTTAAAATTTAATTAAAAGTTTTAATTTTGAAATATTTAAATCCTAAATCCTAGAATTTTAAAAGTTTAAAATTCAACCCTTATACTATTATAATATCATAAGATTAATAATTATATATATATATATATATATATATATATGTATATATATATATATATATGTATATGTATAAGATAAGCTAGTCTTACCGTTAGTAGGCCTCATTCACAAAGCCAATCTATAAAGGAGGTATAAGGTTACTGTCTATAAAATGGTAGTTTAATGGGTGTCCACTCTCACCCTCTACTTCCTTGATTGATGGAGGGTCGTTAGCTGAGCGGGTAGGATAGGGAAACTAATTCCTCATTAATAAGTATTATGAAATATAAAGTAACTAAATGTTTTCATAAAATTCCCAATCTTAGTTACTTTAGGAAAAATGTGAAATGATGTTATTCCATGAAATTACACTTTGCACCCTGCCAAGTCATTAGTGGAGCGTGTGTGGATAACCGACACCCTAATTTGGACTAGCAAAGGTGGAAAATGGTAGCTCGATGTTTATCATAGATCAATGGAGCGTGTGTGGCAAACCAGCACATTGATTAGGTGGTAAATGGCATCGAGAGTACCAAGTATATTTGCATGGTTATTCATTCCTTGTTTGTGATCCTTGGTATCCCAGTCATAAACTTGAAGGGAATATCAAGATTTAAACATGCCATTGAAAAGTTCAATGAATCTCAAAAGAATCTAGGAATTTCAACTCATTTAGAACTTACTTGTCTTTTTCGTTTTTCATGGTGGAAATTAGTAAATCGTCATTTACCTACCTTCAAATTATTTGCAATTAGATTACGGCATCCCTCTTCCGAATTGTAAATAATTGTGTTGGGTCCTAGCCCTATTTTCTCATTTGGGTGTTTAATTAGGGATTCTTATCTAATCTAAACTTTGTTCCTTTTCTATTTCAGATGTCTGCTCAAAACAACAACGCTTCTAACTCGACACCTTCCGGTTCATTCTCACTCATGAACTTGTGCGGGAGGGTGATATTCGATGGGTCCAATTTTAACGATTGAATCCGTAACATTCGCATGGTCACCCGTTACGAGGACAAAGAGTATGTTCTGGACAAGGAGCTGAAGGAGGTTAACGTGAACGCTTCCACTCCTGAAGAAATTGTTGCTTACGAAACTCATGAGCGAGATGCTACGAAGGTTCATTGCATCATGCTCGCAACAATGACTGCGGAACTCCAAAATCCCTACGATGACTACTATCCATACGAGATACACCAAGATTTTATGGAAAGGTACCACCAAAGTGCTAGGCAGGAACGGTATGAGATCATCGTTGCAATGATCGCTACTAAAATGAAGGATGGAGAGTCCATCAAGGGCCACTTGCAGAAAATGCAGATTTATGTGGACCGCTTGCTGAAGTTGAATGTCAAATTCGATGAGGAGCTGGCCATAGATATTATTCTACACTCCTTGTCTCCTTGCTACGACCACTTTCGTATAACCTACCACATGAACAAGGAGGAGGTCACTCTAAGCAAGCTTCAAGACCTGCTAAGGACTGTTGATAGTAGTCTTAAAGGTAAATCTATTGCATCTACTCCTACTACTGCTGCCCCTGTCTTGGCTATTGGGCAGGGAAAAGGAAAGAAGAGGAAGGCTCCTTCTAAGAGCCACACGGGAAAGTCTCATGATGGTCCTCTTCTAATGGAACCAAAGCTGGTCCTACTGCTCCCTCTTCTAACCCGAAGGATGCTGAGTGCTTCCACTGCCACGACAAAGGGAATTGGAAACAAGATTTGTTCTAGTGGAACCAAAGCTGCCCAAAGTATCTGCAAGATATCAAGGATGGGAATATAAAGCCCACCTTCGTAGGTATTTATGCTATTCAATCTAATAACTCATCACATGCTATGTCTTGGGTCCTCGATACAGGATGTGGTTTTCACATTTGTTCTAATTTCCAGGGTTTAAGAAGAAGTAGGGATGTGGAGCATGGGAAGATAAACTTGATCATGGGGAATAAGAAAGCGTCGCATGTCACCAACATTGGAGTTTTACTCTTTAATGATTAGTAGTGGGTTAGGTTTAGATTTGAATAATTTTGCTACTCATCAGAAATGAAATGAAACATTATTTCTTTTCATGGTTTGTATAAACAAGGTTTTAGATTTTCATTTAATAATGAAAGTGGTTCTATTAATGCTTTCTTTAATGCTACTTTCTATTTTGAAGTATTACCTTGTAATAGAATATATGAAACTATGATGGGTGTAGACAACTTAGGAAATGATGTGTTGCATATCGATTCTTCCAATAGTTTGGATAAGGCATGTTTGTGGCATTGTCATCCTAGACATGACAATAAGAAGCACATAGCCCAACTCCAAAAGGATGGAGTGTTGGAGTCATTCGACCTTAGGGACGATGACACGTGAGAGTCTTGTTTAATTGGAAAGATGACCAAGTCACCCTTCACTGGCACTTGTGAAAGGGGTGAGGGTTTATTGGATCTCATACATACCAATGTATGTAGGCCCTTTAGATCCACCACATGGGATGCAAACCGCTTCTATGTGACTTTCATCGATGATTATAGCAGATATGGGTATATCTACTTAATCAAGCACAAGTCAGAAACCTTTGAAAAGTTCAAAGAGTTTAAACAAGAAGTGGAGAATCAGCTGGGTAGGAAAATTAAGATGCTCCGATCCGATCGAGGAGGTGAGTACCTTAGTATGGAATTCCACGACTACCTGAAGGAATGCGAAATTGTTTCGCAATTGACGCCACCTAGGACACCGCAGTTGAATGGTGTGCATGAGAGGCACAATCGAACCATGTTGGACATGGTTCGTTCCATGATGAGTCGTGCTTCGTTACCTATCTTATTTTGAGGGTATGCCTTAGAGACTGCCGCTCATATCCTTAATCTAGTCCTAACTAAGAAGGTTGCCAAAACACCTCACGAAATGTGGACAGTGAAGGTTCCCTCTTTGGTACATATCAAGGTTTGGGGTTGCGAGCCTTTCGTAAGACGAGAGACTCATGACAAGCTTGAACCTCGTAGTGAGTGGTGTATTTTCATCGGCTATCCGCAGAAGTCCTTTGGATATCGCTTCTATAGACCGAGTGACAATGTTGTCTTCGTTGCGAGGAGAGGGGTTTTCCGAGAGCGAGAACTTATATGCCAAGAGGACAGTGGGAGGCAAATTGATCTTGAAGAGCTTCAAGAATCAAACGATGAAGGAACCTCTAACACTTGCACTCAACCAGAGGAGGAAACTCCTGTTGAACCGATTGACGAGTCCTTACCTCTTATACGTTCCAGTAGAGTTAGTTTTCCACCCGTTTTATATGGTTTCCATATAACTACTGAGGGTGATACATTTATTAGTGATAGTACACTAATAAATTTGGATGAACCTAACAACTATAAGGAAGCCATGGCAGGCCCCGAGTCTGCACAATGGAAAGAGGCTATGGACAGCGAGATTCAGTCCATGTATGACAATCAAGTTTGGAACTTGGTTGACAATGTGCCAGGTCGTAAGACGGTCGGGTGCAAATGGATCTTCAAGAAGAAGACCGACATGGATGGGAAAGTACACACGTATACGGCGTGATTGGTTGCAAAGGGATTTACTCAAACTCTTGAAGTTAACTATGATGAGACCTTCTCACCAGTAGCAAAGATTAAATCTATAAGGGTTATGCTAGCGATAGCTACGTTTCATGACTATGAAATATGGAAAATGGATGTCAAAACCGCTTTCCTTAATGGGAAGTTGGTTGAAGATGTTTACATGAGTCAGGCAGAGGGTTTTGTCAATGCAGAGCACCCAAATAGAGTGTGTAAGCTTGATAAATCCAAGTTGAGTAAGTCTCAAAGCCCGAGTACCGTTGCCGAGATAGTAGAGATGAGCAGAGTACCTTATGCTTCCATAGTTGGCTCAATCATGTATGCTATGACATGTACTCGCTCTGATGTGGCCTTCGCTTTAAGCATGGTAAACAGATATCAGCGGAACCCTGGTAGATCACAATGGACCGCAATAAAGAATATACTTAAGTACCTTCGGAGGACTAAGGAATTGTGTCTTATCCTCGGTGGGAGTGATGACTTGAGAGTCCGAGGGTATAGTGACGCTAGTTTTCAGACTGACCGGGATAATCTCCCCTCGTAATCTGGTTGGGTCTTTACCCTGAGTGGAGGAGCAGTGACTTGGAAAAGTTCCAAGCAAGAGACCGTAGCTGATTCAATGTGCGAATCAGAGTACATAGCAGCGAGAAAAGCGTCAAAGGAGGCAATATGGATGAAGAACTTCATCGGAGACCTTGGAGTTGTACCGACCATAAAGGAGCCTATGGAGATTTTCTACGATAATGAAGGTGCGGTTGCGTTAACTAAGGAACCGAGGGATCATGGTAGATCCAGGCATATCGATAGAAAATATCATTTCATTACACATCGAGTAAAAGAGGGACTCCTTGTAGTAAAGAGGGTATCATCAGAAGATAAACCAACAGATCCCTTTACGAAGGGACTGAGTAGGGTTAAGCACTTGTAGCATGCTAGGAGCATTGGGCTGAAGGACGATATTAATTTTAGTGATTAGATAGATTTTAGAAACTTGTAATAGATAAATTGTAATTGACATTTTGATGATTAAATAAAGGTGTTTTATTTATAAGTAATGTTACTGTCTTGTGTCAATTATTTACTATTGTTTCACTTTGCATGTTTTGGATTCCTAATTATAAGATTATTTAAACTATCCATGGTCGATCATACGTTGGAAGTAAGTATGAAAGAAGACTGTCATGAATTGGCTTGTAGATTGTCTAAGCGTTTAGACATAGCAAAAGTTTGATGCAACGTTCATGAGTGCTTATGAAATATGATTTGAGTATTGGATTAAACCCGCGCTCACATTAATCACTTTATGGAATTTAATCACGAGTGATTGTGAGACGATAATATCATATAGTCTTTAAACCTAAATATATGAGTTGTTGTTTACAAGTAGTTGTGCATTGATAATGCGTAAACGCATCAGTAACTTGATGTTATAAAACACATTGTTGTGTACAATTTGATGAGTAATTAGTACAAGCATCTAAGTCGAAGTTTATCTGTTCCTTTTATCCTACGAGGCTAAAAGCGATATATTGGGCCCATCGATGATTTTTTTTGACTTATGTGTCGGGCCCGATCAGGATTGAGTTGATGTGTGCAATTAAGTTCTATGTCGGACAAATCAGAGATCGACAAACACACTGCTGGAAAATAAGTATGGCTGTGTTCCATGTAATTGTCCACACGATATCTTGAGAATGGAGGATTATACAACCCATTATCTAAAGGACGTGTCAGAGTACGACGAAGGCTTTTGAGAGCTAGATTGCTAATCGGATTTTGAAGTTGTACTTGCATTTATAGTTATTATACTTATCCAAGTGGTAGACTGTTGGATTAGGTGTCTAAGTCGTAACTATAGTTGGTATGTACTTGACCCGGTTGTAGCATGGTCGTTTTGGGTTGCCTTCACCAAAGCAACTTGACTGGATGAATAATAGAGAAAGAGGTTATTATGGTTTATTAATATATTATATGAATAATGTATTAAAAGATAAATCATATTAATTAATTAACATTCGTCAAGAATTAATTTAGAATTAATTCTGTGGTCAAAAGAGGGTAATTGAATTAAGGGGACCGAAGTTGTAATTATAAGATAATTGCATAATGGGCTGAGGAAACCTTTGGAAAGGGTTGGATGAAATCTTATGGGAGCCCATAAGGATTTCAACCAAGGGATAGGGTTTTGGAAGATTCTTATGGGATGCTTAGAGTCTAAGCAACCGGATTAGGTCTTTGACTCAAGCCCTAATTCCTCACATATATAAAGACTCCTTGGGCATCAAAATTTCGTCCACTTGAACCTCAAGGATCTTAGAGCTGATTTAATATCCCTCCTCCCGTATCTCTTACATTCTCCAATTTCTTGTGGTGTTTGTGATTGATTAGAGGTATTAAATTTGTGATACTAAGTTCTCAAGGAAATGATCTTCAAGCTTCAATTGAAAGGTAACCTTCTAACTTGTTTATTAGATGTTAATTTCGATTTTTGTATGCTAGTTTTAGGGTTTGAGAGCTTTGGATGATTATTGCATGTACAAATAGAAAAACCTAGATCCAAAGCTTTAGGGTTTGCATGTGCACCATAGGATTGATGTTTTGCTCATACTCCAACAATTTAGACTCACGACTAGACCTTCTAACACCTAATAAGCGAGAATCAGTAGGAGTAAAAATATTAGTATTTTCCTCAGAACCACTAGTGGATTCTGAAGCAACAAACTCATGTTGCGAACTATAAGTGTCACAACCATGAGTACCTTCCTGACTAGTTATAGTTGCATCCAAACTAGAACTACCATCAACACTAGACTCAGTTGCACTCATAGGTTGTTGAAACTAATATATCACCTTTCTGATTATTACTATCTTGAACCCTATAACCTTGATTATCATCAAAACTTTCAGATAATAGTATTTCATCATTGGAAAATAGGTCCCAAGGGTCATTGTTATTCACAGAAGAGGACTCAATAAACTAAGGAATTCCATCGGATTTAGAGGCTAATTTAAAAGGAAAAACTGACATATATAATTTTACATTCTTGGAAAAGAAACTAGAACCATTATCAAGACTAAATAATTTGTAACCTTTTTTAACATTACAATAACCAATTAGAACACATTTCTCAGAACGTTCAGAAAATTTATCAGAATTATTCAACTTGGTTGCATAACATAAACACCAAAAAAAACTTATCTTATCAAAGATAGGAACATGATTATAAATTAATTCATAAGGAGTTTTACCATTTAAAACAGAAGGAGTTCTATAAATCAAGAAAACAACAGTTAATATAGAATCTCCCAAAAATTTCCTAGGTAAACCAAATTGAAATAGTAAAGACCTAGCAACATTCAAAAGATGCTTATGCTTTCTTTCCACCACTCCATTTTGTTGTGGAGTGTGAATACAAGGAGTCCGATTAATAATCCCTTTACTTTAAAAAAACCTTTCATTTTAAGTGTAACATTCATAAAATTCTTGAAAATTTTAAACTTTTTAAAACAAACCCAAAACCATCATTGTTTACAAATTGTTTTCAAAATAAGTTTCACATCAGAAAAATCCCAAAATCATAAATCAAAAACATGAGGAGGTGCACGATCACGCTTTTGCCTTCCCGTGATCTTCTGAGGAACCTGAAACATAATCCAAACTGTAAGCCCAAAGCTTAGTGAGTTTCCCCCAAAATACCACCACAAAACATAATCATAAAATCTCATAGCAACAACACGCATACAGAACCTTTAGCATGTCTGGACCGCCTCACCGGGCCTTCAGCCTGTCTGACCGTTCTTCGGTCCTTTAGCTTAACTGGTCCGCCTCATAGGCCTTCAGTCTATCCTGACCGCCCTGGGTCTATTGGCCTTCAACATAAAGCAGGACCACCTCAACCCAACCACACACACACATGTCGACGTATACATAACTCATAAAAATATAATTAGTCAATAGTCAAGCACAAATCATACATATCAATAAGCATAGCATCATCCTATCTACCAAGATTCAGATCTAACAGATCACTATATAACTTATTCATTTGATAATCAGGATAACAATCCAAAGGGCCGACCTTGGCGCCTTCGACCCGTAAATACAGTGAGAAGAACTCACCTATCAAATGTCAAGCTGCACTAAAATCCCTGACTGCGACTCATGGAAAATCTCGAACTATCACAACAAACAAACACCCAATTAATAATTGGGATACCATTCTTGACTAACGGACCAAACATAAGGTAATCATCCATTTTACCCTTTTCCCTAATTGGGACAAGGCCCAAGTCGAGATGTTTGATCCAAAAGGCCCAACTTACTTCAAGGCTCATGATTGGCCCAATTTTCCAAATTGGGCCCAAATCCCTTTATTGCGCCTCATCTAAAGGTCTGATCCTCTATTTAGCCCAAAACACACTTATTCAGAAGGTCCATTAGGGCCCAAGTATCAAGCCCAAAAGATGGCCTAATACACGAAGCTCAAAGTCCGAAACCCACACACAAGGCGTACGCGGGGCGTACCCCTTCGGTACGCTGGGCGTACTTTGCCTCACATTGACCATCATCAGGGTGGTTGACTCAGTACGTGGGGTGTACCCTTGCAGGTCTTAAAATCCTTATACGTGCTTAATGGATTAAGTACCTAAGCTCAAACTTCAGATCCATGACTCAAAAGTATTATGGAACCATAAAGTCTCAAACCTTAAGACTTTGGTTGTCCAAAAAGGGATTAATGCATGGTCTTAATCCATAAAGCCCTCCTACGAAGAACAAGGGACCAATATAGATCAAGGTACCTCATTTTTATGCCTTAGGGCCCATCTTAGGGTCTGAAAGGACAACCCAACATGAACAAAACAAATCATGAACAATATTGGGAGTCTTGGGACAAGAAGGATACCAAAAAGCAACCAAAACAAGATCTAAACAATCCAAACATAAAGGTAGAAACCTTATACCTTTAGAAGCTTCCCAAGAAGATGATAATCCCAGATCTACAAGTTTGCTTCCTTCCTTGGCTCCTTTGATGCACTATCTTCTCCTTTTGGCACACAAAATCACACTATAAGTTCAAGATGCTCACTATGGGGTTTAGGGTTCTCTCAAAACAGCTAAGGGACTTGAAGGCTGAAAGAGTGAGTCAAAATGACCCATAATGGTGCTTAAATACTCCACAAACCTTAAAAATAGGGTTTCACTCGGAGACACGTACGCCCTGCGTACATATGTGTACGCCCAACATACGAGGGTGTGCCTTAGTATGCTTAGCTTATCCATATGTATGCTCAACATACAACTCAAGCTCCCAAGAATTTCCAATTTTCCACTAGGGCTTCTTAGGGCTAAATCCCTCTAACATCAAGGACCAAAAATGACATATTAAAATACCAAGAAAAGGATTTGAAGATACTTGAAAACCCAGGATGTTAAAACTCTCCCCCACTTGATTTGGATTCGTCCTCGAAGCCTGTTACAACTAACAGATTCGGGTAATGCTCCCGCATCTCAGCCTCTGGCACGTAGGTCCACTTGGAGCCTCTCCGATGCTGCCATCGTACCTTTACCAGGGTACTTCCTTGCTCCTCAAGACCTTCACTTTTCTCTCCAAAATAGCCACGGGCCTCTCAACATAGTTCAAGCGCTCATCAAACTGAATTTCATCTAGCGACATAACCGTATCCTCATCCAATATGCACTTTCACAGCTGCGAAACATGGAAAGTGCTATGGATCTAACTGAGCTCCGCGGGAAGGTCTAATCTGTAGCCAACCTTGACAACCCTAGCAATAATCTGGAATGGTCAAATATATCGGGGACCCAATTTCCCCTTCTTCCGGAACCGAATCATACCTTTCCAAGGTGATACTTTCAACAACACCATGTCACCGACATGAAACTCTAACTCAGATTGGCGTCGGTCGACATAACTTTTTTGCCGAATCTAAGCAGTCTGCAACCTCTGCCTAATCTGCTGAATCATCTATGTAGTCTGAAGGACCACCTCGGTCCAACCCATGACCGTGTGACCAACCTCACCCCAATAGACTGGGGTGCGACATCTCCACCTATACAACAACTCAAAAGGCGGAGCACTAATGCTCGAGTGGAATCTGTTGTTGTAGGAGAACTCTGCAAGAGGTAGGTAGGAGTCCCAGCTCCCACCAAAATCAATAACGTATACATGCAACATATCCTCGAGAGTCTGAATGGTCCGCTCACTCTGGTTGTCGGTCTGCGGATGATAAGTTGTGCTGAAATGCAGACTCGTGCCCAGTTCCTGATGGAACCTCTATAAAAAAACAGGAGGTGAACCGAACATGACGATCTGAAACAATGGAGACCGAAACCCCATGGCGAGCGATGATCTCGCAAATATACATATCATCCAATTTATCGGCCGATGAGCTTTCCCGAATTGCCAAGAAGTGGGCATTATTGGTCAATTGATCCACGATGACCCAAATAACATCAAAACCCTTTGCCGTCTTCGGCAACATGGTAACGAAATGCATCGAAATCTGCTCACATTTCCACATGGGAACCTCCAGAGGTTGAAGTTGGCCATGCAACGTCTAATGCTCGGCCTTGACCATCCAGCAGGTCAAGCACCTCGCAACGTACCAAACAATCTCTCTCTGCATATACGACCACCAATAACTCAAACGCAGATCCCAATACATCTTAGTGGCCCCGAAATGAATACAAAAGTGAGATTTATGAGCCTCCACCAACACAATTTGTCTGACCCCACCAGACATAGGAACCCATACCCGACCGTAACGGGTCAACAAACCACGACCGTCCGGAACAAACCCTGTGATCTCGCCCCTGATCCTGATCTTCCAATTTTCTTCCTACACACCCTCAGCCTATGCCTCTTTAATGAACACTACGAGCGGAGAATCCACATATATCCTCATACATGACACCCTAACCGTGGATCTACCTGACATGCAGCTCAAGTCAGCCGCCGCCACATTCGCTTTACCTGGATGGTAAAGGATCTCGCAGTAATAATCCTTGACTAGAACCAACTACCTACGCTGCCTCATGTTTAGGTTTGGTTGATCCATCATATGCCTCAAACTCTTGTGATCCTTATAGATAGTAAATGGACCTCATAAAGATAATGTCTCCAAATCTTGAGGGCGAAACCACTGCCCCCAACTCAAGATCATGTGTAGGATATCTCGTCTCTTGTGGCTTCAGTTGTCGCGATGCATAAGCTATCACCCGTCCTATCTACACGAGAACTGCCCCCAATCTAGTGATAGAAGCACGATAGAAGACCACAAAATCCTCGCCTCCCTCAGAGAGGGTCAAAACTGGGGCCTCACAAGGTCTCCGCTGAAGGGTCTCAAATGCTGACTGCTGCTCAGGGCCCCATTGAAAATCCACCCCCTTCCTTGTCATACGAGTGAGGGGTACCACAATCTTGGAGAAATCCTGAATAAATCTCTGGTAGTAACCTGCCAAACCTAAGAAACTCCTGATATCCGAGGGAGATTTCGGAACCTCCCACTGCATTATCGCCTCGATTTTGGCCAGGTCGACCAAAATCCCATCCTGGTTAATGAGGTGTCCAAGGAATTGAACCTCTCGCAACCAAAACTCACCTTTCGAGAACTTAGCATAAAGTCGTTGTCGCCTCAAAACCCCCATAAGCTCGCGAAGATTCTCCTTGTGATGCTCTCGGGTCTTGGAATATACCAAGATATCATCAATGAACACGATAACCAAACGATCAAGCATCGACCTTCATATCCGATTCATCAAATCCATCAATATTGTAGGTGCATTGGTGAACCCAAATGGCATCACCATGAACTCGTAATGCCTATAACAAGTTCAGAACGCGATCTACTCCACGTCATCCTCACTCACCCTAACCTGATGGCATCCATACCTCAGATCTATATTGGAGAACCAAGATGCTCCCTGCAACTGATCGAAAAGATCATCAATCCATGGAAGGGGATAACGGTTCTTCACCGTTAACTTGTTCAAATCCCAATAATCGATGCACATCCGGTTTGAACCATCATTCTTCTTGACAAATAGAATCAGTGCTCCATACGGAGAATTCCTCGGACAAATGAACTGCTTGCCTAGTAGCTCCTGCAGCTAAGATGACAACTCTTGCATCTCAGGTGGTGCCAATCAGTACGACGCCTTGGCAATAGGGGCCGCACCTGGCACAAGACCGATCCTGAACTCGACCTGCCTCTCCGGTGGCACACCGGGTAACTCCTCTGAGAATATATTAGCGAACTCCCTGACAACCGGAACATCAGCAACCGACACCTGAACCCCAACCCGCGTATCCACTACATAAGCCAAATAACCTGCATACCCATGCTGAATATACTGCCGAGCCCTGGCTTCCAAACAAAACCATAAACCCATCATGGTGCCCTCTCTGTAAAATTACCAGTACTCCCCCACTTGGGGTTCAAACTACCACCCGCTGACCCTCGCAGTCGATCATGGCACTGATACAACTCACCCAATCCATACCCACAATCATGCAGACATCCCCCATGGGAATAGGAATCAAATCGATCGGAAAGGATACCCCGAAGATCTCCAAAATGCAATCCTGATAAACCAAGCAAAATTCCCGTATTCGTTGGCGATAGAAATCTATAATGGACACTCCAACTGCCCTATGGGAAAAGCGAACTCCATGGTAAAAGACCGAGAGAGAAAGGACCAACTCGCACCCGAGTCAAACATAACTAAAGCAGGAAAGGAGTTCTCTAGAAATGTACCTACCAAAGGTACAAATATAAGAGCATAAAACAAACATAAACAATAAGATAAGGGATAGAAACATACTAGTAATAACATCCGATGTTGCCATGGCCTCCTCGACAGAAATTTGGAAAGCACGGCCTTGAGCCTTCGGGGAATCCGCCCTACCCTCACTCCCGTCAATGATCCTCAAAGTAGTCGGCACGGGTAGGGGTTTTCGTTAGGATGGATCGGTTTGATCCGATCCAATAAAGTGAATCCACATTGATTTCGATTTTCAAAACATGGATCTGAATAGTCCAACCTAAATTCAAATCTGATCCGATCCGATCCAATTACAATTCGTTTGGATCAGTTTTATAATTCGGTTTTCAAAAACCGAAACATTTTAAAACAACATATAATTATAATATTACCCAGTTTTACACAAGAAGCGAAAAAATTATTTAGTTGCAATTAGAAATTTATAAACAACTACTAAACAGATATATTATAGTTAAATATTTTATAGATAGTAAACTTTTGAGAGATAATACATTTTGATGTTTTTTTATTGGGTGAAATGTTTTGAACCTACTTGAAAAAATAACTTACAAAATTAATAGATAACTATATATATATATATATATATATATATATATATATATATATATACACACACACACACACACACACACACACACATATATATATATATATATATATATATATATATATATATTATAAATGAATAAATAAATAATAAATGTTTTATTCGGTTTTTTTTGGACTATTCGGTTCTTATTTTATACACCAAAACCAATCCGAAATCCAAAATAATAACTCGGTTTTGTTGAAAACCAATCCAAAAATCCGAATATCTGAAACAAATAGTCCAATCTAAATTGTCCAATTGGACAATTCGGTTTTATCCAAATAGTGAACAACCCTAGGCACAGGGGCCTACGCCAGCTTGGTGACGAGCAACAGACAGTTGACCTTCACATGACCAACCTGATCACAATGATAGAAAATCCTTATATTCTGAACCGGGGCTGATTGGTGGCATTCCCTCGCATAATGACTCTACTTGCCATATTTGTGGCACACACTACACGATCGACATGCTCCGACATGAACCATCCTGTACTTCCCATAACTGCAGCCTCACTGACCTCCAGACCTAGAATCAGCGGTCTTGAATCGCTTCAGTGCCGGCTGCGACTATGTCGGGGCCTGCCTCTGCTCTCTCAACTGAAGCTCTATCTCAACCTCACGCCTCCTGGTGGCCTCCTGCAACTCTAGCAAGGTATCACACTACCTGATTTCCATCTTGAGCATGCTCAAATAACGGGTCATCTGAGCCTGCTCAGAAGCAAAATCAGGGAAAAACATAGCCCTCTCAGTAAACATCTGGGTGATCTCCATCACCGACTCTGATCCCTACCTCAAGTCTTAAAACTCCTGAGCCGGTATCTCTTACTCGACACGTGGAACGTAGTGAGTACGAAACATCTCCATTAACTGATCCCCAGATATCGCAGCTCTCTGCTCAGCAGAATACGATCCTGTAACAAGTCTTCACCAATCTTTCCTTCCGGACCTAAGAAGGTTCAGAGAGCACCTGACCTACTGGTCAATAGGGCATGAACAAATGAAGAAACATCCATCCACATCAGATAGCCACCTCATGGCCATGCTCGGGTCCTGAACTCAATCGAAAGTCAGGTGCTTTGTATTATCAAAGTCCCAATACTGAAAGACCCGCCATGTCCCAAAACCGGTTACCACCACGATTGTGGAGGCTGCAGCAGCAGCCATCTCAACAATGGTTGCCTACCGATCGTAAAAGAACTCCATCATCGCGGTCCTGATAGACCCAAGCATTTTCAGAATCTGACCCCGGAGAATAGCAACCACCTCCTCGCGGATGATCTCCTTGATGCGGTCCTCTGACAGCGCTGACCCACCCTGATTGCCAACTCCTGATCCCGACCTAGATCTGATCTCAACTCGCCTCGTAGTCACCATACTGAAAATACACCAGGAAGATTTCAGATAATCTACATATCAAAACGGGGAACCAACTCCCAACGAAGCCCTAAGGGTGGCGACTTCCTTGCTATGCGTATGGGTCTTGTGCTTTCAGTAATACGGGCCCATACTGATGGGTTTTAGTCATAAGAACATCCTATGTGCTCATACAAACCCTAATGCTTGGATCTAGGTTTCTCTATTGTACATGCAAGTTATCCAAGACTATAAACCCTAGTTCTAGCATACAAGTAATCATATTAACATAAGAATGGGTTTAAGATATTACCTTGATTGTTATGTAGCAATAACAATCACAATTCCTTCTTGTAATGACTTTAGAAAGCTTAGAGTCGCAAATGTCACTCCTCTAATGGTTTACAAACACCAAGAGCAAGAGGATGAAGAAGAGAAGAGAAGGAGGCCGCCCAAAACATGTGGAAACCCTAGAAGGAAGCTTGTCCACGTTTTTGGGGCATAAGGGCTCTTTAAATAGTGAGGCTAATAGGGTTATCTAACAAGGAAACCCTAATTTGGATGCTTAAGCCCTAAGCAACCCATGGACTCCTTTCCTTAAAGGCCTTGGACGATTTCTAATGGGTTTCCCGATAGAATTCGTCCAACCTTATAATATAAGGCAATCCATGGCCCAATTGCAATTATCTTATAATTACAATTCTAGTCCCTTAAGTTTAATTAATCTCTTTTAGTCACAAACTTAATTCTAATCAATTCTTGACTAATATTAATTAAACAATATGATTTCTCCTTTAATATATTATTCTCATAATATATTAATAATTCATATTTAATCTTCTCTCCATAATTCATCCTATCAAGTTGCTTTGGTGAAGGCAACCCAAAAGGACCATGCACCATCGGGTCAAGTACATACCAAAATAGTTATGGACTTAGACACTAATCCAACAGTCACCCACTTGGATAAGTCTAATAACTATTATGCGTATGACTTCAGATCCTGATCTGCAATCGTAGCTTTCCAAAGCCGCTGTCAACTCTAATCCTATCAGATACGTGTGTCCTTTAGATAAGGGATCATATATTCCTCCATTCTAGATATCGTATAAGACATGATTTCTAATCATTCTTTCTGTACTATTTCTTGACTTCCGATTTATGACGACTGACTAATTGAACAAATCAAATTAGCCCTAGCCCGGCGGAGCATTTACGTTTGTCATCATTAAATCATCGAGGGGCCCAAAAATATCGCTTTTATCCTATTTTGGATAAAAGGAACGGATAAACTTTGATTCAATGCTCGCTTGCACTCACTCACCAAATCACACACACCAATATGTTTTATGACACCACGTTACTAGTGCGTTTTCATATTATCAATGTGCAACCGATTTGCAAGATACAACTCACACATCTCGGTTTCAAGAATATAAGATGTTATCGTCTCACTAATCACTCGTGATACAATTCATGGAGTGATCCAAGTGAGCATGGGTTTAATCCAATGCTCAAATCATATTCATAATCACTCATAAACGTTGCAACAAACATTTGCTTATGTCTAATACTCTTTACACATTCCACACACCAATTCATGATAGTCTTCATTCATACCTACTTCCAACATATGAACGACTGTGGCCCGTTCGAATAATTTGACTGTTCTCAACCAATTAAATTATTCAGGAAGTCAAAACATGCAAAGTGAAACACAAGAATAATACTAATCCCATATGGCCTCAAACCTTTGAGCATAAATAAAACACCTTTTATTTATCACCATATCGATTACTCATTATTTGTTGTTTCGGGTAATCAACTTCTTACTCGAATTATTACTACACTTGTCCCATGCTCCTAGCATGCACACAATGTTTACCTATGGTTCTTACTTTGTGAAATAGATCAAATTGAACACATTTCCAATCACACTCATTTCACAACTCCGAATCCTTTTCACAAGTGAAAGAATATCAAATTCTTGCCACTTATGGAATATGTTAGATTCTAACATTTTATGCAACGATCCTTTTTTTAATGTCACTGCACTAAAGTCACAATGACTATTTCCAATGAAATTACAAAGTCCTCTATCGTAGATTGTTACAATACAATTCCTTAGATATGATGTCTCTCACTCAAAGTACATTCCTTTGAACATCCTTTTGCATAAAAGTTTCTAATCTAGACATAGGTTTTCAATATTCAATTCCCAATATGGACACATTTCCATTTTTTCATATGACAACTCATTCTTAATAGAATCTTATCTATTCATAATAATGTCGATATGGTCCATCCAATACTATACTTCCAACTACTCACAAGCGACCAATCCTTGGCGAGCTTTGGATTGTCCTTTGATAGTTGTTTAATTATCTTAGTCAAAACCGATTCTTGTCCTTTTTCCCTCTAAATGCGCTAGACATTTGGAAAATTTTAGAATGGTCAAATATTATAGCATTTGCAATCGATCCTATACCTGAAGTGTATGGGACACGATGCATAATGTCTTTCATAAAGATTTGATACTTTATCAATCTTCTGCCATAATATTTTATGTGCTATGTTCTCAAAATTCGAACTATGAAGAGGAATGCCGTAATCATAATTGAAATTTGAGAACACACTATGTATTCTTGACTAAATTTATTAACATTTCACAACCTAAGCCTTTAAATTTGAAATGAAGCATAATATTCTCTCCCTTAATTATAGCAAAACAACTTTTCAACTCTTGCGACTTTGCAAAGTATAACTCTTGTTTTCTATAATTAATATTGCCAACTTGCAATACTTTCCATAATAATCATACGATCATAACATTTATGCTCCCACTATCATGATGATTATTATAAACATAACACTTATGCTCCCACTAGCTTTGACATGTATTCAGAAACCAACTTAACTTCCAGAAAAAACAATACTTATTGAATTTCTTAAGTTCATGTTTCTAATACCCAATGCTTTGATAATCTTTTATCATGGCTTCTTAAACTTATACACCTTTGCCTTAGATAGCTCATATGTGTGTCTAAACAATTTAGACTAATTGCTAAACCTCACAATTCAAATTATAGAAAGGGATACCATAACCATAATCGAATTCGAGAATACAATTTTACAATCACTATCTTTTTAAAATCTCTCTTAGTGAAAGCATTTCCTCACAGTCATTTTCATGAAGGAGGGAATCTTATGACACTTAGATTTTAATGGTGTATGTGTTCCTATCCATGTGAATTTGTCAAAACCAAAGTTTACGACAAATTCAAACTCATATGGATCGAACTTTCTTAATCTTGATTTCTTTGCCTTATGGTAACACAACTACCCACCATGTCTTCCAAGTAGTTAAGCAGCTCACCCTTTCCTATCAATGTACTTTCCATTGATCAAGGTACCTGCCTTTTATGCGTTCAAATGAGAACTCATAGAACTCACATGCATGATTAACTCAATTGGAACGGCACAGAAACAAAATAATGTCAACACGATAGGTTGTAAACCTCAACTCCTGTGCTAGTGATGATCGATAAGGTCTATTTTGATTTGTTCTTGAAACCTTTCAAGACCATTAAGACTCCCACTGACTCCTTGACATATAAGATTGTCTTGTCAATAAACATTTCTTGACAAACAAATATTCAAGAGTTAGTGTAGTTTTTATCAAAACATTTCATAAATTGGTCCTAGTTGGTCTTTGTCTTATCCAAGACATCACAACTTTCCACATTTGATGAATGTTATAAACCTACCTAATACTTGTCACTCAATATTACAATCTTAACTCTAAGACTTGTTTCGGAACGAAGTATGATTTACTTTCTTATTTAACCATTTCTTCAATTCTTGATTCCTCTTCTTAGACATACAATTTCACTAAGACTCACTTAGAGGATCAATTGAGATATGGTTCTTAATCATTAAGACATATCATAAAGCATAAAAGGTACTCTCCCTTCTTCTTAGAATAGAGAAACTTTTATCTTTCTGTCTTCTTGATTCTTCTTATTCGTTCTGCTATTGATTTAAACTTTTTCAATCAATTCAGAATTACACTTAATCTTATAAGTATAATGATATTTACTAAACCTTTAGTAAATCATGACGAATATCTTTGTTACTCTTATGGTGGACTTGATCAACACGCAACTTTGTGTACTCGATCTCCTAGTCCTTCACTTGACACATTGTCAATGAATTAGTCTAATTTCCAAATATGAAATTTCTCATTCATCGTGCAACCATGTTGCATGATTCCAAGTTTCTGTCCAATTGAAGCTTTGGCGAAGAGAAACTCTCCCTATCTGGTAAATTCTCGACATTTCCACAAACAACATAATTAAGAATCAAATCCATTATTGCTAATATTAGAAACCTTTAAACATCAATTTTCATGCATGCCATTGCAAGGATAAATAAATAATATAAAATCAAAATTTATTTTATTGCGGAAAAATTTGTCCTTACAATGCAATTTATTGAAAAACTATGCTAATACATCTTTCTTAGCAATCTAATTCTAACTCTAAGTAGTAGCTCAAGAATCTAATCTTCAAGTAATGCGATCGAAATCCATTTCTTTATGGTTAGATTCTGCTCACTTCTTCCCTTAAGCTTCCTTTCTTTTCTTCGATCCTACAAAACATCAATTGTAATCTTATCACGTTATGCATTAAGAATCTAGAATAGAAGCTTAAAATAGTTAGTCAATGGATTTTACCTAAAGCAGAGCCATACGTTTTGACTCTCCCATCTCTTAGATCTCTTAGGTAAATAGGGCAGCTTCGTCTCCAATGCCCCTTCTCTTGGCAATAAAAGCAAATTGACTCTTTTGGAACAGGACATGGAACTACTTCAGACATTGCCTTTCTCTTATGATCAAACTTTTCGATCATAGCATGTCTTTCATTTCCATTGTCTATATCCATAGAGGTCTTGAAGGCAGATTCACCAATCAACTTTGCTTTTCTATTGCGCCAAACCATTGCTGATTCAGCGGCAATAAGCATATAGGTGAGATCTATAAGGGTTACGTTGCAGTTCATCATATAGTACTCTCTTACGAACTCTCTATATGAGTTAGGAAGTGACTGAAGAACCCAATCAACAGCCATTTCCTCACAGACAACGGATCCCAACATTCTTAACCTATCAATGTGTGACTTTATCCCTAGGACGTGTGCACACACCGACTTTCCTTCTTTATGTTTATTTTCCAAAAGGGCTTGCGTGAGCTTGAACTTTTCAAGTCTTCGAACTTGTGGGTTAGGCAGAATAATAGGAGGTGGAGGAAGTGAAGCATGATCTCTTGTTCCTCGATCGAATCGTGGAATATCATCTTCATGCGGAATGCTTGTTCCACGGGATTTGGGAAGACCATAGTTGTCGTACTTTGACATCTACAAAACGGGAGAAAACGAATTCAAGTTAGTTGATTGATTGAGTACTTAGTAAATCACCCAAATGAGATACTAAGGCTAGGACCCAACACAATACGCTACAACCTAGAAAAGGGATGTCGTAATCTAGTTGCAAAACATTTGCAGGTAAGTGAATGATGATTCACTAATTTCCACCATGAAAAACGAAAAAGAAATTTAAGTTTTAAATATAAGAAAATTCCTAGATCCTTTGAGATTCTTTGAACATTTCAACGACATGTTTTAATCTCGATATGCCCCTCTAGTTTGTGACTGGGATGCCGAGGATCACAAAGCGGGTGTGAATAACCATGCAAACTTACATGGTGCCCTCACATGTTACAGTCACCTATTCGATGTGCCGGTAAACCACACACGCTCCACCGAACTATGACAAACATTGAGTCACCCTTTGCTACCTTTGCTTAGAAACATTTTGTGTGCCGGTTAACCACACACGCTCCACTAACGTCTTCGCAAGGGCACAAAGTGTAATTTCATGGAATTGCATCAATTCACTTTTGCCTAAGTAACTAAGATTGGGAATTTGTAAAACATTTAGTTACGTTTGTACTTCATTATATTTATAATGGAAGGTTTGTGTCCTATCCTACCCGTTCGGCTAACGACCCTCCACTAGTCAAGAGTGCGGTGGGTAAGAGTGGATACCCATTTAATCGCCATTTTGTAGCAATTTCCTTAAACACCCCTTATAGACCAGCTTTGTGAATGAGGCCTACTAACGGTAAGACTAACTTTTACTCATACATATATATAATGTTAGACTTTTAATGTTATATATAGTATAGGGTGTATTTTACACTTTTAAAATACTAGGAGGTCAAATTTAACAATTATACTTTTAATTCAATTAAATTGTAAACCTAAACTTTTATGGATTTATTAAACCTCTTTTAATTATACATCTTAATTAATTAATAAAACCATAAGGGTGTGATTTGAACTTTTCAAAACAATACTAGGGTTTTAGAATTTAACATTCCTAAATTAAACCTTTAATCAACTTTTAAATTCCAAAACTTGAGGGCAAGTTTTGAAACATTTCAAAATATTAAGGTTTAGAATTTAAATATACATCAAAATTAAACTTTTAATCAAAATTTAAATTCCAAAACTTGAGGGCAAGTTTTGAAACCTTTTCAAAACATTAGGGTTTCAACTATTTAAATTTTCAAAACTAAACTTTTGAGTTCAAATTTAAACTATAAAACCTAAAGGGGAAAATTGAAACTTTTCATAACACAAGGATCAAATAACAAATAATATAAATTAAACAATTAATTACATCATTATCTATATTTGACCTAATTTTAATTTCTTGCAAAATAAGTTACCCAATTAATACAAATAATCCAATCTTTATCATATAAGGAAGTTATTATCTAATCAATTGGTAATTATCTTGTGTTTTGGCAAGGATATTCATTAAGAAACAATAAAATTCGTAATTTATAGGTCTAAAACGAATATGGTAATAATCCTTAAGCAAAATAGCAACAAAATCCGAAGTTTCTTCTGTCTGACGCTCCGACTCGTCGAGTCACACTCTGGAACTCGCCGAGTAGGGCTGACTCGCCGAGTCCAAGTAGTGACTCGCCGAGTCATGTCGAACAGAAGGCCAGATTTTGATTTTCAGGTACATAATGCGTCAATACAATAGAAACCAATTAAGGCTCTGATACCACTGATGGGTTTTAGTCATAAGAACATCCTATGTGCTCATACAAACCCTAATGCTTGGATCTAGGTTTCTCTATTGTACATGCAAGTTATCCAAGACTATAAACCCTAGTTCTAGCATACAAGTAATCATATTAACATAAGAATGGGTTTAAGATATTTCCTTGATTGTTATGTAGCAATAACAATCACAATTCCTTCTTGTAATGACTTTAGAAAGCTTAGAGTCACAAATGTCACTCCTCTAATGGTTCACAAACACCAAGAGCAAGAGGACGAAGAAGAGAAGAGAAGGAGGCTGTCCAAAACATGTGGAAACCCTAGAAGGAAGCTTGTCCACGTTTTTGGGGCATAAGGGCTCTTTAAATAGTGAGGCTAATAGGGTTATCTAACAAGGAAACCCTAATTTGGATGCTTAAGCCCTAAGCAACCCATGGACTTCTTTCCTTAAAGGCCTTGGACGTTTCTAATGGGTTTCCCCATAGAATTCGTCCAACCTTATAATATAAGGCAATCCATGGCCCAATTGCAATTATCTTATAATTACAATTCTAGTCCCTTAAGTTTAATTAATCTCTTTTAGTCACAAACTTAATTCTTATTAATTCTTGACTAATATTAATTAAACAATATGATTTCTCCTTTAATATATTATTCTCATAATATATTAATAAATCATATTTAATCCTTTCTCTCCATAATTCATCCTATCAAGTTGCTTTGGTGAAGGCAACCCAAAAGGACCATGCACCATCGGGTCAAGTACATACCAAAATAGTTATGGACTTAGACACTAATCCAACACATACTACCTTCCACACCTATCTGTATTTGACTCAAAGTTCATCACAATGCCCTAACAATATTTACAAGCATAGTCAAACACTCAATCCTCACTCCCTAGAGGAAGGCTAAACATTTCATCATTGGCTGACTAACCCCGCATAACTCATCCATGAAACTTCCACCAACCCTACAACACTCGTGTAGCCATACATTGCTCTAGACCCTATAAACATTCAAATATCTGATCCTACCCTAAGCCCTTCATCAAAAAAGAACAGGAAATAAGGCCAAATCAAACATTCTCAGTCTATAAGATCTTAGTTATATATAACCATGATGCATACACTACGTAACTACAATAATGATGTAAATTCCATAAAAGAAGGCCCTAGGCTATCAGACATCATATAATCAGACAATTCTATCATGCAATTTCTGAAGATCCCTAGCCTATCACTAGCATGTTGTTCTAACATATCACAATATCAAATAACAGTATGGTATTTTGGGGTCTACTTACTGGCTCTGGATGATCGTACACATCGCATCCTCCTTGAGTAATTTAAGAACCATTTGAAAATCATTTTGAAAATCTTTTCATTAGTTTGAGACTGGATTCACATGAGTGTTCCTCCAATTCACTCAAACTAAGGCTCTGATACCAACTTGTAACATTCATAAAATTCCTGAAAATTTTAAACTTTTTAAAACAAACCCAAAACCATCATTGTTTACAAATTGTTTTCAAAATAAGTTTCACATCAGAGAAATACCAAAATCATAAACCAAAAACATGAGGAGGTGCACGATCACGCCTTCGCCTTCCCGCGATCCTCTGAGGTACCTGAAACATAATCCAAAATTTAAGCCCAAAGCTTAGTGAGTTTCCACCAAAATACCACCACAAAACATAATCATAAAATATCACAGCAACAACATGCATACAAAACCTTCAGCATGTCTAGACCGCCTCACCGAGCCTTCAGCTTTTCTGGACCATTCTCCGAGCCTTCGACCTGACAGGTACGCCTTGCAGGCCTTCAGTCTATCTGGGCCACCCTGGGTCTGTTGGCCTTCAGCACAAAGCAGGATCACCTCAACCCGACCGCACACACATGTCGACATATACATAACTCATAAGCATATAATCAATCAATAGTTAATCACAGATCATATAGATCAATAAGAATAGCATCACCCTATCTACCAGGATTCAGATCTAACAAATCACTATAGAACTCATTCATACGATAATCATGATAACAATCCAAAGGGCCGGCCTTGGTGCCTTCGACCCGTAAATACAGTAAGGAGAACTCACCTCTCAAATGTCAAGCTGCAATGAAATCCCTGACTACCGACTTAGGGAAAATCCTAAACTATCACAACAAACAAACACCCAATTAACAATTTGGATACCATTCTTAACTAAGGGCCCAAACATAGGGTAAATATTCATTTTACCCTTTCCCTAATTAGGCTAAGGCCCAAGTCCAAAACTTTGATCCAAAAGGCCCAACTTACTTCAAGGCTCATGATTGGCTCAATTTTCTAAATTGGGCCCAAATCCCCTTATTGGGCCTCATCTAAAGGTCCGTTCCTCTAATTAGCCCAAAACACACTTATTCAGAAGGTCCATTAGGGCCCAATTATCAAGCCAAAAAGATGGCCCAATACCCGAAGCCTAAAGTCCAAAACACACAGAAGGCATACGTGGGGCGTACCCATTCGGTATGTTGGGCGTACTTCGCCTCGCATTGACCACCATCAGGGTGGTTGACTCAGTACATCGGGCATACATAAATTACGTGGGGCGTACCCTCACATGTCTTAAAATCCTTATAAGTGCTTAATGTATTAAGCACCTAAGCTCAAACTTCAAATCCATGACTCAAAAGTATTCTGGAACCATAAAGTCTTAAACTTTAAGACTTTGGTCATCCAAAAAGGGCTTAATGCATGGTCTTAATCGATTAAGACCTCCTACAAAGAACAAGGGACCAAACTAGATCAAGTTACCTCATTTTTATGCCTTAGGATCCATCATAGGGTCTGAAAGGACAGCCCAACACGACCAAAATAAAGCATGCACAATATTGGGAGTCTTGGGACAAGAAGGATACCAAAAGGAAACCAAAACAAGACCTAAACAATCCAAGCATAAAGGTAGAAGCTTTATAGCTTTAGAAGCTTCCCAAGAAGATGATAACCCCAGATCTACAAGTTTGCTTCCTTCCTTGGCTCCTTTGATGCAATATCTTCCCCTTTTGGCACATAAAATCACATTATAAGCTCAAGATACTAACTATAGGTTTTAGGGTTCTCTCAAAACGACTAAGGGACTTGGAGGCTAAAAGAGTGAGTCAAAATGACCCATAATGGTGCTTAAATTCTCCACAAACCCTAAAATTTAGGGTTTCACCCAGACATGCGTACGCCCTGCTTACATATGTGTACGCCCAGTGTATGTGCCCTAGTATGCTTAGCGTACCCATATGTACGCCCAACATACAACTCAAGCTCCTAAGAATTACCAATTTTCCACTAGGGATTCTTAGGGCTAAATCCATCCAACATCAAGGACCAAAAACGACATATTAAAAGACCAAGGAAAGGATTTGAAGGATACCTACAAATTCAGTTCCATTATCTGATCTAAAAACTTTATGTTTAACAATAAATTTATTTTCCAAAAAACAATGCAAATTCATGAAAGCAAGTGAAAACTTTATCCTTAGATTTCATTTAAGTACACCCAAGTAGCTCTTGTAAAATCATCAACTATAGTAAGAAAAAACCTAAGGCTACCAGTGGCAACAACTCTATAAGGACCCCATACATCTAAATGAACAAGTTATCCAAGACATTTAGACTTATGTTCACTTAAAGGAAAAGGTTCCATAGTCTGTTTACCCTTATGGAAAACATCACTTGGCATGATATATTCGTTATCAAAATTCAGAGTAGATTTCAAAATATTTAAACCCTTATCGGCAGGATGACCCAATTTAGTATGCCATGTTATCTTAGAAATAAAACATTTTTGATTATTAATAAAAGATTTTTCCCACCTAAGGAATGATTTTCAAGATAATAGAGACCTCCAAATTTTTTACCAATCTCTATGGACAATGCATCCTGAATGACACAATTATTTCATTAAAGACAAACTTACATTTATTTCCTTTACAAATTTTGTGAACAGATAAAAGATTAACATGAAACTTATGAATAAAAAACACATCAGATAAAGTGATAGAATCATATAGGTTAATATTTCCAAACTTATAAATCTTAGTTGTAGAACCATTAGGATGATATACTCTTATATTAAGCTTGGAAACATCAACCACATCCATGAGTTGTGATTCGGAACCAATCATATGTTGACTAACTCCTGAATCAACAACCCAATTTCTATTCTTAACAAAGACATTATTACACATCATACCTTTTATATTAGCATTAACAGATGCATGTTCTGATATGCATTTCTCATTAAGAAGAGACATTAATTTGGAATATTGTTCACTTGTCAAAAAATGTTATTCAAATTTATTAGAAGAAACAGCTAAGGTATCAAAACCATCACCAACAATGGAAGCATATTCGGACACAGATGAAGACTTATTGAAATCAAACTTTGGTTTAAAGTCTTTTGAATAACCAATGAGCTTGTAACACTTATCAATGCGATGCCCTTTAATCCAACAATTTTTACATAAAAGATTTTGATTTCTACCCTAAAATTTCTTATTATCATTAAACTTACCAACAAAGGCAAAATAATTTTTACTCTTATTAGACAAAACAAAAATAGTACCATGCTTTTGATTAGAATCTTCTCTAGACACAACAGAAAAGGCAGTTTTAACATCAGACAAAGGTTCCATAATAAGTATGTGACTCTTAACCTAATTATAAGACTCATCAAGACCATTAAGAAACTACATACGCTTCCTGAGTTTAGAATGATTTTTAGTATGGGTAGCAGCTTCACAAACACAATCAGGACATTTAGTTAATCCATCAAATTCCTTCCAAAGACTATCTAGCTTATTGTATTAATTAGACACATACAAAATTCCTTGAGTAAGATTATTTATTTGTCTATGAATATTAAAAACTACAGAATCATCAGCCTTGTAGTAAGTTTCACCGAGTTCATTCCAAATATCTAAAGCAAACCCTGAACATACATGCAACGTAAATGGACTCATACAATGAGTTAAGAATGCAAGAGCAAACAATAGCAACGACTTTGTAATACTTAAGAGACCTAATATGATCGTTTTTATTTTTAATTTCATTTCCATATAGAAAGCCTTTTTTATTTCTAGCCTTTAAGGCTCTGGTCATAGAACTTTTCCAAACCCTAAAGTTATCAGTACCAAGCAGTTTGAAACTTATTAATAGTTGTAACAGAATTATCAGAAGGATGTAAGTATAACAGATCATCAAAATCAACAATATCATTCTTATTAGACGCTTCTCCATGTGTTCCAGTCATGATTGGAAAACAATCATAGAGAAAAAACTAATCAGGAGTACAAAACCTAAGGACGAGATTTCACAAATAGTTTCTATAATTCAGACTTTATTAGTAGCACATATAAGGCTAGAGAAAGCTGATTTACATATATGAAACAACGTGATCAAACAGATAGCTGATAAGTCAAGAGCACCAAGAAGAAGAGGAAAAAAGGGCATGCAAAACTTACAAAGATCCATAAATAAGAGCACAACAAGTAGCAAAGAAGTTCCAATAAATTTGAATATCAGATTTACCATTGAAAGAGAAACAACATTCAAATGCCAAAGCCAACATTGATTATAACACCTTGTTTGCACACACTTGACATTGACTTTGGCCGCTAGGTTTAATAAAGTGTTAAACATAATCGTTTACTACATTTACTCTCAAATGTGTTGTAACATCCCGATGTTAAGGTATTTCCAATTGTAACCCTATGTATGATTAAATATTGCATTTTAGTCCCTAAGTATAAGAAGAGTGCAAAATGGCCCATAGTGGCATTTTGGTGATTTTGGGTAATAGGGTAGTACGCTGGGCATACACGTCGTACGCAGGGTGTACATGGAGAAACTCCAAACCCTAATTCTTAGGGTTTGGTCCATATATAAAGACCATTACAGCCTCATTTATCATTCTCTCATTAGCCCCCATCTGAGAACTCAACCCTCTAGTAATCCCTAAGTGAGAATAGTGTTTTGAGCATATTTGTGTGCCTTTTGTTGTTCTTGCAGAAGGAGAAGTTGGTGTAAGGACCTTGAAGCTTGGAAGCAACTTAGATTTAGGATTCCACAATTGCTAGCAACCTCCAGGAGGTAAAAAGCTCTTAACTTGATCACTCTATCTCATAGATCTAGCCATTTCTTCCTTTAGGGCACTTTCGGTCCCAAATATGGTGATTCTTGAGCATGACATGTTCTTGACCAAATAATTCGTCCTTTCAGAACTTATGGGGGAGGGGTCTTAAGTCATAAAAATGTGGTCTTGATGGTTAGTTTTACTCCATGCATGCTATAGAAGGTCTTAAGGCATTAAGATGTTGATATTTTGTGTATTAAGCACTTAATGGACATGCAAAGTCATAAAGTTGGAAAGTTTATGACTATTGATGGTATCTTAGCCTTGGATATGCAATTGGACATGTTAATCCAGAGAAATAAGCACTTAATGGGTTAAGTAAGGGACTGATGTATACGTTGGGCGTACTGAAGGGTACGGTGCACGTATGCAGATCTGGCACCGACGCCTCAGACAGCTAGTATGCCCCGCGTACCTCCAGAGTACACCTCGCATACGAATCCTGAGTCGAATAGACTGAGTTGATTCGGCTGTGTTGACATGGTTGACTTGTTGATTTTGACTAGTTTTGATCAATGGTATTTTTGGGAATGTTATTAATTTAGAATGGAAATGTTTTGACCCTTAGGATTTGGGTTGAGCCGGTTGTCGGAGCTAGGAGTTATTCAGATTGCATTCAGACCGTGAGGTGAGTTTTCCTCACTATAGTTACGGGTCGAAGGCACTAAGGTCGGCCCATTGGATCATATCTTGGTTACCCTACGTTGTTATGTTGATGTGATCCGTTAGATCCGTATGATTATCTATATTTTCTGGTTTTGTGTTCATGTCTGTTTGTTGCATATTTCGACATGTCGGTTTGGGCTGAGGTGGTCCTGCTTTGTGTTATAGGTAAAGACACCTAGGGAAGACCGGATAGGTTGTAGTTCCTGCGAGGCAGTCCAGTCAGGTGACAACCTGTAGAGCGGTTTGGATAGGTTGGAGGCCCAGCAAGGCAATCTAGTCAGGCCGGGTGCTCGTAGAGTGGTCCAGATAGGTTGTAGGCCCTGTGAGGCAGTCCAGTTAGGTTGTGTGCTCATATTTGCATGCTTTCTTGTTATGCGGTGTGTTGGTACTTTGTGGGAAATCACTATGTGTTGGCTTACCATTTTAGTTTTGTTGCAGGTACTTCAAAGGATTGTGGCAAGGCGAAGGCGTGACCGTACACGTCCTTGGTTTTATGTTGATTGGATCTTGGGAGACTCTGATTTTAAATAATGTTTTGGAAACAATGGTTTTGTAAAGACTTTTTTTTACTAAATGGGTTGTTTAGAAAAGTTTAAATTTGTTGTGATTTTTGAGACGTCACATTTGTGACAAGAATACTACCAAGTTGATGACCACCAAACCCTAGATCTGATAACAGATCCAAGGAACAACCAGGACGAATAGTCCACTCTGAACCAGAACAAACTAAGAAACATGATTGAACACCAGATCGAAGAACCGGGACAAGAGCTAACCAAAGTACAAAACCCTAACCACTAGACCTGAAACCCTAACACGATTGGAAAATCCTAACACGATCTAGACAAAAGCAGGCCGCATAAATGTGAAACGAGGATACCATCAAAAGTAACTCAAGATCAACAACACACAATATTTTCACACATTCATGCATGGTGGTAGGCGTGCGGGTACGCGCAATGTAAGTTAGGTTGCGCCCAACGTATAAGGGCGAATGGACGCGGGTGCAGAGAGGCGTACGCCCAACGTACGCTCAGGGTTCCTAAACCCTAATTTTTGGGGTATGCCACTATATAAAGAACATAACGCTTCAAGAATCAACCTCCCTCTTACCTTGATACAACCACCACGAAACCCTAACCCTCCCTTGAGTGTTCTTGGAGCTTTGGAGGTCATTAGAGAGTATTCTTGTGATTGTGAAGCCATTTCCAAGCAAGTGAAGTGTATAGCAAGGTGGTGAATCAAAGGGGGAAGCAGTAGATCCGATTTTGGGGTTCCATTTCAGATCACTTGGAGGTATAAAGCTATAAACTTTACCTTAGAGTGCTTAGATCTAGTGTGGTTTAGTTTTGAAGTCATTTTTTGTCCAAGGTTGAAGCTTTATAGTCCAAATTTGATTTCTAGGCTAAGGGCTGCCACCCTTGGTGCTAAATGACCCCCTTGAGAAGAAAGTTGGCATCTTGGTGGTCTTAATGGGTTCATGCATGAGTTAAGACCACTTTCATGGAAGTAGAACACCATTTTTGCAGTTTGGACTTGTTTGGGGCATGCAAAGTCACCAAGTCAGTGACTTTATGGATTAAGACGTTGATAAGGGCTTGGATCTGTGTTTGTAGCTTCTGGATCTGAGTATTAAGCACTTAATGGAAAAAGGACTTAACAGGGGAGTACGTTGAGCATACAAGCAGGTACGCCCAGCATATGCACCATTTGGCTAGTACGCTTAGCGTACATAGGAGTACACCCAACGTACTCATTAGATATGGGCCTTATGGATTTTGGGCATCGGTTTGGGCCATGCAAGGGGACTTTGGTCCTTTGGGCCTTTATGAGCCACCAAGAGTCAGGTAATGTGGGCCAAGAAGATGTTGGGCTTAATTGGCCCCAATTTAGCAAATTGGGCCATTAGTGGGCCACTAGTAGGTTTGGGAAGCCCATCTAGTGTTGGGCTTTATATATTATGATTTTGAGCCTGAGTTATAGACCAAGTTGGACTAGGGGTAAAATGGTATTTTTACCCTGTTGAGGATTATTGATTTTGACTAAGTGATATTTTGGTATTGATAGCTTGGGAAGTCGAGAGATCAACATTTCGGGGATCTGCCAACTAACAGTAAGGGGTATTCTCATGAATTCTTTAGCCAGCTTGTGAGGTGAGTCTTCTCCAGTAGGAACGGGTCTAAGGCACCAATGCTGGGCCGTTTATGTATGTTAGTGTATACCATATTTAGATCCGAATTCGGGGTTAGCCCGGTCCCGTTTATATGTTCCGTATTTCGGTCCGAAGTTGGGCGAGGCCCGATGAAGGATTATATGTATGTTTTCGAGCTACGGTTCGATGAAGGGTGGTACCCGAGGCAGTAGTGTATGTTTAGTTATACTTGTTGTCTTTGTGATACTTGTATGTTCCTGGTAGGGAGATGAGTGTGGGCGGGGGCCCATATCATGTAATATCCTAATCTAGGTTTGACTTGAAACCCTCAAAGAAGTTACATTTTTATATAAATAGTCCCTTTAGTACGTTCGGCGTATTTATGAGTACGCTTAGCGTACTCTGTATGGTTGGTCGCAGAGGAGCTAAATGTACGTTGGGCGTACCAGAGGTACGCTAGGCGTACGTGCCGAGGGTGTAAACCCTAAATTTCGAACTTGTGACCTATTTAAACATCCTTAACCCACTTGAGCGTGTCTCTCATTAACTCTCTTCACATTTAAACATTTCTGGAAGCCCTAATAGCGTTTGTGAGTGCTTTTTGAGCCTTAAGAGTGCATTGTGGTCCTTTTTAGTGTTCATCCCAAGAAGAAGAAGTGGTCAAGCAAGCTTGGGACGAGTCGGTGCTTCAAGAATCTACATCTTGGTCATCTTGCAAAGCTTCCGGAGGTAAAAATCTTTCACCTTTCCACTTAAATCTATAGATCTATCTAGGGTTTTCTATTTTTGTCCCTTTGGTTGATTTTGGACCTCCATTTGTGAGTTAAGCAACTCCAGAAGATGGGAATGGCAGATCTGAGGTCCCTTGGTCCTTTAGTTTCATAAAAATGGAGTCTTGATGTGAGTTTTGGCCTCATGCATGGGTTAAAGACCTTGGAAAGGTCTTAATGGAGGTGTTGGGTGCATATGAGGCATGAAAAGTCATAAAGTTGCAAACTTTATGCCTTAAGACGTCTTAACAAACTTAGATATAGCTTTTGGACGTAAAGGAACCGAGTATTAATGGAGAAAGTTCTTAATCCGGTAGTAATATGGACGTAACCCCATGTACGTTGCGCGTAGTCCCAAGACCCCAGTACGCTGCACGTACCAGGATGGTATGCCAAGCGTACGCATCACAGTTGGGCCCGAATCTGTTTTGGGCATTTGAGCTATTGGGCCACATTTGGCTATTGGACATGGTTGTATTTTGGGAATTATGAGTCATTTCATCTGTTATGGGCCATGGACTTATTGATTGGGCCTTATTAGGCCAAGAGGCCCATTAATAATTTTGGGCATGGACTTTTGGCCCATTAACAAGGAAAGGATAATTAGGACTCATGGAAGGGTTGGAGTTTTGGGTTTCCTTTGATTAATTAAAGTCCTAACATTGATTAATATTATTATTCAGCACGGGAGGTTACGGACTGTTAGGAAAGCAGATTTTGTATTCAGCAGACAGTGGTGAGTTTCCTCACCATACCAATGGGTCTAAGGCACCAAGGCCGACCCATTTCATAATATGTAGTGTCCTAGATGTAATAGCATTATTTGTTATGATAGTTGGTATGCACTAGGAAGTATGCTTGTATTATATGTGGTAAGTTGGTATCAAAGACCATGAGAGAGCCCATGCCACTTGGATGTAAGACCATGTGGAGAGCCCATGGCTTTTCTATCGAAGACCATGGGAGAGCCCATGACACTTGGATGTAAGACCATGTGGAGAGCGAATGACTTTCCTAACAAATACCATAGAAGAGCCCATGGCACTTAGGTGTAAAACCATGTGGGGAGCCCATGGAATCCTGGAGTAAGACCCTAGGGACGAGCCCACGACATCCCTATATGTTGTATGCATGGCTTATGTGATTTGTATAGCTATTTAGCTAGTACGTTATGTTATATGTGATTGTGTGTGGTTATGCTCTGGGGAACTCACTAAGATTTCAAGCTTACTGTTTGTGGATTTGTATCAAGTACATCTGAGCCCAAGGGCTAGGGCAAGGTGTGATGGCGCGACGTGCACTCTATCTCTCTTTTACTGATATGTTGTGGGGACACTCTGGTGATTTAATAAAGTTGTAATGAATGTTGATTTGAAAACAATTATGTTGGGATTTCATGGTTTATGAAAATGTGTTTTATTAATTAAAAATGAAAATTTTCTTGTAAAATTTGGGTCGTTACATATCACATCACTAGTTGAGTGTAGACAGGTTCCATATCTCATTAGTAGCAGAGTAGGGGCGGGGCCCAAGATAGGCGGGGCCTTGAGACTAGCAGCTATAGTATAGCGATTGCTTGTTATGTGTTAGCATGATTATATGTTATTGTTCGTATGCGTATAGCGGGTGGGGCCTGGATACAGGCGAGGCCTAGTAGAAATATATTTGTATACCGAGCAAGGCTCGATGCCAGGCGGGGGCCTGATGCTGGATCCATCTGATGTCGCGTGGGGCCTAAGGTAGCGGGCTAGGCCCAATGTTCTCAATATGTGATTATGTGTATGGTATGTGCTAATTTGGGGAGCTCACTAAGCTTCGTGCTTACGGTTTCAGTTTTGGTTTCAGGTACTTCTGGTAGCAAAGGGAGGAGCTCGGGATGACTGCATTGCACACACCAAGAAGCTTTAGCTTAGGAGGCTTTTACTCTAATAAAAGAACATGTTTTGAGATGATACTATGATTTGATATAACAACTTTTGTTTATGAATGATATGATTTGTTTATTATGGTTCTTATTAATTAATTGAAAAGAAATTTTCGGACCGTATAATTGGGACGTTACAAGTTGGTATCCGAGCTTTGGTTTGAGGGATTCAAGCACACTCTAGGGTGTCTATGAACTCAAACTGAGGACTTGGTATCAAATTTTTCAAAGGAAAATCATTTTTATAAAAGAACTTTGAGAAAGAGAAAGAACTTTGAAAAAGAGGAAAAGGGTGTGATGCATTCAATCAGCCGAGCTCATGTAAGCTCTCCTAAATTACCCATACATGTTTGTTTGGATATGATATGCTTATGAGAACTACATGCTAGATTAGGACTAAGGATCTAGGAGGATGCCTTATGTGTATGAGCTTTACGAGTTGCATGCTAGTACAAATTCCTACTATGTGGATAGAATAGTTGGATTACGTTTTGGTTAGAGTTTTTCGGGGTTAGGAACCCCATTGTTAGCCGACGCTGGTTGGAAGATTTTGAGAATGCCCAACGCACGATTTCTTGCCCAGATGCGGCAAAGGTGGGCTTTCCTTCGTGTATGATGAGAGACAGAGCCTGAGATTGGTGGGATGAGGTTACTAGCCAGGTGGGAGCAGCTAGTGTGGCTGAGATGACATGGGCCGAGTTCGTTCGACGATTTGACTTGGAGTTTGCACCAGCCGTTAAGGTGCAGAGGATGGTGAGAGAGTTCCAAGAACTCCATTAGACCATGGAGACTGTGGCGGAGATCACCGCCAAGTTCCAGGAGTGAGCTTTGTTGATCCCTCAGTATGCTACAGATGAAGATATGAGGCGGACGAGATATCACACCATGGACGAGATATCCAAATGCATGCTAGTTATAGGTTTAATGCCTTGGAAACCATTTGCATGTATAATTAGTGAAAACATAGATCCAAGGTATTTAGGGTTGTATGTGCACCATAGGATGTTGTATTATACCAAAACCCAACAGTGGTATCAGAGCCATGGGTTGTTTTCTACTATATTTGATGCAAATGTATTTTTTTCAAGTTGATGGAAAAAAAAAAAAGAAAAAAAAACATGAAGTTTGTCAAATTTTATGATAATTACTTGATTTTATGAAAAACTAATTATTTGTAAAATTTGAGTCACTTTACTACAAGAGTTTTTCTTTTTAAAGTGTCATTAAGTCTCATAGGTTATGAAAATAAAAGAGTCTCTATTTTTAATGTCATCATTAAATGATTTAATGTCTTCCATAACTTGTCATCAAGTTATGGAACTTGAATTTTTTTTTTCATTAAACCTTAATTAAACTCATAAGTTATGAAAAAGCCAAGAGTTTTGAAAGGTTTCAAAACTTGTCCTCAAGTTTTGGAATTTGTAAATTTACCCCCCATGTATACTTTAATTCCAAACTAGACCTTAGAATTTTAAAAGTTAAAATTCAACCCTTATACTTTATAATATTATAATTAATAATATTTATATATATGTATAAGAGTAAAGTAAGTCTTACCGTTAGTAGGCCTCATTCACAAAGTCGGTCTATAAGGGGGGTATAAGGTTACTGCCTATAAAATGGCAGTTTAATGGGTGTCCACTCTCACCCACCGCTTCCTTGACCGGTGGAGGGTCGTTATCCGAACGTGTAGGACATGGACTATAATTCTCCCTTCATTAAAAGTATTAATGATAAATACTAAGTAACTAAACCTTTTATAAATACCCAATCTTAGTTACTTAGGAAAATGTGAATAAGGTGCTAATCCATGAAATTACACTTTGCAGTTTGTTTAAGTCGGTTAGTGGAGCGTGTGTGGTTAACCAGCACACTAACTCGTATTTAACAAGGTAGGCAAAGGGTAACTTAATGTTTATCATAGTATCGATGGAGCGTGTGTGGTTAACTGACACATCGATTGAGGAGTAAACACTTAAGGGTGCCAAGTAATTTGCATGGTTACTTCACACCTTGTTTTGTGATCCTCGGCATCCCAGTCACAAAACCTGAAGGTCACACTCGAGATTGAAACATGCCATTGAAAAGTTCAATGAATCTCAAAAGATCTAGGATTTTCAAATCCAATTAAAACCTAATAAATTATTTCGTTTTTCATGGTGGAAATTGGTGAATCGTCATTCACCTACCTTCAAATATTCTATAGCTTGGATTACAGCATCCCTCTTCTTTATAAAATAGTTTGTCCGGTCCTAGCCTTAATATTTCATATTGGGTGTTATATTAAGGACTTTAAATCAACTATCTTGAATATCTCCCAAAAGATGTCTAGTTCAGACATCTATGATCTTCCCAAATATCTTGGAACTTCACTTCCTCCACCTCCTCCAATTATTCTCCCTAACCCACAAGTTCAAGGTCACTCAAGACCTATTGGTAAGGCAAGGTCTAGGTGTGATCACATCTTGGAGATGAAGTCACATACTAACAACCCGGGAGAGTTGGGTGTCAAAGTCTTAAGAAAGTTAGTGGTCCAATCACTTTCTAAGTCACATAGTGAGTTCCTTGGGACTCCTATGAAACAGACTATGACAAGACCCTTAATGATCTTATCTATTTGCTTGGTGCTGCTAAATCAGAAATGATTTAGTGTACTAGTAAAGCAAATTTGATTAGGAGATCAACTTCCCAAAACTTTATGGACAGGGACAATAGTGACACAAGAAATCCAGAAAAGCATTCTCTCCCCAATGGAAAGGGATCGGCCTTAGTCAACTCGGTTGACCAAATGGTAAAAAGAAAGGCTAAGTCTGAGATAGTCTCATGTACTATTACCTAAGGGTCCATATGGTCCTATTGCCAAAAGGAAAGGGAATTGGTTGCGAAGCTGTCAATTTTACCTGAAAGATCATAAGGCTAGTAAAGTCAATTAAGTTTGACTCTATTTCAGGTAAGGTCCACTATCTAACTCGGTTAAGTTTCTATTCTGAGATTCTTATTACAAGATGTGACTGGGTCACATGTTGATGTTTAAGAATCAAAGGAAAAGTGAAGGAAACATAAAGAAAGAGTATGTTGAATCTGATCGCGAAGATGGATTTCTATCACTTGATTGAAGGTTGGATTCTTGAGCTACTCTTAGGAGTTATGATAGATTGCTAGGAAACAAGTAATAACATAGTTTTCATTTCAAGTTACATTGTAAGGAAAAAGTTTTTTCCGCATTTTAAAATAAATAAAAGTTTGTTTTACTTTATTTTTATCTCCTTACAATGGCATTCATGAAAACTTGATGTTTGTAGGTTTATAGCAATATTGGAAATATGAATTTGATTCGTTCATTTGTGGTAGTGTCTAAATTTACCAAATAAGGAAAGATTCTCTCACCCAAGTTTCAATTGGACCAAAACTTGGAATCATGCATGTTGTATAGTATGATGAATGCGAACTTTCGAGCATTGGAAAAATTAAGACTAACTACTTGTTCACATGGATGTGCGAGTCAAGAGAATGACTAAGGGATCAAATACACTTTCTTGTGCACTTGTCAAAGTCCACCACAAAAGATGGATAAGACTATTCGTCATGATATACTAAGGTTTAGTAAATATGATTATACTTACAAGCTTAAGTATAATTCTGAAACATTGGAAAATTTTCAATGTATGACAAAACGAATAAGAAGAATCAAATTAGGCAGAAGGATAAAAGTCTCTCAAATCTGAAAAGATGGGAGAGTACTTTAGTATCATGTTTTAAGGTCATCTTAATGATTTTGAGACCTTATCACAATTCATCCTCTAAGTACATTCTAATAGTTAAGAAGAGGAGTTATGAATTGTTGAAGTGGTTAAATCAAGAAGATGATTCATACTTCATTCCAAAACAATTCATAGAGTTATACTCTAAGATTGTAACTTGAGTGACATGTCTTAAAGAAGGTTTAAAACACTTGTCGAATGTAAGAGTAAAAGTTTTCTACTCTTGTACATTTCAAATTTGTAAGTTGTGATGTTTTGGATAAAACAAAGACCAACTAAGGATAATTGTGTTAAGTGTCTGTCTTGATTATAATCCACACTATCTCTTGAATATTTGGCAAGAAAGTCGTATAGGTCAAGGAGACAGTGGGAGTCTAAAAGATCCTAAAAAAGGTTTCAAGAAGTAATCAAGAATAAAACCTGTATTTCAACGCTAGCACACAAGTAAAGGTTTATAACCTATCGTGCTGACATTTCTGTGCCCGTTCTAGTTAAGTTGGCTATACATTTGAGTTCTACATGTTCTCAATTGTTTGCATAACTACTTGGAAGCAATGGCATGCCCTTGAGCTGCCAGGTGGCAAGAAGTTAAGATTGCACAAGTTCAATCCATATGAGTTTGGATTTTTCATTATCCTTGTCTTGTGACTATGGGTTTGACAATTCACATGGATAAGAACACATACACCATTAAATCTAAGTGTCATAAGGTTTCTCTTCGGTTCATGAAAATGATGGTAAGGAAACTCTTTCACTAAGTAGATTTTGAGTAGATAGCAATTGTGGGAATGACAAAAGGTCTAAACATTATGATTACGTCATCCCTCTTCATAATTGTTTAGACACACATGTGAGCTATCTAAGAGAGGTGTATTGATAAAGTCTTATCAAGGCAATCTAGTATCAGAAATCTGAACTTTGGTAAGAAAGTCAATAAAGTATTGATTTCTAGAAGTTCAGTTGATTTCTGGGTAGATGTCAAAGCTAGTGGGAGCATAAGTGTTATGCTAATAATCATCATGTTAGTGGGAGCATGATAATTATGATAAGTATTGCAAGTTAGCAATGTTAATTATAGAAAACAAAAGTTTCAATTCGTGAGGTTGCAGGGGTTGAAAGAGTTGTTTTGCTATAATTAAGGGAGAGGAAATTATACTTCATCTCAAATCTAAAAGCTTAGATTGAGGTCTTAATCGTATTTAGTCAAGAATATATATGAATTTCATGTTGGGATGGCTCAACATAAGGAAATTCTATATATGGGTTCATTATTTGCGTTCTAAAATTCGATTATGATTATGGCATCCCTTTTCATAATCTGAATTATGAGAACTTGGCAAATAGTAATGGAAATATTATAGCAAAAGACTAGTTTAGTCTTTATGTGAGACATCATGAATCGTGTCCCATATGCTTCGAATACAGGATCGATTACATGTGCTATATTCACTCTTTCTAAGTTTTTCCAAATGCCTGGGGCATGAAGAAGTGAAAAAGGTCTAGAAATTGATATGAATAAAATGATTAAGCAATTGTTGAGGATAATCTAAGGTTTACCAAAGATTGGTTGCTCAAGGACAGTTGGAAGTATAGTATTAATTCTGGAAGGACCATATTGACATAATCTGTAAGGAGGCAACTCTTGTTTAGAAGTGATAGTCAAAATGGAATATGGAAATGCTTCAAAGTTAGAAAGTATTCAATCTGTATGATTAGGAAACTTAATGCAAGAAGGATGTTTCCAAGGAATTGATCTCCTTTGGAATACTCTGTAATGATTGTTGCCAAGTCTTTGTGAATTTGTGCATAATCACTACAAGAGGATCAATGCATATAAGTTTAGAATCTAACAGATTTCAGTAAATGGCATGAATTTGGAATTCTTGCATTTGCAGAAAGATTTGGGACTGTGAAATGAGAATCATTTAGAAAAACATAGTGTACATGCTTGGAGCATGGGACAACTATTGTTTTAATTCAAGAATAAAGTTGATAGCTGAAACAATATATAATGAATAATGTGTAATCATATGGTGATAAATAAAAGGTGTTTTATCTATATTCATAAGTTCTGAGACCATATTGGATTCAATTATTATTGTGTTTCACTTTGCATGTTTTGACTTCCAGAATAACCAGGTCATTGTTCTGATTGACTAAGTTATTCAAACCATCCACAGTCGGTCATATGTTGGAAGTAGATATGAATCAAGACTGTCATGGGTTGGGTTTGTAGAGGTCTAAGATGTTGGACAAGGTGGTGCTACAACACTCATGAGTGCTCATAAGTTCTGAGTATTGGATTCAACCCGCGCTCATTGGAATCACTTCATGGATTTTATCACGAGTGATCATGAGACGATAATATCTTATATTCTTCAAACCTAGAGATATGAGTTGTTACTATGAGTTGGTTATACATTGATTGCATGAAAACCCATTGGTAACTCGATGTTATAAAACGTGTCTTTGTGTATGATTCAACAAGTAGTATAACAAGCCATATGAGTCTAATTTTATCCATTCCTTTTACCTTCGGGATAAAAGTGATATCTGTGGGCCCCTCGATGATTTGATGATGACAAGTGGAAGTGCTCTGCCGGGCCAGGACTTATTTGATTTGTTCAATTAGTCAGTCGTCATAAATCGGAAATCAGGAAACAACAAATGGACAGAGAGAATGATTATAATCCATGTCTCAGTCCATATGATATCTAGAATGGAGGAATATATGATCCATTATCTAATGGACGCGTCATTGATTTGTTCAGAGTTCGACAACGGCTTTAAGAGCTACGATTGCTATTCGGGTTACGAAGTCGTACTTTCAATAATAGTTTTAGACTTATCCAAGTGGGAGACTGTTGGATTAGATGTCTAAGCCCATAACTATTATTGGTATGTACTTGACCCGAGAGTAGCATGGTCCATTTGGGTTCCATATCATCAGGACAATTTGTTAGGATGGACTTTTGAGAGAAGGTTATTTATGGTTTATTAATATATTATAAGTCATAATATATTAATACGAAATCATATGTTTTAATTAGTATCGATCAAGAATTAATTTGGAATTAATTTAGTGATCAAAAAAGACTAATTAAATCTATGGGGACGAGTTATGATAATTAGTTATATTTATATGTGTTGGGCTTATGACCCATGTTTGACCAAGTTTATCTATGGATACATAAAGAGTTGGGCCACATGAACCATGGATCATAAAATCCATGGGTATGGATTATGGGTTATACCCATGACCCTTGGAATCCTACATATAAATAGGTTACTCCATAGCCAAAATCACCACTTCTTTTCATAGAGAAATATGGAGGCATTTCATACTATTGGTGCTAAGCTCTTAAGGCCAAATACATCAAGACTTCAAGCCACATAAAAGGTATGTTTCCCTAACTAGTATATTATATGGTTTATGTCAAATGCATGCTAGTTATAGGTTTAATGCCTTGGAAACCATTTGCATGTATAATTAGTGAAAACATAGATCCAAGGTATTTAGGGTTGTATGTGCACCATAGGATGTTGTATTATACCAAAACCCAACATTTATTTGGAAGATTTATGTAACATCCGGATTCCCAGGTATTTTATTTTAACTTTTTATTTTGAGTTAAAGAGAGGGACTCGACGAGTTGACATCTAGACTCGTCAAGTAGGATCGTGATTCGCTGACTAGATTAATAAATGGACTCAATGAGTCGGCTACATGACTCGACGAGTCTGTGTTGGCAGCAGAAACCCTAAATATTTGGGCTTGTACCCTATTTAAAGGCCTTTATGGCCTTCATTTACAGCCACTACACCCCTGAGAAACCCTAGAGAGTAGAGAGAAAGCTTGTAGAGCAAGAGGAGGGCTAATTGATCATTCTTTGGTGTGTTTTAGCAAAGGGAAGGAAGGATTTCGAGCTAGGTTGACTTGTGGGACTCAAATCTTCCATCATTTCGTTTAGAGCTGCTGTGGGAGGTAAGGATTCATGTCTTTCTTCATTTGAGTAATAAATTTCATGAATCTAGGGTTTCTTCACTTCACTTTTGGTAAGAGATCTAGTGTGTGTGATGTCCCCTTGTGACAATATTATCATATCTGGACCTTGAGAGGTCCAGAGAGTCCCTATTCTTCATCTTTATGCAATCCTTTATGAGTTTTGGGGCCTAGGTTATCATATTAAGGGTTATTTTGGCATATAGAGATGATAGTGTGATGCATGGGCATAAAGTTCGAACCTTTACGTGACTTTTGGGTGCTAGAAGGTTAGATCTAATAATTGCAGAAGCAGATCTGACCTTAGAAGGTCGTTTGAGTGTTGCCATGGAGGGAACTCGCCGAGTCCATAAGGAGACTCGACGAGTCGAGTTGGGTTGCCCCGCGATTCATGACCAGTGGTAACCCGTCGAGTGGAAGGTTCGCTCGACGATTCGAGTGAGGTTTAGATAGACCCAGAGGACACGCTTGGACTCGCCGAGTCACCTATGTGCACTCGACGAGTCTAGTCAAAGTTGACTGTTGACTTTTGTTGACTTTTAGGGTCTAGTCAATGTTTGGACTTGTGAGCCATTGGAGGGGTAAAATGGTCATTTACCCTTCTGAGAGAACTTAGAGAGGGTTTAGTATAGCCTTTGAGAGTTGTATTGATTAGAGTAATTGTTCCATGTTATTAGGCGGAGGCTAGACCAGTATTACCGAGTTCGAGATTTACCGAGTTACCCAAGGTGAGTCTTCTCGCTATACTTTACCTAGAGTGGTAATTAGAGTTATGTGACAGAGTATGTGGTATGCTATTATATGATGTGATATCTATGTGATTTTTTGCTATGTGTAATTCAGAGTTTATAAAGTTAGAACCGAAAGGTCCATATCGTTAAGACCAGAGGGTCCACAGAGTTATGGGACTGGAGGGTCCCACTGAGACACTTTGACCAGAGGGTCATACAGAGTTATAGCCTCGAGTGGCTAATATGTGTTGTATGTGGTATGTTGGGGAACTCACTAAGCATTTATGCTTACGATGTTATGTGTTATGTGTTTCCGGTACTAGTGACGATCGCAGGAAGGCGCCGACATGATCTGTACACATAGACCGAGGATTTCATTTGTGATCTTGGGATATGTTTTATTTGATGACAATTGTTGAACATGAGATTTAAGACTGTTTAAATGATAATTATGTTCTTTGAAAAATGAAAAATTATTTTGAAAATTTATGTCGTTAGAAATTGGTATTAGAACCTTGGTTTGAGGGATTCGGACGCACCTTCGGGCCTATCTGAACTCAAACTGAGGATTTGACGAACTTTTCGCAATAAAACAATTTTTCTAAAAAGAGTAAAAGGTTTTGAGACGAGCAGAATAGAGCAGTGTGTACGGTCAGCCAGCGCCCGAACGATGATTTCCCAAAATACCCTTACATTATGTGTTATGAGATACGTTATGATATGTTATGCATGCTAGAGTAGGCTAGGTACTCATATTAGGACTAGAGTGGCCTGATTTGTGATGCCTTAGCCTAAAAGATTTATGCTGCTATGAGATGCTTGAGAGTGAATAGGTAGTAGCGAGGAGCGTATGAGAGGTCTGCTAGAGAGTAGCCTATGTGTAGCAAGGTTAGAGTACTTGTGATCTGGGATCCTAGGAGGAGGACTTGGGGTGAATACTGATGCGGTGTGGACGGTAGTATAAGGGCTCGTACTACTGAAAACACCGGATCAGTGCGCGGTCCAAGTAAGAATCCTTAGGGTACTAAAGAGCAAATAGGGTTGAGTTATCAAGTGCTAGTATGCTTGAGCGGGTCTCTAATATTTTTATGTTGTATTTCAGAGAGAAATAATGGTTGGGACACGCCACACACTTGAGAGCAGCGGTGTTAGTGATGAGGAGATCCCCAGGTTGATTCAGGAGGAGGTGGCCGCGGCCATCCAGACTGAGATTCCGGAGATGTTTGGGTCTATCAAGACCACGCTGATTGACACTTTTGATGAGCGGTACGCCGCTCTTACTGACACTGTTGTTGTTGCGGCCACCGCAGCCCTTACTGTTGCTAGGCCGCAGGGGGTGACTCGTTATTGTTTCGAGGGTTCAGTAACACGAAGCCACCAGAGTTTGATGGGACTCAGGATCTGATAGCTGCGATGAGATGGATCTCTGAAATTGAGGGGTGCTTCTACACATGTTCATGTCCGGAGCATCTGAGAGTACGGTTTGCACTGAACCAGCTTCGCTTGGGAGTGAAGAAATGGTGGAAGTTCATGACAGCGCACTTCACTTCTACAGAGCTTGTCACGGTGAACTGGGAGAGGTTCACCGCTATGTTCCGAGATGAGTACGTTCCCCCGATGGAAAGGGAACGGTTGGCCCAGGAGCTCTTTACCCTCAAGCAGGGTACTGAGTCTGTTACTACGATCATCAGGATGTTTCACGAGAGGGCGATGTTTTGCCCTGAGCATGTGTCTACGGAGAAGGCACGCATGAGTCGATATCTGAGTATTCTGAGGAGAGACATTCGTGAGTTCGTGGCAAACTCGACGTACCGGACATTTTCCGAGCTTCAGGAAAATGCTCGGAAGAGGGAGATTGAGCTCGAGACTCAGGCTAGGAAGGAGGCGGAGTCTCAAAGGAGGGATCGGCGATCGACACAGTCCCAGCCGGCAGCTAAGCGGGCAAAACCCACCGATTCGAGATCAGGGAACCAGAAGGGTCGTACATGTGGCAAGTGCAACAAGAGCCACAAGGTGATTTGTCGAGCAGGGTCTTGCTACAAGTGTGGCAAGGAGGGGCATATGGCTAAGGATTACCCCAAGGGATTTGTGGTGTGCTTCCACTGCAACCAGACCGGCCATCGGAAGGCCGAATGTCCACAGCTGTGGGGGTCGGCACAGGGAGCACCGCAGGGATCTTCCCCTGCTTCTGTACGAGCTACTGAGAGTCGGCCAGTGAAGGTCGAGGCGCCAAAGGCTCGCGGAAGAGCCTTCTAATTGATAGTGGAGGAGGTCCGTGCAGCGCCCGATGTTGTGGCTGGTATGTATTCTTTCATCTATTTATTTTGTATTTGAGATATTGTGCTTATATTATGATATGTGTAGGTACATTTCTTGTGAGTTCTGTACCTGCCTTGGTGTTATTTGACTCGGGTGCTAGTCAATCTTTTGTGTCGTTAGCCTTTAGTCAGCACATCAGTATCTGTCAAGAGGCATTGAGTCGACCTCTTCGAGTTTCCATAGCTGACGAGCGAGTGGTATATGCTACTGAGGTGATTCGAGGATGTGTACTCGAGATCTTCGGTGTTGAGTTCCCGATAAATTTGGTCCCGATTGCGATGGGGGATGTCTGTGTCATCATGGGCATGGACTGGTTGAGTAGATTCGAAGCGGTCATGGACTGCGAGCAACAACTGGTGACCATACGAGACCCTAGTAGGGGAGTGTTTACGGGGTACGGCGAAGGTACCCGTCTTGAATCAGCATTTTGTTCGGCTGCTAGAGCGAGGCAGAGTCTACAGCAGGGTTATAGTGGGTTTGTAGCCTATGTGATGGACACCCGAGTGGCCGCGGAGAGGCCAAGTTCGGTTGATGATGTACCGATAGTGCGAGAGTTCCCAAATGTTTTCCCCGAGGAGTTGCCTGGTGTGCCTCCTGAGAGGTAGGTGGAGTTTCGCATCGATTTAGTCTCGGGAGCGGCGCCTATTGCCAAGGTGCCCTATCGCATTGCGCCGCCAGAGATGCAGGAGTTATCCTCACAGCTTCAGGAGCTGTTGGGGAAGGGGTTTATTCGACCGAGTAGCTCACCGTGGGGAGCGCCGATCCTTTTTGTCAAGAAAAAGGATGGCTCACACCGGATGTGCATTGATTACCGGGAGTTAAACAAGTTGACGGTCAAGAACCGTTATCCTTTACCGAGGATTCAGTTGCAGGGAGCGTCTTGGTTCTCCAAGATTGATTTGAGATCTGGATATCATCAGATGAGGGTGCTGGATGAGGATATTCAGAAGACGGCGTTCAGGACTCGTTATGGGCATTACGAGTTCGTGGTGATGCCTTTTGGGCTCACCAATGCACCGACAGTATTCATGGATCTCATGAACCGGGTATGCAGGCAGATGTTGGATCGGTCGCTGATCGTGTTCATCGACGATATATTGGTGTACTCGAGATCCAGAGAGCAGCATGAGGAGCATTTGAGAGAGATTCTCGGAGTCTTGAGATCGGAGAGGCTTTACACCAAATTCTCCAAGTGTGATTTATGGTTACGAGAGGTCCAGTTCTTATGGCATCTTGTTAATCAGAGCGGGATATTGGTCGACCCGGCCAAGATTAAGCCGATGATGAAATGGGAGGTGCCGAGACCCCCCACCAAGATCAGGAGTTTTATGGGGTTGGTCGGCTATTATCGGAGATTTATCACGGATTTCTCCAAGATTTCCGTTACTCTCACCAGTTTGACCCAAAAGGGCATGACTTTTAGATGGGGTCCAGAGCAGCAGGCCTCATTTGAGACTATTCGCCAGAGATTATGTGAGGCCCCAGTGTTAGCCCTTCCGGAGGAGATGGAGGATTTTGTGGTATATTGTGACGCATCAATATTGGGTTTGGGTGCGGTGCTTATGCAGAGAGGGTATGTGATAGCATACGCATTGAGACAGTTGAAGCCTCATGAGGTGAGATATCCCACCCACGATTTGGAGTTGGGGGTCGTAGTGTTCGCCCTCAAGATCTGGCGCCACTATTTGTATGGAGTTCGGTCTACCATATACACGGACCACAAGAGATTGAAGTATTTGATGGATCACCCCAGCCTAAATATGCGCCAGAGGAGATGGTTGGATGTGGTAAAGGATTATGATTGTGAGATCCTGTACCACCCGGGCAAGGCTAACGTGGTAGCCGATGCCCTGAGCCGTAGGGCGGAGAGTGCCCTGATTCGAGATGTTTGTATGAGGTTGACGGTGATGACTTCGGTGTTTGATACCATTCGAGGGGCACAGGCAGAGGCGGTGAGACCGGAGAGCCGCAAGAGAGAGTGGGTGATCGGGCAGATATCTGAGTTCGTTACCGATAGATGAGGGCTTATGACCTTTCAGGGTCGGATTTGGGTGTCGTTCGTAGGCGGGGCACGTACCATACTGATGGAGGAGGCGCATAGGTCGAGGTTCTCGATCCATCCAGGGGCCACTAAGATGTATTTGGACATGAAAAGTGAATATTGGTGGCTCTGTATGAAGAGGGATGTAGCATGGTTCGTTGAGAGGTGCTTGACCTGTCGCAGGGTTAAGGCTGAGCACCAGCGTCCGCATGGGAAGTTGCAGCCACTCGTGATTCCCCAGTGGAAGTGGGAACATATTTCTATGGATTTTATCACCAAAATGCTGAGGACCTCAAGGGTTGTCGATGCAATTTGGGTGATCGTCGACCGGCTGACGAAGAGCGCTCACTTTCTTGCTATCAGTGAGAGCTCTTCCGCTGAGAGGTTGGCAGAGTTGTATGTGAGGGGGGGGGGTATCGCAGCATGGAGTGCCGATCTCGATTGTGTCGGATCGACATGTACGTTTCACTTCCAGGTTCTGGAAGAAGTTCCATTAGGAGTTGGGCACGAGGCTTCATTTCAGTACCGCTTAGCACCCACAGACGGACGGTCAGAGTGAGCGAACGATTCAGACGCTCGAGGACATGCTTCGAGCATGTGTGTTGGACTTCGGAGGGAGTTTGGACACGTATCTGCCATTGGCTGAGTTTTCCTATAACAACAACCACCATTCGAGTAATGGCATGCCTCCCTTTGAGTTGTTGTATGGGAGGAGGTGTCGGACTCCCATCTATTGGGGAGAGGTAGGGCAGCGAGTGATGGGTAGCACCGAGATAGTGCTTCAGACAACAGAGCAGATACAACAGGTCAGAAAGAGATTGTTGACAACTCAGAGTCACCAGAAGAGTTATGGGGATATGCGATGATTCGAGCTCGAGTTCTAGGTGGGAGACTTCGTTCTCCTTAAGGTATCTCCTTGGAAAGGAGTGATCCGATTTAGAAAAAGGGGCAACCTGGGACCCCGGTACATTGGTCTGTTTCGGGTGACTGCGAGGGTGGGCAGAGTAGCGTATCGTTTGGAGCTACCTGCGGAGTTGAGCCAGATACATGATACCTTCCACGTGTCTCAGTTGAGGAAGTGTATAGCCGACGAGTCGGTGGTGGTGCCGCTGGAAGATATTCAGGTCGATGCGAGCCTAAATTATGCCGAGAGACTGATCGCAATCCGGGATCGAAAGGTCAAGGTTCTGCGGAACAAGGAGGTGCCCCTGGTTCAGGTTCAGTGGTAACATCGGAGAGGGTCCGAGCTGACTTGGGAGCCGGCGTTGGAGATGCGGGAGCAGCTCCAGAGTTGTTTGCAGAGCGAGACATCGAGGGCGAAGTCTAATTCTAGTGGGGGAGAATTGTAACATCCGGATTCCCAGGTATTTTATTTTAACCTTTTATTTTGAGTTAAAAAGAGAGACTCGACGATTTGACGCCTAGACTTGTCTAGTAGGATCGCGATTCGCTGACTAGATTAATAAATGGACTCAATGAGTCGGCTAGGTGACTCGACAAGTCTGTGCTAGCGGCAGAAACCCTAAATCTTTGGGCATGTACCCTATTTAAAGGCCTTTATGGCCTTCATTTACGGCCACTACACCCCTGAGAAACCCTAGAGAGCAGAGAGAAAGCTTGTAGAGCAAGAGGAGGGCTAATTCATCATTCTTTAGTGTGTTTTAGCAAAGGGAAGGAAGGATTTCGAGCTAGGCTGACTTGTGGAACTCAAATCTTCCATCATTTCGTTCAGAGCTGCTGTGGGAGGTAAGGATTCATGTCTATCTTCATTTGAGTAATAGATTTCATGAATCTAGGGTTTCTTCTCTTCACTTTTGGTAAGAGATCTAGTGTGTGTGATGTCCCCTTGTGACAATATTATCATATCTAGACCTTGAGAGGTCCAGAGAGTCCCTATTCTTCATCTTTATGCAATCCTTTATGAGTTTTGGGGCCTAGGTTATCATATTAAGGGTTATTTTGGCATATAGAGATGATAGTGTGATGCATGGGCCTAAATTTCGAACCTTTACGTGACTTTTGGGTGCTAGAAGGTTAGATCTAATAATTGGAGAAGCAGATCTGACCTTAGAAGGTCGTTTGTGTGTTGCCATGGAGGGAACTCGCCGAGTCCATAAGGATACTCGACGAGTCGAGTCGGGTTGCCCCGCGATTCATGACCAGTGGTAACCCGTCGAGTGGAAGGTTCGCTCGACGATTCGAGTGAGGTTTAGATAGACTCAGAGGACACATTTGGACTCGCCGAGTCACCTATGTGCACTCGATGAGTCTGGTCAAAGTTGACCGTTGAGTTTCGTTGACTTTTAGGGTCTCGTCAATGATTGGACATGTGAGCCATTGGATGGGTAAAATGGTCTTTTACCCTTCTGAGAGAACTTAGAGAGGGTTTAGTCTAGCCTTTGAGAGTTGTATTGATTAGAGTAAATGTTCCATGTGATTAGGCGAAGGCTAGACCAGTATTATCGAGTTCGAGATTTACCGAGTTACCCAAGGTGAGTCTTCTCGCTATACTTTACCTAGAGTGGTAATTAGAGTTATGTGACAGAGTATGTGGTATGCTATTATATGATGTGATATCTATGTGATTATATGCTATGTGTAATTCAGAGTTTACAGAGTTAGGACCGAAAGGTCCACAGAGTTAGGACCAGAGGGTCCACAGAGTTATGGGACTGGAGGGTCCCACTAAGACACTTTGACCAGAGGGTCATACAAAGTTATAGCCTCAAGTGGCTAATATGTGTTGTATGTGGTATTTTGGGGAACTCACTAAGCATTTATGCTTACAGTGTTATGTGTTATGTGTTTTAGGTACTAGTGACGATCGCAGGAAGGCGTCGACATGATCCGTATATACAGACCGAGGATTTCATTTGTGATCTTGGGATATGTTCTATTTGATGACAATTGTTGAACATGAGATTTTGAGAGTGTTTAAATGATAATTATGTTGTTTGAAAAATGAAAAACTATTTTTAAAATTTACGTCGTTACAGTTTATGGCTTGGGTTTGTAACTAGGAGCGTAGGGCTTCTCGCCACCTTTTCGTTTATATAAATTTCGTCGGAAATGGACTTAGAACAAAGAAGTTATAACAATTTGAAGTTATTGGCATAAATGATCCCTTAATGGAAATGTTTGGCAAGCAAGTACCATGCATGCATGGTGGTAGGTGTGCGGGTACGCCCAAAGTAAGATGGGTTGCGCCCAGCGTCTAAGGGCGAATGGACGCGGGTGTAGAGAGGCGTACACCTAGCGTATGCTCAGGGTTCCTAAACCCTAGTTTTTGGGGTATGCCACTATATAAAGAACATAATGTCTCAAGGATCAACCTACCTCTCTTCTTCATACAGCCACCACGAAACCCTAACCCTCCCTTGAGTGATCTTGGAGCTTTGGAGGTCATTAGAGAGTCTTCTTGTGATTGTGAAGCCATTTCCAAGCAAGTGAAGTGTATAGCAAGGTGGTGAATCAAAGGGGAAGCAGCAGATCCGAGTTTGGGGTTCCATTTCAGATCACTTGGAGGTATAAAGCTATAAACTTTACCTTAGAGTGCTTAGATCTGGTGTGGTTTAGTTTTGAAGTCATTTTTGGTCCAAGGTTGAAGCTTTATAGTCCAAATATGATTTCTAGGCTAAGGGTTGCCACCTTTGGTGCTAAATGACCCCCTAGAGAAGAAAGTTGGCATCTTGGTGGTCTTAATGGGTTCATGCATGAGTTAAGACCACTTTCATGGAAGTAGAACACCATTTTTGGAGTTTGGACATGTTTGGGGCATGTAAAGTCACCAATTCAGTGACTTTATGGATTAAGATGTTGATAAGGGCTTGGATCTGTGTTTGTAGCTTCTGGATCTGAGTATTAAGCACTTAATGGAAAAAGGACTTAACAGGGGAGTACGTTGAGCATACAAGCAGGTACGCCCAGCGTACGCACCATTTGGCTAGTACGCTTAGCGTACATAGGAGTACACCCAAGGTACTCATTAGATATGGGCCTTATGGAAATTAGGTCTCGGTTTGGGCCATGCAAGGGGACGTTGGTCCTTTGGGCCTTTATGAGCCACCAAGAGTCAGGTAATGTGGGCCAAGAAGATGTTGGGCTTAGGGTTAGGCCCATTAGAGTAATTGGGTCCAATTTAGAAAATTGGGCGACTAGTAGGCTTGGGAAGCCCATCCAGTGTTGGGATTTTTATATTATGATTTTGAGCCTGAGTTATAGACCAAGTTGGAGTAGGGATAAAATGGTCTTTTTATCATGTGGATGATTATTGATTTGGACTAAGTGATATTTTGGTATTGATAGCTCAGGAAGTCGAGAGATCAGCAGTTCAGGGATCTGCCAGCTAGCAGTAAGGGGTATTCTCAAGATTCTTCAGCAAGCTTGTGAGGTGAGTCTTCTCCAGTAGGAACGGGTCTAAGGCACCAATGTCGGCCGGTTTATGTATGTTAGTGTATACCGGATTTAGATCCGAAGTCGGGGTCAGCCCGATGCAGTTTATATGTTCCGGATTTCAGTCCGAAGTCGGGCGAGGCCCAAGGCAGGATTATATGTATGTTTTCAAGCTACGGTTCGATGTCGGGTGGTACCCGAGGCAGTAGTGTATGTTTAGTTATACTTGGTTTCTTTGTGATACTTGTATGTTCTTGGTAGGGAGATGAGTGGGCGGGGGCCCATATCACATCACTAGCTGAGTGTGGACGGGGTTCCATATCTCATTAGTAGTAGAGTAGGGGCGGGGTCCAAGATAAGCGGGGCCTTGAGACTAGCAGTTATAGTATAGTGATGGCTTGTTATGTATTAGCATGATTATATGTTATTGTTCGTATGCGTATAGCGGATGGGGCCCAGATACACACGGGGCCTAGTAGAAACATATTTATATACTGTGTAAGGATCGATGCTAGGCGGGGCCTGATGCTAGGAGGGGGCCTGATGTCGGATCCATCTGATGTCGGGCGGGGCCTGAGGTAGCGGGCTAGGCCTAATGTTCTCAATATGTGATTATGTGTATGGTATGTGGTAGTTTGGGAAGCTCACTAAGCTTCGTGCTTACAGTTTTCAGTTTTGATTTCAGGTACTTTTGGTAGCAAAGGGAGGAGCTCAGGATAACTGCATTGCACATACCAAGAAGCTTTAGCCTGGGAGGCTTTTACTCTGATAAAAGAACATGTTTTGAGATGATACTCTGATTTGATATAACAACTTTTGTTTATGAATGATATGATTTGTTTATTATGATTTTTATTAATTAATTAAATAGAAATTTTTGGACCGAATAATTGGGACGTTACACACACAATATTTTCACAACATCAACAATTCTCTTTATTAAGAACCAGTTGGTTTTCATGAATACTTACAACGTAAACCTGACTACATAAACTCTCTCCACTCAAACAATCTTCCTCACTACAAGATCATTCTTCCTAATCTACTCTCAGAAGAACAAATCATAATAGCAAAGAAGAAACCCTAAAACCAAGAAGAAACCCTAATCTAGCTGTGCAATATGACGAGAGAAAACTGAGAGCTGAATCTCAGCAACACACATAAGATAATAGATACATCTGGGTAATCATTGGATCAAATAACAAATTTAACCCTAATAGTAACGAACCGGGCAAGACCCGTGTGTTTTTTTTCCAAAGTCCAAACAAAATGTGAGCCGCACACCAGCTAATACCTCACCTTTACAGATTCAGTCCTCCTGCAAAAATCCTTAACAAAACAACTATACAAAACATACCAAAATAAACCTACATAAATTAAATAATTACAACCAAAGGATACAAAGAAAAGGATATAGAATTATAAGTTATAATGATATTATACCAAATAGTTCAAGACTCCTCCTTAAACTTATAGTTCAAATAAACTTTAATATTTGTTCTAAAAAGGATCAACAAGGCCTAAATTTTTACAAATCCAATCATGTTGTATTACACCTGTGGACTTAGTAAAAATATCGCCAAGTTGTGATCAGAACTGACTTTATGAACTTCAACAATTCATTTAGACAACCTCTCCCTATTAAAATGTGTATCCACTTTATTACAAATTAGAATTTTCATTTATCAATTTTGTAGATATGTTTCAAATTGCTACAAATATATTATAAAATTTAAGCATTTACCAAAATTGGTAATGTATATTGCTAAAAAAATATAACGAAATAAAATCATAATTGTATAAATTTATAAAAAATAGGCTTTGCTTTAAATTAATAAATTATTAGTTTCTGTTTTTTTATGGGAAGGACAAAATCTTTTAAAGCATGATTTTAAGATAGCTAGCTTTTGATACGTGGAGTGAACAAGAAGAACATATAACCTTTTTTTATGGTGTTTTAACACTGGCATAGCCACATTAGACCATCTCCAATGCATTGAACTCATATGAGTTCAATGGATTGACACATATACATTCCACTCACTATACAATTTTATCCATTAAACTCTACACTCCATTAAACTCTATATAATTTAATAGATTGTCACATCATAAATCATTTTCTTTTTATTTATTATTATTTTAAAAAAAATTAATTAGCATCAAATTAAAAACTACAATTAAATTTAACATTAATTTAAAATTTAAAATAAAAAATTATATATATATATATATATATATATATATATATATATATATATATATGTGTGTGTGTGTGAGAGAGAGAGAGAGAGGAGAGAGAATATAGAGTTCAATGAGGATTGAACTCCGAATTCCATTGAATCCTAATCACTTTTCCACAATGAGGATTTTGAGTTTAACGATATTAAACTCCCCATTAAACCCTCCATTGAACTCCCATTGGAGATGACCTTAGTAGAAGAGTGGGTCATGGCTCAACCATATAAAATTAAGGTTATATATATATATATATATATATATATATATATATATATATATATATATATATATATATATATATATAATTCTTTTTATTTGCTACAAAAGACTAGAGATGTGAATTGTCATATGGTCTCCCATTAAAAATTTCAAATTTTATACGAAGATAATATCTTTTGCTTCATACATTGTTACATTTTGTTACAATTTAAAGTATTTTGCTATCGTTTATATTTTATAGATTATATGGTATACCAAAAAACAAAATCTTAGTTCCACCATTGGGTATGAATGGAACAAAAACAAATTATGATACCAAGCCAAAGGTTTTACAAATAATATGACTTATTCATTCCAATCATATTTGGTTTAATATAATATGACAATCATATTTAGTTTCATATAATAAAATCTATCTTAATTTCCACTTCGGTTCATTTTAATTTATGTTGTCTAGTTTCTTATAACAAAAGCTACAAAATTTTTAAGTTTAGATTTTAGCTTATGCTGTGTAGTTTCGTATACAAAACATTCCCTAAATTTTCAGTTCAGTTCATTTTAGTTTATGATGTCTAGTCTCATAATTGTTCTTTCTCACCTAAAGGTAGCCTAGATCAACCCATAAGATACAAATAAATTTTGTTGAGCTTATTTAAAAATATAAGTCATAAACTTATAATTTTTATATGATTAAATAGAAAATTAACAGAACCTAATGGGAGTAGTTATATGTTGACTTAAGGGTAACCTAATATCATCAAAAATATTTGATGTTAATATCTAAAGTATTATTTTATAATATTAATAATTATAACATTGACTTGCTTAAAGAAAAAGAGTATAAAAAGGTGATGATAAAATAGAATATCCAAATGACTTGATTATTGTATTTTATTTTGGTGAAGTTCAAAAATTTTGTTTTCTATTTTTTTAAATTAATCGAATACATCCACTTAATTACAAATGGATTCATTTATCCATTTTTGTATGTATATTGTATAGGAAGATTTTAATTTTGTTACGTTGGAGATGTGGATACCATTTGGATCGTATGAACATCAACATGTTATTCATTGTATACATTTTGCTATATCCTAGAGGTTTATAATGAGAAGGATAATGACTTGAGAGTGTAACTAATTATACGTTTTATACATATTTGGTCACTTAATTTTTTTTTGGTGCCTTGTTAACCCTTAAATTTGTATTTTTGTTTAAATCATACCATTATTACTTGCAATAGCAGGTAAAACCTGTTTCGGGGCAACTCCGACCATTTTTTTCCGGTCTTCTTTTTCGCTCAATCATCACTTTTTCTAGTTGAAATTAGATTTCTCTTTCTCCAAAACAAATCTTATTTTTCCTACAACTAAATAGAAGTTTGTCTGAAAATCGTGTTCATCGAATGAAAATCATGTTTCGATGGTTCCTGGACATGAAAAACTCCAATTCGAAACATGCAAAATCGTTTCTTCAACAAAATTGTTTTAGTTCTGGGTTACTTGAACAAAATCATCTTGAGTTATGGGTTTCTTGAACATCACCAATGGCGAAGGGGGCAAAGTGAGCATGTGAACATGGCCCAATTTTTTCAAAGGCCCAATTAAAACCCTTGGAATCTAAAGTGTATATATGTATATACTTTATTTAGGAAAGTTAAATCACACCCAAATATCATGTAAACGAGAACGTTGGGCCACAATTAAAACCCTTGGAATCTTCGTTCATTGCAAATATTTGTTGGGATACGAAAACTCCAACAATTACTACAAATCCATGGCGTCTGCTCATAATTTTTCTGATTATATCTTTTGTGATAATCTCTTATTGTATTATGATTGTTCAAAGGCTTGCGATTGTGTTGGTTGATACAATGGAATCGACGAGGGTTCTGTTTATGTTTAGGAGATGGGCGAAGAAGGTTGTTGACGAGAATATGTTGGAGATATGTAGCAACACTGTAAGTTTCTTTTTCCATTTGATTAATTGGATTTTATCCATCCGGAAAGGATTTATCCATTGATGATTTATATCTCAAATTATTAGGGCACCATTTGATAATTAGGATAAAGCAGGCATGTCTTCACCATTTTGATCGATTTTGTATCTCAAAGTGATGGAACACCATAATATATTATATTTTATTTCAAGTAACATAAAACTAGGAAAATGTTTGATAAAAAACTAACTATGCACAAATTTTTTGATGTTATATCCAATTACATCCACTATAAAAGATATATCAAATTAAAAAAAATTACTTTGTCAAATAGTGAATAACTTGATCAACTCGGATAAGAACTCATAAGTTAGAATTAAATATCATTAAATCTCTAGAAATATAATCTTTAAGAAGTGCAATACTAGACTTGTTTTATAATCTTTTAGTTTTAAATAATCCATATACAAGAAACTTCGTATCATTGTGTGAAATGTTGCTTCCTTTTTACTTAATCGGCTTAATATGGATATGACGTAATCAGATAAGCCGTTCATATTTTTTTAATTTATGCTCATTAAGTGAATGTTCTTGACATAAATTTGGATGTTTCTTCCATCATTTTTAAGTAAAATACTATGATTTTGCTATGTTTATTGCAATAAAGTCTATGGTTTAAAAAAAAACTTCAGTTTATATAATTTAATTCGTTACATGTTAGAGCTTAAGGACCTCTTTTCTGGCTCGTCGTGGGCATTTGAATCCTTAGGACCCGCCCTGTTATTGAACACAACGTTTCGAGTTCTAGGGTTTTTAGATGAAGAACATATTGAAAGATGAAGAACATATAGAAAGAGTTTCATGAGTGAAAATGAAGTAATATGACACAAACCCACAAAACAAGATGAATGTTCAAATCCATATAAAAAAACGATTCTGAAATCATATTCCTGTTCATCCATTTTTCTACATACCGATGTTTTAGTACTTCAAAAAATCTCGCAGATCAATGTTCTTCAGAATGAAACAAAATGAAACAGACGATTTGTTGAAGCAGATCTTCGATTTTATTCCAAAATCGAGTGGTTCTTTGTTCCATATTTCATTATTTTGTTGAAGCAGATCTTTGTGTTTGTGTGTGAAAATTTGAAGCTGATGAAGATGACCATGAACATGAACACACGAAAAAACCCATGTTTATTCGAGTTCAAGTTCCTTCAGATTCATCAAGTTTTTGAGTTAGAGTTTAAGGGTTTCGAGTTTATAGAGTTCTTGTGTGCAAGTTCATCTGATTCTTGTGCTCATCTAGTTTTGAGTTTTTAACATTTCCAGTAAAAAGAGGTCTCACCGAAAAATCGAGTTTGACCGAAAAATCATACTTGGCCAGAAAATTCATGTTTGGATGGAAACGCTGGAAACCGGCAAAACTCACTATTACCGGTCACACTGATATAATGTAAATATTTCAACAAGTTCAAAGGTTAATAAAACAAGAAAAATAAATTAATGACTAAATATGACCAAAAAAGCTAAAATATGTTACCCTCTCGAGTCATTATCCCTAATGAGAAATATGGCATTGATGATAATCATAATAATGGAGACGAAGACCACAATGGTGAACAAGAGTACAACTAAGAAATGGAAATAATGAATGTAAACGACTTTATTGCATTTTCGTCTTTGTAAATTTGTTGAGTGATTTAAAATTATTTGGTTTGCATAGTTGAAGAACGAAGTAGATTTTATATTATTGGAGAGGATGATGATAAAAACGAGAGTGATGAAGATGATGATGAAGAATGTATGAAGATCAAAACAGAGGACACAACAATCATGTTGATATGGAAGAATTTGAGAAGTACATTGATCTTCAAAGAAACCATTAAGACTAATGGTATGAAGATCTTCTTGAAAACCACATGGATTACGACATTGATTTGAGAAGTGCATATGCTTATGAATACACAATACAACCTCAAAAATCATTATAGTTTTCTTAATTTGAGATATGTTTATTAATTCTAATTTAACATGTTGATATGGAAGAATTTGAGAAGTACATTGATCTTCAAAGAAACCATTAAGACTAATGGTATGAAGATCTTCTTGAAAACCACATTGATTACGGCATTGATTTGAGAAGTGCATATGCTTATGAATACACAATACAACCTCAAAAATCATTATAGTTTTCTTAATTTGAGATATGTTTATTAATTCTAATTTAAGACGTTTGTTTATTATAAAAATATATAATTATTATTTTTAAGTATTATAAATAAAATGAAGTTAAGGACTCTTATCTATAAAATAAATGTTTTTTTTCTTGTAAGTAAGGTGGAAAAACAAAATCGAACTGATGAACTTTAAGATAATATTGTTAGTTGAAATATATTTAAATGGGTTGGCTAAGAAATCTACTTAAATAATTTATTGAAAGTTTTTGGTGTTTATCTGTCAATCTCTTTTTGACTTTTCTGAATAGTTTTATATGTAGTTTATGTTAGAAATATGGTTTAGTGGCACTTGGAAATCTGAGAATCGTGATAATCACTTTCAAATCGAAGTATTTGGGTGGTACTCCCAAATCCTCAATTGGATAAGACTCAGATAAAATTAGAGAGAAAAGAAAGAGAGATTGAGATGGTGTAATTTCGTGAGTACCAGAAAAGTGACTAAAATTGGTTATAAACATGCCTTATCTGAAAAACTGTCATATAACAGTTTTTCTCAACAGTAAAAATTGTCATAAATTCAGGTTTTGTATAAAGATTAATTCAAAGTCAAAACCAGGTCAAATATTCAAAATTTGGATTTTCTGATGCATTTTTAATACATCAATACAACCCAGCCAAGGGCTCTGCCCCTTGGACCCCGCTCCCAGGGGCGTTGCCCCCGGACCCCTGTTCGTTCAGGGGCTTCGCCCCTAAATGACAGTATACTTTAATACTTGATCAAACTTAAACAAGTGTGTACTCCACACCTTCCTTACTTGTTTAATATTTATCAAGATCATTTTTAGTCAACAAAGTAATCCCTATTACACTTAAATAACATTGATGGTAACAAATCACCAACAGTTTAAGCGCTAAATAGTCCAAAAATATATCACGTTTAAATAAATTATCACAGTTTTATGAAATTATTATTGTGAAATTATTTTCAGGAAAAATGACTTGATGGGGTAAAATATTTTTTTGAAATGTACACATTTAGTCATTATTCTTTTTTTTTTCTTGTAAAATAAACCCTTATACTTTATTTTTTGTAACAATGCAATCCTTGTGACCGGCTATACCCTGTATACAGGTCATATACGGATTTTCTTTTAGGGAAAATGACTTGATAGTGTAAGATATTTTTTGAATTGTACACATTTAATCCTTATTCTTTTTTTTTGTAAAATAAACCCTTATACTTTATTAATATGTACACATTAGGTCCTTTTCACCGGATTCTACATGTTTTGCTGATATGGAAGCACAAGTGGCACTAAATAGCAATTAATTAGCTTAGTCATCGGAGGTGGGTGATCCTCCAGCAATAAGAAAAGGGCGGCGACCCTTCTCTTTCTTGTCTCTCTTCCTTCCGGTTGAACAGCAACAACCAAACACCCTTTATATGTTGTGTTTCTTCAATCTGTCTCTCTTCGCCTCAATCTTTGAGATATGTTGCCAGAAAAAGAAGAAAGAATCAACGAGGGGGCTACCAGAGCAGCTCCTCGCCGCCAACTACCGTCTCTAATTCATCTTTCATCCCCCTTCGACCTTGCTGTTTTTGCCATCATTCCTCCTTGCTACCAGCGATGTGTAGGAACACACAAAGAAGTCGCCGGAGATCGGGGTTCTCCCTCTTTTTCATGATGAATAAAAGTTGGAAAAATCTCGTTGTGGATATGTGGATGCCACCTGGGTATTTCATTTCAACAAAATAAAAGAAAGGGAAAATGACTTGATAGGGTAAGATACTTTTTGAAATGTACACATTTAGTCCTTATTCTTTTTTTTTTGTAAAATAAACCCTCCACGTCAGCAAGACTTGTAGAATCCGATGAAAATGACCTAATGTGTACATATTATTAAAGTATAAGGGTTTATTTTACAAAAAAAAGAATAAGGACTATTTGTGTACATTTCAAAAAGTATCTTACCCTATCAAGTCATTATCCCTTATTTTAATTTTCAAAATTACTTTGTAAAGTTGGTTTTCGTTTAATGATTTCTAAATAAGGTTAATAAATAATAATAAATAATAAAAATATTATTGTGAAATTATTTTAATTTTAAAAATTACTAGTTGAGTACGTACCAAAACGGCGGTGGCAATTAAATTCTTTCTGCGGATATTTTTTCTAAGGGTGTCATATTCCAAAAAAACACAGCACATGACAAATATGGGAAAATGACTCTTGAGGGTAATTAAGTTTTTGCGTTTGTACTAATTTGGTCCCTTTTTTTGTATTCAATATACCATCGAACTTGTTGTTTGCGTTCACCATAACCCTTTTGACCGACTTTTGACCTGTGAGAGTCGGTCAAAGGGCTATGGTGAACACAAACAACAAGTTCGATGGTATATTGAGTACAAAAAAAAGAAAGGGACCAAATGAGAACGAACTCAACAGTTGGTTACCCTCCTGAATCATTTTCTCTGAAAATTTATATGAAATTAAAGTTGCAAAATTATCAAAGACTGCAACCTTCTTTGGCTATAACATATATGAAGAGCGTTTCATCTTGAAGTTTTTGTCCGTACAACAATGGTGTCATTCAATCTGAATTCCATGACATCATTTTCTCATTTGCTTGGTTCATGCACAAAAATTTCGATGCTTATTCCAGAATATTACGATCAGTGGGCAGATCGTATGCAAGATTACTTGAACGGATTGGATGAAGAATTATGGAAGTGCATTTCAGGAGAAATCAATCAACCTGCAACAGTTCAGCCAATCGGTGTGTCTTCAAGCAGTTCGGAAGTTGACAATCAATCCAATCGTTTAAAACAACTGGAGAAGAAATGCATGAGGGAATTAAGAGGTGCCTTGCCTCCTGTTGTGTACAATTATGTCAGAACATGTACAACAGCTAATGAAATTTGGAACAATCTCAAAGATAAATTTCAAGGAAGTGAAAAGACGAAGATCACATCTGTGAAACAATGTCTGGTGGAACTCAAAGATTTCAAACAGAAAGAATTTGAATCCATTGAAGTATACTATGATCGGTTCAACGAGTTAATCTATCGTTGTAACGTTGTAATCGTTATGGTATTACAAGGTCATCAATGGAGTACAACTTGATATTTGTAATGAGACTTCGAAAGGAATGGAGGAGTGTGAGTATGATGGTGAAAAATCAACAAAGTTTTGATACTTCGACTTTGAATGACTTGTACAATCAGTTGAAATCTCATGAAAATGAGGTTAATGAAATAGCTGAGGAAGCGATAGCAAGTCTTGGTGGACCATTGGCACTCGTTTCGAAGGTTTCAGAAAGCGATAGGAAGTCTGATGAAGAAGAAGGTTTTCTGATGAATTCTGATGATGAGGCTGTTGCATTTTACTCAAACAATCGAGTAAAGAAATTTTTTAAGAAACCTTTTAATCCAAAGAACAAGTCATCGGATTCAAAGGGTAGTTTTGAGAACAAAAATAGAGTGGATGAAAAGAAGAAAGAAGTGAAGACGGATTCGAAGAGTGAAATTGAGCAAATGAAGATGTTGAAAGGTGATACAGGGATTAATTGCCATTATTGCTATGGTGCAAATCACTTAGCAGTAGATTGCTTGTTGAGAAAGAAGGAGGAAAAGAAAAATAAAACAAAGGATGAAGCGTATTACACTGAGAAACTGGAGGAAGTAAAGTCAAAGGCAAAGAATTTGTCGTTAGTGGCTCATGGAGAAACTGAATCGGATGGCACATATCAAATATGGTCCTCAGGTTCAGACGATGAAGAAATGATGAATCCAACACACGGGGCCATGTATGCAAAAGTTGAAGAAGATTCAGATGAAGAAGAGAATTACGAAGTACGTGGACAGTGCTTCGTATCGAAGTCTACCGACAGGTCGCCCATGACTACCAAGGTACGTAAACTTCTGAGTTAGTATCTTTTGATGAAACTGTTACTTACTTTGATTCAGTTGTCGTATCTGCTAGCAATGAAGTGAAAAAGTTAAATGATCAATTACTAGAGACAAGAAAGAAGTTAGAATCAAAAGTCACTAGGGTTGATTATTTAGAATTGCAAGTGTCGAATATTATGGAAGATAGGGAGAGTTTAGCAAAGGAAATAAACTTGTTGTTAGCACAAAGAAATATTTTCTGTAATTCTGCGAAAAGATTTTATGGAAAATTAACTGAATTACATCATTCGAGTGAGATAAGTAAGGAACAACACATAAAATTGCTACCATTTTTAGCATATGATAGAGCTAAGGTAGATAGTGTTTCATATGATTGTGAAAAAGAAATTTCTGATTTTAACAAAGTTCCAGATGATAGGTATAGATATGGAATTGCTAAAGTCGAAGATTATCTTGATGCTAATGATTTAGTAAAAATTGTAAATGAAACCTTAACTAAATCAGAACAACTTCAAATTTTGAAAAAGACTGAGAATTCTACATCTAATTGTCAAACTAATTTTGCTGATATTGAAGATAATTATGATAATATTAGTGAAATTAGTAATTTAGAGGATGTAGATTGTTCTCAATTGTCTGTAATAAATGTAGCAAATTCTTTTAAAGGGAAAGAAAAATGTGAGGAATTATTGGTAAAAATTGATACTGATGAACCCTCAACATCAAAAGTTTGTGATATGGAATTTGTGGAAATACATGATAGTCAAATCGATGATAGCGATAATGAGGAAGAAAACACAAATTCGAAGATAATTCAAAGTTCGGAAGAAATTGAAATTCCTCGAGTGGTAGTTGATCAAGTTTATATGGATACACAAGAGTTTGAGAAAATTCTTAGTGAAAAAGGTGCTCATTATCTTGAATCGAATACTGTCGTTTATCCAATCTTCAAATGCACTGATGATATTGTGTTCCCAAATGAAGTCTTCGTAACAACAGGCAATGTTGAAAATATAAAGTCTGAATTCAAAAAGTTGGTTGAGGAAGACAATAAGCAAACTTCAAATGAAGGTTTCTTTTCGAATCAAAGCACAGTTGAAAACAATCTCACAAAGAATTCATATATATTTCAACATCAAAAACCAAAAAGAATATGGGTTGAAAAGTCGAAAGTTGAAAAGAAGATAGTTAACACAACTACAAATGTTTTCACGAAGCAAGAAGGTGTTAAAACAGAGGTTAAAGCAATCAACAAAGCAATAAAATTGAATTCAAAAGAGTTTAAAGCTCAAGTTGAAAAATTTTCAAAGGAAAATAATATTTCAAAACGTCAAGCAAGAAAAACAATTTTTTGGCAAACTATTGAGACATTAAATATGACATCAATAAATTTTTTAAAAGAAGGAAAAGTTTTTAGAGGAAAATCCAAGACTCAAAATTTTGAAAAGAAAAATGCTTCATTTTCAAATATTAAAACAAAAGTTTCAAATAAAACAAAAACAACACTTCCAAGAAAAAGTTTTCAGAAAAAGGTTGAAAAACCGATTTCAAAATCACAACTGAATACTTCTTATCATGAGTCTTATCTATCGAAACCAAAAGTGGATTATGTTCCAAGTTCAGCAAAATGTTATAACCTTCCGAAGAAGCAAGCTGACAAAATCTCAAATGCGAAAGGTATTACTACTAAAAGAAATATTGATCATTGGTTGGAAGGAAAAGGAAAAATGTATCAATCAAGTAAGTTTTCGAAAGAACAAATACATGAGGCATATGAAAAGTATGTAAATCCTTCAACGAATGGTAGTTTGTCATCCAAAGAATCAAACATTTCAGTTAAAGTTTGGCAGCCGGTCACGAAAGCAAAAAGTGAAACATCACAAACTCAAAATGCGAAGGGTATAATCAGTGAAAATTTAAAAACAATAAAAACCCATATATCTGATCCTTTGAATGAAAATGTTAAATTTATTGATAGTTTCAAAACAAAAGTTTGTGATTGGGTTAATGGTTGTACTTTGCAATTGAAAAACAAACCTAATATGAATGGACCCAACAAGGCTTGGGTACCTAAATTTTTTCAATAATCGCAGGTACTTTGTGACGAGTAGTATGATAACAAGTGGTATATCGATAGTGGTTGCTCACGTCACATGACTGGGAAGAAGGAAAACTTGCGTGATTTTCGAAGCTTAGAAAATGGAGTGGTAAAGTTTGGCAATAATCACAAATGCAAAGTCAAGGGTTATGGAAAGATAACGAATGGAAATTTCACTGTCAATCGAGTTGCATTTGTTGAAGGTTTACAACACAATTTGATAAGTGTTTCACAACTTGTTGTGGGTACTGGCAATCAAGTTATTTTTAATGAAGAAGGAAGTGTTATTTCGAATGTTGAGACAAAAGAAGTTTTACTCAAGTCGAAACGAAAAGGTGATATGTTTACATTGGATATAGTTCCAATTTTTGGCAAACCTGCTTTGTGTTTACTTTCGAAGGTTGCTGCCGATACAAGCTGGTTATGGCACAGGAGGTTATCACATCTCAATTTTCGAAACATCAACAAACTTGTTGTACAAGATCTGGTAAGAGGTTTACCCATTCTTAAATATGATAACGACAGTTTGTGTGCAGCATGTGAAGTAGGAAAACAACACAAACAAGGTCATCCAATCACAATAGATTCGAAGATTGTTGAACCCCTCTAACTCTTGCATATTGATTTATGTGGTCCTTCGATAGTTGCTACTCTTAACAAGAAAAGGTACATTCTAGTTATTGTGGATGATTTTTCAAGGTTTACGTGGGTTTATTTTCTCAGGTTAAAATCCGAAGTTCCACAAATGATGATTGATTTTATCAAGAAAATGGAGATGTCGTTGAAGAAGTCAGTTCGAAAAATTAAAAGTGATCATGGAACTGAATTCAAAAATCGTGTTTTTGATTCATTTCTGGTGGAGAAAGGCATTTCGCATAATTTTTCATCTCCTTATACACCACAACAAAATGGTGTAGTTGAGAGAAGAAATCGATCATTATGCGAAGCTACAAGAACAATGTTGGGATATTCGAATTTACCTCAATATTTTTGGGCCGAAGCTGTTTCGACTGCTTGCTTTACTCAGAATCGGTCATTCATTCATAGACGGTTTAATGTTACTTCTTATGAAATCATCAATAATCGAAAACCTAATGTCAAATTTTTCCATGTTTTTGGATGCAGGTGTTTCATAATGAATCTTAAGGATAATCTTTCGAAGTTTCAAACAAAAGCTGATGAAGGAATTTTCTTGGGATATTCACACAATTCTGTTGCTTATAGAGTGTTAAATAAGCGAACTCGCAAAGTGGAAGAAACTTTTAATTTGACATTTGATGATCATTACATTAAAAAGTCTAATCATCAATTTGCAAATTATCCTATTTTGCAAAATTCTTCGAATGAAAATGATTCAATTGAAATGGATGATGCTAATTGTGAATCGATTTTTGGTATTTCAGATCAAGCAATTGATGCAGAAAGAAATGCAACCGATAATCAAACATCAGAAAATTCGAAGCATGATAATGATTCAATTTTGTTTTCAAATCGAAACACAAATGAACAATCTGATGGTCCAGTGGAGGGGGAGCACTTGGATTCGAACAGTTGTGTTGAAGGGGAGCATTCTAGCGAAGGTGATAACATGTCAATCAATGTTAATGTTGAGGGGGAGCCAATTATTGAAGAAGAGCCAATCATCGAAGCGGAGCAAAACATCGAAACGGAGTCAATCATCGAGGGGGAGCCCATACTTGAGAAGGATCCAATTCTTGAAGCAGAACATTTTGATGATGCTGAGGATGCATGTTGCATAAATGGATCAGAAACAGATGTTATGTTCGAAGATGCACCTTTGGATTTTGATCCTGATTATCCACCATTGGATAAATGGACAAGAAATCATCCAAAAGAACAAATTCTTGGTGATCCACAAGCAGGAGTAATAACAAGGGCACAACTTCATGCAAGAAATGAGGTATTGAATAATCATCAAGAGTTATGCATGTTTAATGTTTTTATTTCCAAAATTGAACCAAAGACAGTTAAGGCTGCAATGGAACACTCTGATTGGGTTGTTGCTATGCAAGCTGAATTGTCTGAATTCGAAAGAAACAAGGTTTGGAGATTAATTCCGAAACCTGTTGATGTGTCAATTGTTGGACTCAAATGGATTTATAAAAACAAAACTGACAAATATGGAAACATTATTCGAAATAAGGTTAGACTTGTTGTTAAAGGATATTCTCAACAAGAAGGAATTGATTACGAAGAAACATTTGCCCCTGTCACAAGACTCGAGGTTGTTCGTATTTTTCTGGCTTATGCAGCTCATAAAAATTTCGACGTTTATCAAATGGATGTAAAATGTGCATTCCTAAACGGCGAACTCGAAGAAACGGTATATGTTGAACAACCTCCAGGTTTTATAAATACTGAACATCCTGATCATGTTTATATTTTAGATAAAGCTGTGTATGGGTTAAAACAAGCACCAAGAGCATGGTATGAAACTTTAACATCATTTTTAAAACAATCTAAGTTTAAACAATGATCAGTTGATCCCACTTTATTTCGAAAGAAAATTGGGAATCACCTGATGCTTGTTCAAATTTATGTTGATGACATAATTTTTGGCTCTACTGACCCTGCTTTATCCAAAGAATTCGAAGACTTGATGAAAAGCAAATTCGAAATGAGTATGATGGGTAAAATTAATAACTTTTTGGGTTTGAATATTCGTCAAAATAGGGAAGGCATCTTCATTAATCAGGAGAAATATACGAAGAATTTGTTAGAAAAGTTTAGCATGACGAATAGCACAAAGTTACGAGTACCAATGGCAACGGGCAAAAAGCTAACTCCTTCGTTAGATAAATCTGCTGTTGATCTCACTCTGTATCGAAGCATGATTGGGTCTTTATTGTATTTAACTGCAAGTCGACCTGATATTATGTTTTCTGTTTGTAATTGTTCAAGGTATCAATCAAATCCACGTGAACCACATTTAACAGCGGTGAAGAATATTTTTCGATATTTGAAAGGCACTACTTCGTTAGGTTTGTGGTATCCTTCGAAAACAGGGTTCTTTGTACAAGCTTATTCGGATGCAGATCTTGGAGGATGCAGTATTGATCGTAAAAGCACAACTGGTGGGTGTCAATTACTAGATGGAAAGTTGGTTAGTTGGCAATCGAAGAAGCAAACATGTGTTTCGATATCTACAGCTGAAGCTGAATATGTTGCTGCAGCTGCGTGTACATCACAAATAATTTAGATTCAAAGTCAATTACGAGATTATGCTATTAATATGAATAATATTCCTTTATATTGTGATTCACAAAGTGCAATAAGAATTTTTCATAATCCTGTGCAGCATTCGAAGACTAAGCACATTGCTCTTAGATATCATTTCATCAAAGATCATGTCGAAGAAGGAAATATTGAAGTTCATTTTGTGAAAACAACGGAACAATTGGCAGATATTTTCACAAAGGCATTGGATGAAAAATCATTTCTTCGAATCTTGGACGGATTGGGTATGGTTGATGGAAATTCACTTACATGTGATAAAAGTGAAGGATGAGGAGTTCGGATGTTTTGGTGTACCGAAAGTTACTGTTCATGGTCAACGCTTCGAATGCTTCGCATTTGTAAGATTTATTTCTTGTTGAAGTACATAATAAGAGATTACTGTTCAAGTCAACGGTTCGAGTGCTTCGTGTTCGTATGTTTTGAAGGTATTTCTAATTCAATTGTTCGCATTTAGTACACATCTTGTTTAAGGATAGAATTTTGGTTTGTTTAATTTTTCTTTCGAAAAACTTTAAAAATCCAAAAAGATTTTATTTTGTTATGTTCTTAATTTTGAAAAATTAAAAATCCAAAAAGATTTTATTTTGTTATGTTTTTTTTTTATTTTGAAAAATTCAAAAATCACAAAAATATTTTTGTTTTCTTTGTTCTTTAACCTTTGTGTGATGAGAATTTAGTACAGGACTAAAATGCGAAGAGCTCATATTAGTATCTTTTATGGGAAGGTATGATTTCAATAAATTGTGTACTAGTTAGGATGTCCCTAGAAGCATGTTGCCTCAAGCCTCATATGATTCTATGTGTGGGAAATGAAAGCCTTGCTGAAATTATCTCATGAAAATTTCTTCCCAACAAGGCTTGTATTCACATAAGTCAACAAGAGCTACCTTACTCTTCTCACATGAGTTAAGAGTTTTCTGTTTTGTCCATTATAACAGAGGTACATTTCGATTCTTATCCAATCTTTTTATACCAAACAACTCTTTTTATCAAAATTTTTGAAAAGATTTGTCCTTGAGGTTTTTGATTAAACCAATCAAAACTTAGACAAATCACAAGTCTGTGTTTATGATCTAACATCATGAGTCTGTGATGGAGGTGAAACCCAAATATCATAACCCTTAAGGAATTGACAGGGAACTATGTTCCAGAACTTACGAAACATTTGTTTCAGTACCTTCTATACTCAAAATCATATTCATTTCTTTTGAGTGATCTTAATCAAACATTCGAAACCTACGATGTTTGTTCCCAACAAGATCCAGTATAATTTTTTTTTTGTATGAATATGATTTCTGTGTGAGTATATTTCGAAAATCCTAGTTACTTTGAATATCTTTCGACACCAAGTTGTCAATGGCTACACTGGTCATACAACTAATTTTGCTTACAATTTATCACCTTATGTTAAGGTTGATATGTAACAAAATTTTCGAAGCCACCTATTTGCCTTTTAAAATAAAACCCTTCGAAACTTCTCTACAAGTTATCGATTGTAATTCACGGGAAACCAAGCAAGCTGTTAATTATCTCTCTTGATAATTTTCGAAGAAATCTTTGCCTGGGATTAAAATGTTTTTGTGTCAAAATACATTTTTGACATCACAAGTTTCCAAATTTTTTTTATTTGTTTCTCATCTAAATGTTTTTTGGAACACAACACACACGAAATCCTTGAGGTTTGAGTAAAACCAACTTAAACTGATGATTTCGAAACTCTGGCATATGACTTCGCTTTTTAAACCCCAAAAGTGAAAGAGTCTGCCCTCTATTCCGAAGGAATCCGACGGTTACAATTCTCTTGGGGAATATCAAACAGTCTTGTCTCTTAGTGACGTATGGTATACGATAAGCGTATAAGGCGTGCTGACAGTTACGTTTGTTACTTTTTGATGAGTGAAGTCCGTATTTCAAGGTGCCATATCAGCAAGCATTTAATGCATCCCGCTTCAAATTCAAAATTCTAGGGTTACATATAAAAAGGGAAATTAGGAGTCAATAACACTTTATGCGATCAAACATTCCGTCATATGAAATTCTCTTTGCAACTCATCTCTTCAAAAAGTCATCTTCTTCATACCTTTTCTGTTCTTATCTTCAACAATGGCGACTACATCATCACCAACCACAGACGAAGTTGTTAGCGTTCTGATTCTGAAAATCCAGGGTTCAAACTACCAAGTGGAATCTGATTTGTCAAAATATCTGGAGGAACTCCAAATGCTGGTGGTTGCTTTACAGAATTCAGTTCTGTCTAAAGCAATGTTCGATTCTTTTGCTGTTCCAATGTCTTGGTTATCAAAGGCGGGTTCCTCTGCATCATACAACAAGGAGACAAGTTGTGTGGAATTCACTATGGTGAATGATACGCGTATTAGGGTATCCAAGAGATTGTTTTGCAAAATTTTGGGGATTCCAAATTCTAGTCCATATGATGAAGTGTCTTCTTCTCAAGTAGTGTTTATGTTTAACGAGATGGGCCATCAACCTCCTTTGACGCGTATTAGTGACTTCAAGAAATCCGGATTACCTACGGTATGAAATTTTTTATTTGGAATTTTCCTTCGATGTCTTACTGGAAGAACCGTGGGTCTTGCTAAAGGAAGGATGGAGGTATATGAAATGGTTGCTAGGTTATACTATGATTTGCAGGTTGATTACTCTGAACAGTTGTGGACAGAGTTCGTAACTAGCATTTCAAAGACGAGTGCCAAGCAGGGAATTTCTTGTGCTCGTTATTGGAGTCTAATAATACAGTATGTTTATCGCAAGGAGAAAATCGAAGTTCCGGAATTCAAAGAAAAGGAGGTATTTCACATGTATAGTAGTCCGAAGGAAGTCAATGATGATCCAGCCATCTTTACATCAATAGCTCGCATTCCGGATGCGATGCTCAAGAAGGTGGATCCGAAGAATGCAGTTTTGGTGTCATATTTGCAATCCATTGACACAACTGTCTTTACGGAGGTTTTACATGAAGAAGAGAAGAAAAAGCCTAAGAAATCGAAGAAGGTAGATGGTGGGTCTTCGGAAAAAGTGGTAAAGGAAGAGAAGAAGAAGAAAATTTCAGTGGCTACAGCTGATAAAGTCGAAGAGGTTTCTCAAGTTTTAACCTCAGTAGTTGATACACCAGTTATTGAAGCGTCTCCTTCGAAAGAAACAATTCCTTCGAAGACAGGTGTTTTTCGAAAAATCCAAATCAAGCGAAAGTCTCAGCTTGTGAAGAAAACGCAACTTTCTCATCAGGGGGTCACAGTTCGGGAAATTCCAGCTCCGGTGTCTCCATCATCTAAGAAACGAAGGGATGAAGATCTTGCAAAGTTTTTGAAGAAAAATCAAAGAATCGAAGAAGTAGAGCAAGTTCCTGAGACACCAGAGGTTGAAATTTCAAAAGAAGTAGATACCAGTCTGCCTGCTGGTATTTCGAAGCATGATGATGCGAAGCCTCTTGTACCAACTTCTTTAACCCAGGTTACATCAACAATTGATTCTCCAACATTTCAATCGATTATGGATCAACCATTCACCACCATATTCTCAACTCAATCAACTGATCCACCTCATCCATCCTCACCTATTGATGAAACCATGGTTGATGATGAAACCGATAACGAAGGCTTTGGAGGAACGTTCGAAGCTCTTCATTTTGATCAAGCCGAAGAAGATTTCCCTGACCACATGTTGATGACCATGAAGCAGTTCAAGATTTTGAATTCGAAATTGAATTCTATCTTGCAATCCCAAGCAGATGTGGGCAGTGGTGGAGTTACAAGAATGGAAGTTGATTCCTTACTGAAGCTAATGGAAGAAAGGGTGATTTCGAAGGCATCAGGGTTAATTCGTGATTCGGAGAGTCGAGTTCTTGAGAAGGTTGATCATAATGATATTTCTACAGAGAATCGAATCAATTCTCTGAGATCTGATTTTGTGACGGAGGTGAAGGATCTAAAGATTGTTACGAAGGAGCGTCATGTGCTCTTTGTACAGGAAGTCAAGAAAGTACAAGAAGATGTCAACTTACAGATCAGAGAACTTCGTGAAGACATGCAGAAGGAAGTTCAGACTGCTCAGCAAGATTATGCTTTAGCAAATGAGAAAATTGACATTATTTGTGATGCTGTTGTCAAATGTGTCAAAATGTTTGAGCAGATAAATCCACAACTGATAAATATTTCTGCCAAAGAAGAACAAAGCTTTGGAGAATTGGTAAGGTTGCTGAAAGAATTACAAGACTTGTCTTCGAAGAGTGTTTCTTCGATTATTTCTCAAGAATTTCTGTCTCAAAAATTTTCTCAATTCGAAGCCATCTTACACAAGAATTTGGCTCCATTACTTCGTATATCGAGCCTTTTACCAAATGTTTCGGATGCCCCACCTGTTTTCACAGGGGTGCAAGGGGGAGAAAAGATTGATCATACAAAGGCTGGAGAACAAATGAAGACAACTGAAGATACGAAGGTAGTCGGAAAAGTATATCCTTCGAAAGTAGTAGTAAAGCCATCTGTTGTTTCAGCTGATCCAGTTATTTCAACTGTGATTGCAACAGTTCCAATTTCAAAACCTATATCAAAAGGTATTGTAATTGAGAAACAAATTGATGTCTCTTCTTCAAAGAATATGGCTTCGTCAAACATTAAAGACAAGGGAAAAGGAGTTATGGTTGAGAAGTCAAATAAAGAGAAGAAAGCTGAGGTGGCAGCTGAGGTTGATAGAATGAGACATGTTCAAAGTATAATGAGACAAAGAGCTTTAGATGGTTCGAATGTTGATAAGGGTGATCCTTCGAAAGTTTTCAACTACGAAACAATAGAATCCAGGGTGATGTTTGATCACATGTATTCTTTTGAAAAGGTTCCGAAAAAGAGCTATGTGGTTACGAACACAGACTTTGGTCAACTTGACTTTCCAGTCAATGAAATGATGTTTGTTATGCCACAGTTCAAAGCTGAAACAAAATCAATGGAAACCGAAGAGGGAAAGAAGATGAAGATAAGGTTTCATGCAGTATTGGCGAAGGCTCAAGAGGAAGTATGGTCTTCGGAGAAGATTAAGAAGGTGATATCTATAAAAAGGGATGTCATATTCGAAGGGAAGTTCGAAAATTTGAAGTACACTGTGGCAAGAACAAGTGGAAAGTTACAAGAATTCACAGTGGCAGACTTTCCTTTGATGAACACATATGATCTAATCAACATTTCCTTGATGCTCAAAGACAAATCATTTTCTTTTCTACAAGACACAGAACCAGATGTTTTTAGTCTTGGGTGCAAGCACATTAAAATATTTTTGGAGAATTATTTTGAGTGCTTAGCTCAAACAAATGTCGAACTTGCTACTGTCAAAGGCTTCGACATAACTGCACCAATGGCACCAACGAAGAAACAAAATGAGTTGAACAAGTATGAAGATGGTGAAATTTGTTTAAAGCCATTAGGGATTGTTTTTGTAGGAAAAGACAAAGCTGGAAGAGCTAAAAGGTTCTTATTTCAAACTTGCGAAGTGGAGAGATACACCAACTCTCAATATACGAACTTAATTGTTCGTATGAACCATTGTAAGAAGAATTTGGAAGGGGATAAGAAAGAGATAAAGAAAGTTATCTCTTGGTACATGGAAATCCGAAGAGTGCTGATGTATGTCGTTCAATCACTGACGTCTTGAAGACTTCGACCTTGATTCCAAAGGGGGAGATTGTTAGGGCTTAAATGTTGTAATAGTCGAAGTGTCAGTTAGATTGTTACGAAGTTTATTTTGTCTTCGTAAGAAGGAGTCTTCGGATGTAATGTTATTTATACTAAGGCATTATAAAGAGTAGTCTTAATGTCTAGTCCTTAGTATTGTTATGCTTTTGTTCTCCTATAAATAGGGGTTTGTACTAAGTGATTAAAGAGAGCTTTTCACTCAGTCTTTACAGATTATTCATTGTAATCTGTAAATTCAAAAGCATAATACGAGCTGAACAAATATTCTATTTACTCTCGTATTCATCGTTATTACTCTTCCTTAATTCGTACTTGAATCTGTTTTAAACTCGATTACAAATCTCATCAGTAACCTTGTTAAAACATGGTCTATGTTATGCTTACTGTGGTTAGCTGTCAACACCTCTCTGCAAAAGGATATGACTGTGTATGACAGGTATATTTATCATCATAAACGTTTACCTGGGGGTATATTATGGTAATGTGTCTACAAAAGCAACATGATATTGTACATATTGATGTTGTATCTTATCCCATGAATTCGATCTTAAAGCTAATTAAACTCAAAAATCACAGAACTTGTGATTCCACTCGTTTGTAGACTTGTCTAGAATTCACGATACGATAAATCATTTCATTGGAAATGTAACGTCCCAAAAATATGAGCCAAAATTTTCATTTTTAAAACATATACTTAGTAAAGCATTTAGAAATAAAAGCGTTCACCGATCATAAAATTTCATAAAAGATATCACATGTCTGGAAAACATTTCATAAACAAAATAATGTCAGAGTACAAATCCCCAGGAAGATCTCATAGTGCGTAATACGAGGCATGTGTGTGATGGGCCGCTACCGCGCCAACTCCTTCCCCTTCGAAGAATAGGTACCTGAAACCAAAACTGAAAACTGTAAGCACGAAGCTTAGTGAGTTCCCCCATAATACCTCATACCATACAAACATACAATGAACAGCTAGGAGATACGGGCCTCGCCCACACTCCGCTAGCTGGGAGATACGGGCCTCGCCCACACTCATGAAAATACGGGCCTCGCCTACACTCCGCTAGCTGGGAGATACGGGCCTCGCCCACACTCCGCTATCTGGGAGATACGGGCCTCACCCACACTCTGCTATCAGAGAGATACGGGCCTCGTCCACACTCCACTATCAGAGAGATACAGGCCTCGCCCACACTCAGCTGCTAATCCATAACATACAAGTATCACACAAACAACGAGTATAGACAAATCTATCATACTCGCATATATTATAATCAAACTCGACCATGAGATACGGGCTCTGCCCACACTCCGACACTAGCATATCGTCTAATCGGGCCGGCCTTGGTGCCTTAGACCCGTTACTACTGGAAGGAAACTCACCTCGAAGAGTAGCTATCGAAAGTCCGACTACTAGACGTCTGGTTGCTGCACCGGTAATCCTCTGGCTACAAACCCATAAACATAGATTAGCCACTCATAAATATCCTTAGGTCAATTGACTGGCCCATCCCTGGTCCAAGGACAACTCCTTGGTCAAGGTCAACTCCCAGTTGACTGGACTCGCCGAGTCGTGGCACAGACTCACCGAGTCCTTCTCCTACTAACCCGGTCCTACTCGCCAAGTCTCTCTTTTCACTCACTGAGTCACCCTTGACTCACTACTCGGGACTATGGAACCGACTCGTGATCCGACTCGTCGAGTCCGAGAGCAACTCGCCGAGTTCCACGAGCAGATCTCCTACTCGCTTCCAATCCTCACCAGAACATCCCATAAGAGGATTTAGGGTTTTGGGACTATGTTACACTGCTAATTCCGCGTGCAGATACGAAGGGTTGGACCTTCAACACTTTAACCCCTCTTACTCAGTGAAAGTTCATATGACTCGCCAAGTTTGAAGAACAACTCGGCGAGCTCCAGGCAATCTTCATAGGACTCGCTGAGTTGTTCATCCAACTCGCCGAGTCTAAGACCATCTTCATAGAACTCGTCGAGTTCCACTTTGCGACTCGCCGAGTCCCTTCGACCCACTTCCCATACAGACCAAAACTGATACATGCAACGCTTCTAACCCATAGATCTATGCTCCTAGGGCATGCTTATCACGTAAAGTTGCAAACTTTACGTACATGCATGGCCCTATGAGCTCAAGAAGGCAAATCCAAGATCTTTAAGGGGTCATACACTCAATAGGGACCTCAATAACCCCAACCACAGAGACTTTATACCTCTAGGATGTCCATAAGATCCCAATCTGAAGTCCTTTCAGAACTTAAAGCATAAATACATGGAATTTGAGGTTTTAGGGCTTGAAACCACTAATTTGGGATAAAAGGGGGATCTAATGAACTAATGATCAAGGTAAGAACTTTTCTACCTGAATGGAAGCTTCTCACAGTGTAGATTTCGGATCTACCTCCCCTCCTTGCACACTTCAACCTCCTCTTCCTTCCTCTAAGCTCCAAACCTTCTCCACAAAGCCAAAATCACTCTCAAGAACAATATGTGGGCTAGGGTTTCTTTGTACAATTCTCTGGAAGTGTTAGGGACTAAGGAGGCCAAGTTAGAGCGTTTAAATAGGGTGCAAACGCCCGTATTAGGGTTTTTGTCCAAACAGGGTCTACTCGTCGAGTCCGGGGACCGACTCGCCGAGTACAAAGTTCAAACCCCGCGCCTTATCCCGCTCATACTCGGCGAGTTGGTCCTTCAACTCGCCGAGTCCAAGGCAAAAATGCATAAAATTAAAATATTAATCACAAGGAGTACGTACCAGGAACCAGGTGCTACAGAAAATGTAACTGTAGTAATGAAATGCGTCTGCTTAGTCAAGATTTCCTAATAAATATTCAAGTGTATTACAAAGTTGTACATGTATGAATAATGTTCTTTCGTGGGTTATGTTTTGAAGAGAAGCAAGAATGAATCTCATAAAGTCATTAATATCTGTAGGAGATGATGTGGGATTTGCTGTAAATGAGTAAAGGGAAAATGAATAAGGAGGGTAACCAACTGTTGCATTTGTTCTCATTTGGTCTCTTTCCTTTTTTTGTACTCAATATACCATCGAACTTGTTGTTTGTGTTCACCATAACCCTTTGACCGACTATCACGGGTCAAAAGCCGGTCAAAAGGGTTATGGTGAACACAAACAACAAGTTCGATGATATATTGAATAAAAAAAGGAAAGAACCAAATGAATACAAACGCAAAAGTTAATTACCCTCAAGAGTCATTCTCCCGACAAATATTCATCGTAAACTTAGGTAAAATGCAACTTATATTGATTCCTACTCTTATGTGAAACCCATGTGGCGAATGGTTTCATTTTGTATTAGTTTTTATTGCAACCATGTCATTTAATTATTATTAAATTATTAAAATTAAAATATGTATATAATACACATCGTTGTTTTGGGATAATGTAAATGTTTGTTGTTTGAATTTAAATCAATTTAGTAACACGTCGATATCATATTTATAAATATATTTACATATTAATTATTCCTTAAATGTCTAAAATAAGAGATAATGGTGTTTGTATTTAAATCAATTCAGTAACACATCGACAAAATTTTGTAATTTTTTGATCTGTTATTCCCATTGATACGTAAGTTTAAATTTTAGAATTTATTTTTTGTTAATTAGCTATTTTTTAAAGATAATATAAAAATAAACAATATTTTTGTGTTGTATAAATCATAATTTTTCGTATAGTTATATTTTTTAAATTGTTTTTTAAGTGGCAAACAACCAACATTACACATCTAAAAATTGGTCTTAAGTTCATATTTATTAGACCACACCATATGCAATTAATCACTTGAAGATATGTTAAAACGTTATTTTTTTTGCTTGACAATGGACTCACGTTAAATATACTATATTTCTTGAATTGTTAACTTATTGTTACTAGTCAAATATGACCATCATCCTTAAGTTTAGAGACCTTTTTTTGTAAATAGGAATAGAATAATTCTTTATGACCCATTAAAATAAAGGACGGACTTCTAACATTTTGCTTTAATAATTAACTTGCATTTTCTAGTTTGTTCTAGTTTGGGTGCTATGGCAACTTGTATTTTACGCAGTGAAGTTATAACAGTGAAGTTATAACATGAATAATTAGAGCTTATGCGATTTCATAAAATAGGATAACTCAAATCATAAAAAAAAATATTTCTTAGACCATATAACTCAAAATTCAAAAAACCAAATATCCAAAACTTGATAAAAGCACAAACCTTGTTACCCTCAAACATAAAATTTCCACAAATCATATATCTTTACTATCTTATAAAACAAATCCTACTATTTTTAAAAATAGATTGAATAAAATAATAATATTTTTTTAAGACGTTCAAATCATTAAGCTAATTGTACAACTAATCATTAATAAAATAATATTAAAATTTAAACAAACTCCTATAAATCTTCTTTTCCAAGGTTTTGACCAGATTTTCATCAAAATAAATACTCAACACCCTATAATTTGGTTATTTCATTAATTTTCTTTATTTTTAATATCACATGTTTCCTAAAACAAACTAATGATTGAATTGAAAATAATCATTCTCCATCGAAAAGAAATTAATTGTCGAAACAAACTATTTGTCGCCCACCGCTTTGCGCGGGTAAAAGGCTAGTATATATATATATATATATATATATATATATATATATATATATATATATATATATATATATATATATATATATATATAACATCAAATAGAACACATTATGCAAGTTTTAACATATTCTAGAAAATATCTAAGAAAGTTGCTTATATCCGATAAGAACATACAAAGGACATATATTGAACACAAATGGGAAGGATAAAAATGATTAAAATCGTCCTCATGGTTTGGTCAAAATTATATGTTTGGTTCCTAACTTTTTTTTTTGCACTCAGATCATCCCTATGATTTGTTTCTATTGCACATTTGATCCATGATCGATGTAAAATGACAACTATACCCTTTTTATTTTATTTTTATTTATTCTTTTTGTTATTTTGTTATTTTTTTAAATAAATATTATGTATGAGAGGCCCACCACATCCCCTTCTTCTCACTTCCCACTCCTTTTCTTGTTCCAGATCTCTCCGTCACACTTCTTACCTCGTCGGGCCACACACATCGTCACTTGTCTAGTGTCAAACTTCAAGGGAAGAAGAGTCGTATAGAGTTTGTAGTGGGATAATGGTCGATTTTTGGTGAGTAGAAGAGGCGGGTGAGGAAGTGAGGAAATAGAAATGAAGGTATTCTGAGATAGAGGAAAAAGATTATGGTTCGTTGATGGAGAGTTAGGTTTTCTACCATTCCAAGAACCACCACATCCATAAAAAGATCCAAAAAAATCAATTGTGTTTGAAATCAAAGCGTAAGGTTTTATACCATTCCAAGAACCAACACATCTATAAAAAGATCCAAAAAAATCAATTGTGTTTGAAATCAAAGCATGTCTAATGCGAACCATCAATGATTATTTTGATGAGAAATGAACAGTACCATCCAACTCGATGCGAAAGTTCCAAAATGTTGTGTTACAACTAGTTGCGACCGATCACAATTGAATAGTAACATACTATTGTTGCGAAAGTACATTCACATCCAATATTCCATAATCTCATTCGTATTTGATCGCATTCACATCTGATTGCATATTTGCATTCACATCTCATTCACATCTAATCCCATTCATGTCTCTTTCGCATCTGATCGCATTCACATCACTTCAAATTACAAACTCAATATTGGTCTGAAATCAACTATACTCTGAAATAAGTTTCGATCTAACACTTACTTATTCTGAAATTGTTTTTGTTCTGACTTCAAACCAATTCCGAAATCCATTTAGCCCTTACTTAAAATCTTGAATAAACTTAAACAAGTGTGTACTCAACACCTTCCTTACTTGTTTAATATTCATTAATGTCAATTTTAGTCAACAAGTCAATCCATTACACTTAAATACACTTAGTGAAACAGTTCACCAACATTCACTCCACATGTACCTCTCTCTCTCTCTCTCTCTCTCTCTCTCTCCCCCTAACTTCTTCCCCCCCCACACACACACATACACATACTTCAACCCCATTGTCTTCGAGTTAGAATTTGAATCCGACATAGGTGGTATATGTGCTATAACCTTTAAAACCACTAGGCTCCCGATGCCAAAACTTACGTTTCAATTTTCTGACATCCCATGGCCGTCTTTTTCACTGATAACTTCCCTACAATAATATATTGTAGACTACATCCGGTTCTACACCGTTTAGAGATGCATCTTCGGCTATTCCAGGTTCAATGACCTCCTTATCACTACTTCCAACCGTAACATCTCCTCCACCCTCCACAATGTCATCGACGACCACCATATGTTTTTTTTTTTTTTTTTATTTTCATTGTACATGTGTTTGTGTTTATGAGTTTGATTTGCAGGTGAGGAAGAATGGATAGAGAGAGGGGGGGATATACATTGGAGAGATGAGTGGTGGGCCCTATTCTATTGTTATTTACCTTTACTTTTTAAAGTATTAAAAATAATATGAGAAAATACAAAAAAGAAATAAAGAGGGCAAATTGCTCTTTCAAGTGTATGAGGACCAAAACTACGGAAAATTCTTGAATTTGGATCTCTCATGCAAGTTGTAAACTTTTTGGACCTATCCACAGTTTTTCACAAACCACTACTTAACTTTCAATTCGCCTCTGACCATCAAATGAAATGCGAATAATCTGTCCTCTTCTCTTTGAAAGAAGGGACTCTTCAGGTTCTGTCGGTGCTTGAAATAATTTTGTCTTCTCCATATTACTATATCTCTAAATATTTTTATATGAGGAACTACTGAACTCAATCATTTGCTCACGTTACTCTTCAGTTTTATGTTGAGGTCTATCTTGTAGAGGTACCCAAATTGAATTATTGATCGATTCTAGAGTTGTCTACATGTAGCATTTATGAACTTTACTCCTAATTGAATTATGGAAATGGAAAGCTTCATTAGAGCATCCCACAATGCATTGAACTCTATAAAGTTCAATGGAGTGCCCCATATTTTTTAAATTCTATACAACTTCATCATTTCTTTTTCTACAATGCATTGAACTCTATAAAGTTCAATAGAAAATTACCAAAGCTAATTTATAGTATATATATTTAAGAATTAAAAACTTTTATTTGTCAATTGAAGAGTTCAATGACCATTGAACTCTAAATCCATTGAATGTCAAAATGACATGTTACTATGATAGAGTTTAATCAATTGAACAACAAATAGATTTGCCACCTCATTCAACCTTCTTATTAAACTTACCGTTATAAATGCTTTTACATCCTAACAACCTCTTGGTTGTTCCCACAATATTTATAAAACGAAAACATAAAAAGTTTCAAATGAAGTGTAAAGCTCCACCGGTCAACTTGTCATCATGCACTTTGCTTTGTTCAATTTACACGTGCGTAATCTTCATGACATTCAAAACTCATGACATTCAAAACTCGACAGGGGACCTAATTACTTTACTCTTATTTCTTTGTAAAGTTTATGTCGGCATTTTTGTCTAAAATAATTACTTTTGTTTTTTCGAACGAGATTAAATACAAAAGAACACGTTTCATGATACTGCTCAAAAATTTATCATGTAAATGTTTTTAATAGAAAAGAAATCGTGAATCGTCACATTTTATCTACCTTTTATTTTGTCAATTTATCGGGGTATTTTAGAGTTTAATTACAATTAATGACGCTACTTGTTTTTTTCTTCTTGATTATATGATGTGGATTTAATACACGTTCTTACAAACAAATATAAAGGTTTTACCATATACGACTTGTAGTCGATCGAATAATATTCACCACAAAGATGCTTTTTTGTGAATTACCATATACGACTTGCATCCATTTTGCATAAACAATGTAAATGAGACTTTGCCTAATATTTGACATTCTTACATGGATGATTTCCAAAGCTAAATTACGGTTTTTAAAAGAGTTTCCAAGGCACTAAGATTCATATTGCAAGGTATATTAGTTTGTTGTGCCAACACTCAACCTTTGCTCCCAGATCTTGCCCATAGGTGTGATGCTATTAGAGGGACATTGCTTTGGATCATAGTTTTACATTAATATTCATTTCTAAATCAACTAGAGTGCATCCAACTGTAAGTAATTCAATAAAACATCCTATGATTGTTTTTATAGCTTATGTGATCCAATGAATAATACGATTGGACGATGTCTCACTTTAGGTCATGTTTACTTCGTTTGTTGTTAGGGAGGAGGGATTCATTCCCCCCAATCCACTGACCATTGTTACATTAATTTTTGTCTCTTTTTTTCATCTTTTCCAATCCACAACATACGAAAATCTTATATTTCTCAACCCACTTAATTTAAAAAATACAAAACAACTAGGGTACAGATTTTAAAACACATGGTACAAGAGGAAATGAGAGAGATGATAAAATGAGTTAGTGAAACCAATTAAACAATCCGCTGAAGAATGAGTGGTAACGACGGTAATTCTATTGCTAATTAAGATTTTACCTTGATTGTTTTGTATTTTTTTCTTTTAATTGAATGAGTTGAGTGGGTTGAAAAATATAGGATTTCCGTATGTTGTGGGTTAGGAAACATGAAAAAAATAAAAGAGAAAAACTGATTTGGCAGTGGATTCAGTGGGTTGAAAAGAAATGACTCACTCCTCCCTTATGATAATCAGTATAACTGGATCGAAGCAATACATGTTCATTGTTCAAGATGTTTTACAAAAGTCAAAGAATCAAATGGGTACCGACTCTATTGACTCTAATTTCCAATATTAGAGTTTTTTGAGCAACAAGTTCACTGTTTGAAATGAACCCCAAAACGAGTTTTTCAAATTTGAATTGACATAACTTTTTCTTTTTTTAATTCTTTTTAAACTATAAAATCATGGTTTTGTAAATGGTTTATCGGTGATTTTAGTGTCACCTTCCATTTTATGTATTTGAAATTATTACGAGTGCCAAATGGAGATTTAAATTGTGATATAATACAAGTGGCGTAAAGTGCACATTTTTTATAGAAGATATGTTTGATCCCGAACATGATGATAGTCGACCAGGTCGCACCTCCTTGCGGGGTCAAGGGGATGACCTTAGTGATAGTATCAAAACCTCTATAGAATTTTGGACTTTGAATTCAGTGGAAAAACATCTTTGGAATAAAAGAAAGTTGAAGAAACATGTTGATTTTGGATATCCTCGAAGGCAGATAAAAGACATCTTCATCGCAGCCCAAGCTGTCTGTGACAACTTCAACCATACAGCTCGAGTAGTCCGGTCAGTTTATCACAAACCTGTTTTCCAACTACAAAATTCGTCAATTTCATTGTCGTTATCCACTTTTGGATAGATGGTATATCTATATACACATTCATGTTTTGCCTATTAAAAACTCTCCTACTAAATTAACTTTCTATATACGTGTCCGGAAACAAAATTGTTGTTTTTTTGTCTAAAACTTTGATTTTTTTTCAATGGATTATTGTTAAATCGAACTTATGCAAGAATTGTCAAGAAGTAAAATGACCTTAAATGATCTATGAATATGATCAATCGATTATTGATTATCAATATTCTGTTTTCTAGCCTATTTTCTAATATGGCTCGGTCCAATTTGAGATCGGACTGATTTAAAGGTGAAACAAGACAAATAAACGACCCATGTCCCATGATGTGGTCATGTGGTGATTTTTGCAATTGGGTTTCGGGTCGGACCAGAGGGTTCTTTCTTTGGATTAAATGGGCTTTATCCCCAAATGGTATTTGGGAGCCCTAAGTTTATCAATTAACCGTGGATTGATCCATCAAATACAAACACTCATCCGATTTCCTTCGTATAAGATACAAATTTGATCAAATTTTCCCTTTTGTTTAAAGATTACATCAAATCGATTTCCTCTCCTTTTGGTTTCCAAATTCCGTGTTTCATCGATAAAGATGTTGGAGAAGATCGGATTGCCTCCGAAACCATCGCTGAGAGGAAATAATTGGGTGATCGATGCGACACATTGCCAAGGATGTTCTTCCCAGTTTTCTTTCATCAATCGCAAGGTTTGATCGGATTTAACTTACCTACTTTTACGACTTCAAAACTTTTAGTACACTTTACACCCTTGTTCATATTTTGTCTTGAATCGAGGGAGATCGATTGTTAAATTTTGCTTGAACTTGATGGAACTTCCTATCAGCTCCATCGTAAAATCCTAGTTGACTTCTCAAAGTCAATTAACTACGATCCGCCTTCGAACTTGACATGATTCAATCAATATTTGGAGAATCGTTATAAACACATTGGAGAATGCAACAAATACTAAAAGGAGTTCAAAAATTGAGCTTAAACTTGTTTAAATGAACTAAAAACGGATCTGAACTACTTTGCTATTTGGGACTTGAATTCATATGATGACTTATAGTACTCTAAGGTCTAGATTACACTAATAACTTCGATGATCACTAGCATTAGCCAAGACTCAGATTGAAAATCGTTATTAGATAATCATATTCTATTAAAAAGGGTAATTCTTAAACATGCATAAGCCGGGTGCATTTGTTCTTTGAGTTTATGTAGTATGTTTTTTCACTTCTGAGGAAATATTCTTTAGTAGTAGACATTATTAGCAAGTTCTTGGTTGCTTTTCTCAGTTTACGCATTTCTTTTTCAGTTTCTTATCAGTTATCTGCTTTAGAATCATATCAATACTTAATGGTGATGTATGCATATATGTGAATTTGCAGCACCATTGCCGAAGATGTGGAGGCTTGTTCTGTGGCAGCTGTACCCAACAAAGAATGTACTTAAGAGGACAGGGTGATTCACCTGTTCGTATTTGTGAACCCTGTAAAACTTTAGAAGAGGCAGCTCGTTTTGAAATGCGGTATGGACACAAGAATAAAAGTAGAAAAGGTCAGTTTTGTATCTTTTTTTTTGTCCAATTCATACAGGGACTCACTCTCTTTTCTCCTCTATGCAAAAGACATGAATGCCCTCCTCATAAAGCATGTCTAGTTCGTTGTAACAAACAGGGTGTTTTGGTCTCTTTTGCAGGGGCTTCAAAACTTGCATCTGATAATGAAGATGATCTCTTAGGAAACGAATCAATTTCATCAGAAAAAGGATCGGTTCACTTGCGTCCAAGTGCTTCATCTTCGAATACTGACATGGAGGTTGACTTTGAGTCAACTACTCCTGAAGAACTGAGACAAAAAGCCGTTGAAGAAAAGAAAAAACATAAAACTCTAAAAGCAGAAGGAAAGCCAGAAGAAGCATTGAGAGCTTTCAAAAGGGGAAAGGAGCTTGAAAGACAAGCGGGAGCTTTAGAGATTGAATTAAGGAAAAACCGGAAGAAGGCTCTTTCATCCACAAGTGTAAATGAAAACTCAAAAGCTGGAATTGAAAAACAACCGAAACAAAAAGATGATCTTGTTAATGAACTCAGAGAACTTGGATGGTCTGATCATGATCTTCATGATGCTGATAAAAAACCAGTCAACATGACTTTGGAAGGAGAATTATCGACCCTACTTAAACAAGTCTCTCAGAAGAATCCTAAAACCGAAAAGGGTAATGTTGGAATTGACAAATCCGAGGTTATTGCTATTAAGAAAAAAGCACTCGCCTTTAAGCGTGAAGGGAAGCTCACTGAAGCGAAAGAAGAACTCAAAAAAGCCAAAATTCTTGAAAAACAAATCGAAGAACGGGAATTGTTGGGCGATGATTCCGATTCCGAATCCGATGACGAGTTCAAGTCATTGATGCGTAGCATGGACATTGATAAACAAGACATTTTAGCATCCGGGAATGACCGGAATCGGAATCACAACATTGATGTTGACTTTAACTTTGACTTTGACCATCAACCCGATTTTGATGTGACCGAAGAAGATATGGACGACCCTGAAATGTCGGCTGCTTTGCAATCATTAGGGTGGACCGAAGATCATTCGGTCAATGATGACGTGGCGGTGTTAACTGAAAAAATACAATCTTTAAAAAGAGAAGCATTAATCAAGAAACGAGCGGGTCAAACCAATGAAGCATTGGCACTTCTGAAAAAGGCTAAAATGCTTGAGAAAGGAGAAAATAATGATCCGGGTGCATCATTAGAACTTGATTCGGGCCCGAAACCGGGCCCAAAAACAGGCCCAAAGAGCAAGTTAGCAATTCAAAGAGAGCTTCTTGCCTTAAAGAAGAAAGCCCTTGCTTTAAGAAGGGAAGGAAAAGCTGACGAGGCAGATCAAGAATTGGCAAAAGGGAAAGCTCTTGAAGAGCAACTCGAAGAGTTGGAAAGTGGCCCGAAAGTCAAACCTCCAGTCAAGCCCATTGACTTTTCAACACCAATGGAGGTTGAAGATGAAGATGAGGATGTAACTGACATGGATATGAACGATCCGTCTTATTTATCACTTTTACAAAACCTCGGTTGGCAAGAAGAAGAAAAAGAAGTTCCCAAAGTCAAAGCTGTTGACTTTTCAACACCAAAACCAAAAAGTAAAACCGAGATTCAACGGGAACTATTGGCCCTAAAACGAAAATCCCTCGCTTTGAGACGCGAAGGGAAGGTTGATGAGGCGGAAGAGGTTTTACAAAAAACAAAAGGGTTAGAAGCGCAATTAGCCGAACTCGAAGGACCAAATCAAAATTTGGACCAAAATATCGTTGAAAAAACGGAGCCTCAAACTGATGAAGTTTGGGTAGAAGAAAAGGCACCAGCTTTGGTAACTAAGTCTACCGAGTCAACCGAGTCAGCAGAGTTGGGATCAGTCCAGGAACGGGTGATGGCTCACAAGAGAAAAGCACTTAGCTTGAAAAGAGAAGGAAGGTTAGCCGAAGCCAAGGAGGAATTGAAGTTGGCTAAACTTTTAGAAAACAAAAACCGAGACATGAACACGGACACAGACATGGTGGATCGAACCCCGGGTCCGAGTCCGGTTCCAGTTCCGGTTACTAGTGAACCGAGTGGTTCAATTGCTATGGAACCGGAAGGAACCAGCGAGAGTTCACCACCACCATCGGTGAAATTATCGTCTCGGGAGCGGTTCAAATTGCAACAAGAATCTTTGGGGCATAAAAGGAAAGCATTGAAGTTGAGAAGGGAAGGGAAGAATGAGGAGGCGGAAGCCGAGTTTGAGTTGGCTAAAAACCTCGAGAGTCAGCTCGAGGCCGCCAGTGAGGCGGTGAAACCGCCTCCTGGTGATGATGTGGGCGTTGAGGATCTTCTTGATCCTCAACTTTTGTTTGCTCTTAGGGAAGTGGGGATAGAAGGTGGTGGTGGTGCTCGGCCTTCGCCCGAGAAGGTGGCGGTGAAGAAGGTTGAGGTGGAGGCGGTGGCGGTGGCGGTGGTTAACAAGAGTGAGAGGGTGGAGTTGGAGGAGGAGATAAAGGCAGCGAAGGTGAATGCGGTGAAGTTGAAACGGGCGGGAAAGCAAGGGGAGGCGTTGGATGCTCTTAGACGTGCTAAATTACTTGAAAAGAAGCTGAATTCTTTAAGTTGATCGTAAAATTTTAATGTTATGAGGGGTTCTACTATTATTTTACTAGAGAACAGTATATTATTGTATGGATATGCCATTTTTGACTTAGAAATGCACATATTATATTTATATACTATATATGGTTAAAAAAGCATGTAAAAAATTTCACTTATTTTTTACACAACCATAAGCGCTTTTATAAAAGTGAATTCTTTTGTCTAATTTTAAACTACCATTTGTTTTATATATTTTTTCTACAATTTAATTACTTAAGAAATCGTTTCTATTACTTAACTGACCAAAAAAAAGAAATTATTACGTAAGGTTAAACTAGATTCTTACGTGAACTATGTCTTAGCCATTGTACATACATACATTTTCCACATCAAGGTGTGGCAGTACTACCATAGTTATTCTACAACTCTTTTCCAAAAATAACATTTGCACATAGTTTGTATTCCGGATCATAAAAAGAAGGAAAATGGGCCAATAGACAATTTTTTGGAGGTGTTTTACAAAAAAAATAGACAAGAAAATGGTTGTATCCACATAACCGTAACTCTGAGGAATTAGTCCTTCAAAAAAAAAAAGTTGAAGAACAGTTATGCCGAGCTTCCTTCGAGGAATCAATTCGTCAATTAAAAAAAACTGAAGAATAGTTCCACGAAGCTCAATCCGAGGAATGAATGCCCAACAACAGTTCCACGAAGCTCCTTCAGGGGAATCGATTCGCCAATAAAAAAAATCATCAAATGATCAAAAGAAGGGGGGTTGTTTGTAGCAAATGACAATGAAAAACACAACTTTATTAAATGACCATGACTTCCACAGAGAGAGGCTTTGCGGAAGTCCTTACACTCTAAGGAATGGGAAAATCGCTCTAACGAATCAGACCGTGGGGAAAAGACAAAAAAACGCTTTTACACAGTTCAATAGAGAGGGGCTCTGTTGAAATGCGGACGCCTCTACGAAATGCATGTACACCTCTGAGGAAATGGTAGCCGAAAGCATTAAGGTGCACATGAGTTCCATAGAGACGTACGCATTTCCGCAAAGCCACTCTATGTTGAACTGTATAAAAGTTTTTTTTTTTTGTCTTTTTCCCCACGTGTCCGATTCTTCATGGCGATTTTCTCATTCCTCAAAGCATAAGGACTTCCGCAGAGCCCCTCTCTGTGGAAGTCGTGATCATTTAATAAAGTTGTGTTTTTCATGGTAATTTGCTACAAACACCCCATCATTTTGGTCATTTGATGAATTTTCTAAAAAAAAAAAAAAAAAAAAAAAAAAAAATTGAAGAACAGTTCTGCAGAGCTCCTTCTGAAGAATGAACGTTGAAGAACAGTTACACATATGGTTGTTAAATCATGATCCTGATCGTATGATCGTAGGATCGTACGATCCTACGATCCCACCTAGATAAATCGATCCCAATCTTACTTGGATCGTTTTTTGTAGGATCGTAAGATTGTATGATCGTTATTATATATTTTTTTTTTAAAAATTCAAATTTTTTTTAAGCTAAATACATAGAATACCGTTTTGAATTGTTTATCGTTAAATAATGTATTATAAATGTATTTTTATGTTTTAAAGTATATATTGTTACCTTTATGGTTTACTGAAGGATGAATATGTATTTTTTATGTTTCAAAATGTTTTTTTCATAGGATATTGAGATTTTTTTGCCACATCGATTAGTCGGCGTTATAGTTAATTCGGCAGAACCTTCCGAGCTAGCTTTGCGGAATCCATGTCCATACGTAGAAACAACCATTTTTTTGTGTATTTTTTGTAATACACCACAAAAAAATGTCTGTTAGGGTCCATTTCCATAAAAAGAAACATCCTCAAAAAATACCTACTAATTCAATTTATCACCAACTAAAATAGTACAACGGCATAACCATAAAACCACCATTTCAATATATAAGCTCAACCAAATGGAAGCCAAAAAAAGCTCAAAAATACGACATTCAAAAGAACAAAGAGCAAACCCTATTGTAAATGGTAAACTCAACTAAACAAAGCAAATCACTTGCGTTTCTAGAACTTCTTTTTATATCAATCTTGAAAACATCTAATGAAAACAAGAATCGAAGTTCATACTTCATATATCACTCATCTGCAGGCACGATCAAATTGTATTTTCTAAACTTATTCGAGTTCCCAATCCCCACAAGCTTCTTAGCATCTTCAATTTTCTTCTCCTTAACCAATCCATGGATCACAAGTTGCATAACATTTGGATCAACAAGACATTTTTCTTCAATCGTTTGCTCAAAAAGCTCAATCGCCCAATCAAAATCGCCCACTTTACAAGCCAAACGAATCAGAGCTGCAAATGTCGCTTTATTAGGAGTAGAATCACTTTGCCCTAATTTAGCGTACCAATTCTTTGCTTCCTTCAAGTCGCCATTGTTGCAGAAACCATTGATGATAGCATTGTAGCTAAACTCATCAGGCTTAACATTTTTAGACTCCAATTTGTTAAAAAGTTCAACAGCTTCGGCTAATTTCTTCTCGGAAACCAGTCCAACCAATTTAGCGTTGTAAGTTCTGATATCGGGTGAAAGGCTAGTGTTCATCATCTTCACCCAAAATTTCTCACCTTCGAGAAACCTACCGTTTCCGTAAAATCCGATGAGCAAAGTATTGAAAGTAATCAAATCAGGCTCCAATCCGTTCTTTTCGATTTCGTCAAATATAGTTGCAGCCGAATCAAACGAACCCATCTCACAAAAAGCTTTGATCGCAGTGTTATACGAGACAATATCGGGTTTCAAGGAGAGTTTCTCAGGCAACTCGCGGAAGAATCCGTCAAGCTTATCGAATTTCTTCGAATTAACACACGCCCCGAGAAGTGCATTGAACGATTTAACAGTCTGCGGGCATTTTCGCTCAGGCATTTCGTCGAACACCTTGGAAGCGTGATCAAGCATACCTGATTTTCCATACAAAGAAATCAACCGAACTGCAAACCCTTCTTTGGAAATCTCATGATATTGTTTCTGGTCCTCGAGAATCTCCTCGACCCATTTGTATTTCCTGGCGGATGCGAGACGGCGGACTATGTTGCCGTAAACGTTGGCTTGTTTACGGAACAGATGTGATTCTGAGCACTTCTTGAATTTCTCTACCACCCTTTTGAGATTCCGCTCTTTGTAGAGGTCTTCGTAGATCGATTTCGCCGGTGGGTTGGAGACGGAAGTTGAGAAAGTACGGAAGATGCGAGAAAGGGTAGACATTTTTGAGGGTTGCAGGAGTGAGATATGAAAATATGCCGCCTTCTTAAGCACCACTAGGTCCACTACACACTCGAAGCGCGAGGCTTCGAAGTTTTCTTGTTTTTACGAGTTGAAACCCTAATTTGAAATTTCTACTTCATGCTTGAAATTTAAGGGATAGTCACCTTTGACATTTTACAATTCGATATTTTTTGACAAACCACTTAAATAACCACAAACCTCATATTTGATAGTTTCAAAGTATCAATATATGTCTCAAAAATCCTGAAAAATCTATACCATTATATTAAACGGAGTGGACTTGCTACATGCATTTGCTACGCTCGTTATGGGTTCTGGAACACCGCCCCCTAACGTTCGCTAGGGGCTCACTATATGCCACTCGTTGCAATATTTGGTAGAAGAAAGAGAAGCAAAGGCACGTCTGGTTAAGCGGGTTGGACCAGATTGAAGACTTTTGACCAAATTCAATTCACAAATTTAATTCCAACCACTCCCTCCTCATTTATTCTCTACCAACCAATTTTATATACATTTAACTAAAAAAACATTTACATACATTTTAACTAAAAAAACATTTATATACATTTCAACATAATTCAACTAATTTTATATACATTTATATACATTTTAGCTAAAAAATATTTATATACATTTCAACCTAATTCATTAAACTTTCAACCACACCCTCATCTATAATTCAGATACTATAAATCAAACCACACTCTCAACATTTCACACACATATAAAATATATCATTATCTCTCTCACATACTCTCTCAATTCACCAACACAAAAAATGTCTTCATCTCAAACAAAGAAAACCCTAAGAACCAACAAAAAGAAAGCTTCAAACCTTCCATCATTAAACATTTCACCTCCAAACACTCAATCACCAAACCTTGCATCACCACTATGTTATCAACAATCATTTGATTAACCAATTCACTCTTCGTCTAGCTACTACTTTCCTACAATGGCTCTACAAATGTTTCCATTTAATATGTTCTCTACTCAACCAATGAAATTTTACCACAACCAATCACCTCGTTCGAATGTGGATCTTGGTCCGTTTGAAACGGTTCAAGAAACTCAATTTTGTTATCAACTCCAACCGCAACCTAACTTTCAATCCCAACCACTCCGCCTACTCGACGAGTCAATCGATTCTTTCGATGAAGGCCCCGTTGAAGATCCCGTTCAAGAATCATTTCAAGAGCCCGAAGTCAAACCACAAGCACAAAAAAAAAGGAAAATGGAGGGCTCCATGTAGAGGGTGGACAGATGACGAAGAGAGTGCACTAGCTCAATCATGGCTAGATGTGTCAGAGGACTCGATCCACGAAAAAGACCAAAACTTAACAATTTTCAAAGAAAAAGTTTGGCATAACTTTTGTCATTGCATGAAAAAGAAGACCTACAACCCCGATTCACTTTACTCGAAGTGGATGACCGCCAACCACACCACAATGGATTTCATAAGCATCTATATGAACGCAATAAAAAAACCCTTAAAGCGGTGCGACTGAGGTGGATGTCATGACTAAAGTTCGAAAGATTTACAAGGCGAAAGTCGGAAAAGCTTTTGCCCATGAGTTGTTTTGGGGAGTTGTGAAGGGCAATCGAAAATGGATAGACCCAAAAACCCCTAAAGCGGTGCACTTGAGGTGGATGTCATGGCTAAAGTTCGAAAGATTTACAAGGCGAAAGTCGGAAAAGCTTTTGCCAATGAATTGTTTTGGGGATGTGGATGTGTATGGTTTGTCTGGGATGTTAGGAAGTTTAGATTGCATGCATTGGAAATGGAGTATGTGTCCTAACGCATATCATGGACAATACACAAAAGACAATTACCATTATCCTATGGTCGTGCTTGAAGTTGTTGCCTCATAGGATTTGTGGATCTAGCATGTCTTTTTTCGGTAGTGTCGTTTTGCTTAATGATATTAATATTCTCAATGACTCACCAATATTCAACAAAGTGTATGACGGTATTGTCCTAAATTCGTCATTTGTACTCCGAGGAACGAAATACAAATTTGGGTACTATCTTGTGGATAGGATCTATCCCGAGCTTTTTGTTTTCGTTAAAAGTTTGTCATGTGCGGATGACCCTCAAAGGTCTAGATTTAAGAGAGTCCAAGAAAAAGCAAGAAAAGATATCGAACGAGTGTTTAGAGCACCTAAAAAGCGTTAATCGATAGTTGCAAAAACATCCATGTTTCGTGATATTTCTACTATGACAGATGTGATGTATATATATATATATATATATATATATATATATATATATATATATATATATCATATTGCATAATATGATAAGAGAACATAAAAGAAACGCGATATGTGTGTACGACGAGAATGAAGTCATCCAAGAGACACAACAACTAGAATATTGTGGTCAAGAACGGATACATAAAATGAGAATAATTTACAATGCAATATTCCATACCGATCTTTGCCACCATTTGACCGATCATCTTTGGACAATAGACAATCTTAATCTAAATATGTCACCGGAAGACGAATTTGAAGGCCAATATTCGGAGGAAGACCCATTGCTTTAGTGTATTTTTTATGAAGTGTGTTGTAGGTATGAAGTGTGTTTTTAATGTATTAAGTCGTGTTTCTAAGTATTAAGTCGTGTCTGTCGGTGTTATGTCATGTTTGTCGTGGTTTGAATTATTAAATCGTGTTCTTAAGTATTTCAAGTTTTTATCTATTGTGGTTTGAATTATTAAATCATGTTCTTAAGTATTTCAAGTTTTTATCTATTGTAACTTTTTTAATTTAATATGAAATGTTTGTGTTTTAAAAAATATAATTGATATTATATTAATTGTTTGTGGTATAAAAAAAATTGTTTAATATTTATGCATAAAAATGTTTCTATATTAAAATAAAGTAATTTAATTAAATTAGAAAAAAATTAATAAAAAAAAAAAAGAAAATGACATAAAAACCCTTAAGTTTTCACAAAAATGTCGATTTTATCCTTGGACGTGTTTTATGTCCAGTAAAGCCCGAAGTTTTGTTTAATTTGTTCATTTTTACCCTTGTAGCCGGTTTCCAAGTAATCTACCAGTTACCTAGGTTACCTAATGTCAGTAAAGCTCTTGAATTTTAAAAAATATTCGGATTTACCTTTAAGTTTTTTAAAACTGTTCGAATTTACCCTTACCTTGATTGTTATTTTGATTACTATTTTGATTATTATTATTATTATTATTATTATTATTATTATTATTATTATTATTATTATTATTATTATTATTACATTTTTAATTATATAAAAATATTTTATACATACATTTTTAAATGTATAAAAATATTTCATAAGTTTTTAATACATGTTTATACATATTATTATTATTATTATTATTATTATTATTATTATTATTATTATTATTATTATTTAATTCATTTTTAAATGTATTTTGATTATTTTATTATTAATACATATGAAATAAATATATATTTATTTTATATAAAAATATATTATATACATATAAATATAAATATATGTATTTATACGGTTTATATTATATAAAAGATATAATTATATGTATTTGTACATATTACCAAGTATAAATATGTATTTATTATCAAACATCATACTAAATAGATAAGCAAAATAAATATTCATTAATTAAAAACATAACATAACAATTATAAAACCCTCGTAATTAGAAAACCTCAATAAAAACACTCGATTATAGATAAGATTTAGTATAAAATTTGAAAACACTTCTATTATTCAACTATATTAGGTTAATAGTGAGTAGATAACAATAAATGATCAACAAATAACACTCGCGAATGGAAAATATACAGAATATAATTCAAAAAAACCTCGACAAAAACACTTGATCACTGTAAAAATTAAGTATTATCAACTTAAAATCATTTATTAACTATTTTTATCTCAAAAATTGATAACAAAATGTCAAATAAGAGTGTAAACTTCATTTATGATTGTTGTAAGTTCACAAAAAAGATCACGAAATGCACCAATTTTTATATTGATCTGAAGCATTTATTTTTGCAAAATCAGTCATTGACGACATTTTTTACTTTATCAAGTTTTTTCTGTTCGATTCTACAATTATAAATGAAGATTTAGGGTTTTCAAATGTATATAAATACTAAATACAAGTACATATATTTTTAAAAATATATTTATATTAGTAAAAATATTTTTATACATTTAAAAATGTGTGTATAAAATATTTTTATACAATTAAAAATGTAATAATAATAATAATAATAATAATAATAATAATAATAATAATAATAATAATAATAACAAAAACAACAATCAATGTAAGGGTAAATCCGAACATTTTTGAAAAACTTAAGGGTAAATCCAAACATTTTTGAAAATTCAAGGACTTTAATGGCATTAGGTAACCGGTAGGTTACCTGAAAACCGGCTACAAGGGTAAAAATGAAAAAATTAAACAAAACTTTAGGCTTTACTGGACATAAAACACGTCCAAGGGTAAAACCGACCTTTTTGTGAAAACTTAAGGGTTTTTATGTCATTTTCCCAAAAAAAAAATGAATGCTAGAAGTGTTACCACTCTCTACCAAATGTTAAGATTATGTGTTAAATGGTCAAAAATGAGGTGACACTCCAAAACCTAACGTGCAAGGTGTTAGGAGTATTACCACTCCCATTGGCCTTAAAAAAAATGTAGGGAGATGCATAACCTCCTTACTTCTACTTCGCCTTTATTCTTAATTTGAATTATGAGGTTGTTGCTGTTTTTTTTCTTTTAAAGAAAAAAAGGTAGTATTACATTAAGTGAGTGTGATTTATCACATTTTTAAATACATTTTTATTGCATTCCATATATTTATTTCAAGCATATCATATTTTTTTTTTATGAAATGTATGTTATGAGACAATTCACTTTGGGGTATTTTTGGTTGTTTTTATAGGTTTGAATCGATTGAAGTGGATTATCAAGTACCTTGTCACAATTTTGGACACTAAAAGAAGCTCGTGGCATGATTTTAAACATTGGGGGTCAAATTTAGAATACAAAATACCAAAACAAATGTTTCTTATAAGTGACACTTACATCATCATCATTGCAATGTGCATTCTAAGATCATAAACATTAGAACTTAAAATTACATGTTAAATTTAACTACGGAACGGATTTGGTTAAATTCCATAAATGGAAGAGATGTTAGAATGGCTAAACAACTTGTGATAATACAATTCATTTTTTAAAGGATTGACCATAAATTAAATCATAACAAAATATAACATTTATATTGAAATGCATTGAATTTATTTTTAAAACACATCATGCTCGTAGTAGCAGTAGCTTCTAAAATCAAATCCCCTAACCTTTTTTATTTATTATTTCATGTAAATCTTGAACATCTTTGATATAATTATTTAATTCGAAACAAACTTTACTTTGATTTATATTAATCCTTAATTGCGGTTCATTTTTTTTTATCATTATTTAATTCTTATACTTGTTGGATTCACACCTAAAATGTTACTCTAATTATATTATATAGCATCATAATCATATTACTACATTAGTTGTTTTTTTTCCTTTCACTTTCACTTGTACTTTAAAATTATTTTCTAACACCTAATAGTATTAAGTGTTGCTTTTCCTCCTTAAGATAGAAGGTTCAAGTCTCGTTGAAGACATATATGGAAATAGAAGTAATTTAAGTCTTTAAAAGTATATTAGATTTGTCATTAAAAAAAACCATAAGGTTTTTTTAATCAATTTAATAAGATCTTTATATATTGTGATGTTTGATTTGTGAAAATTTTAAGGTTCAAAAATGATTGTTCAAATAATACGATTAACGTCCACATGATAACCTCTAGGATGGGTTCGGTATGGCCGTCCAAATAATACCATATACCATTTTTAAGATATTTAGTTATATACTTAATTCTGGGCCATGGTTTCTTTATTAAATATAGTTATAATTAATGCTATAAGATTACATATCGAAACAATTCATGTATCTTATTGTACAATATTCTTTTATCTTCTATGACATTAACTTGGTCATGAGTGTACTTGAGAAATGAAACATTGCCTCTATAAAACTAGTAGTATCAAATAAACAAGTATTTATTTAAAAATAGTTAAATATGTATTAATCACTTTTAATTAACTTTAAGTTTATAAAATTTACTTAATTAGCACTTGAAAAATTAATCATCAAAATTCCATATGTTATAATAATTTGTGATAAAGGTCATTACATGTAAACAAAATTGTTTATTTATTATAAATTTTATCCCCCAAAAAAGCAAGACTTTTTATTCTGTTTAAATTGCTCATTTTTTATGCTTGGCAAGATTTGAGCTTCCTAACATCCCACAAAATTTTGACCAATAACAAGAAGATTCCCCTTCCCCTTCCCCTACCCCTACCCCTACCCTACCCCACCCCACCCCACCCCATGGCAATGTTATCCTTGTGAACTCTAGTTGCTTAACAAATTTCTTCATCATATTCTTGCAGAATCTCTCTATAAAATCGCAATATTGAACATCATTTTCCAATCATTTAAAACCCAAAGAGCTTTTGAGAAATCCTCCCATGGAGTTTTCTAACCTTTACGATGATATATCATCTGTTGTTGAAGAAACCAACAGTAGTTTCGACACTGTTTGCAGAAACAGGAGACGAAATTACGATGAAGAAGATGATGATAACAATGATGATGAAGGGAAATTTAAGTCTAAGAACCTCAAAGCAGAAAGAAAAAGACGTGAAAAGCTCAAATCCAGGATGCTACAATTACGATCTCTAGTTCCTAAAATAACAAATGCAATGATTCCAAACGATAGCTTTTCTACTTTTTGCATTGTTTTGCTTCGATTATTACATTTTGTTTGTCAATTGATTAAAAGGAAAAACTTTCTTGATTTCAGTTGAACAAAGAAACGATCATAACTGATGCTATTGATTATATCGAGGAGCTTAAAATTTCCGTGACAAATCTAACTAACAAGATACATGAAATGGAAGTTGAAATGGCAATGGAAGAATCATTTGATATTATCCAAGTTTGCCCTCAGGAAAAAATGAAAAACTGGGGTATAGAGGTTAGATATCAAAATAAAACCATAACTCATAACTTAATTAACATCAACACTTGTTGATGTGAAAATTACAACCTATGTACAATAAAATTTTATTATTGCTTACATACGTTCATAACTTAATTACATCATAACGTGTATCACTGTTGATGAGAAAAATTACAACCTATGCGTGATAAGATTTTATTATTACTTACATACGGTGTATGATTAAATATGATGTTTTTTTTATGTAGTTGGAAGTAGAGGTGAGCCGTATCAATGAGAATAAGTTGTGGATGAAGATAATTTTCGAGAAAAAAGTAGGAGGGTTTACAAAATTGATGGAGGCAATGAGCATGCTCGGGATTGAAGTTGTTGATATTAGTGTTACAACCACAAAAGGGGCAATTCTTATTACTTCATGTATTGAGGTACATGTAATTTCTTCATTGTTTACAACTTCTTTTACATTACATGCATACATATATATTAACATGTGGTTATAATTTCTATGAATTTCAGGGAAAATTGCTTGTTCCTGAGCGAGTTCGAGAAGAATTACTTGATGTTATTAAAGTTATATAGTCTAGTAGAAAGCATATTATAGTATATGGGAAAATGTTGAGTAATATAACTAGTAGTATTATTGGGTGTCTAGCATTGTAATCTAAGTTTTTTTTTTTGTCGTGAAACTAAAAAATGATGAACGATTACGATATACATTTGAGTAAAAACAAAAATAAAATTTTAATAACTGTTATTAAATATTTTATGAGATACTACCATTCTAAATACAACCTCCCCGTGTTAATTTTTTCCCAACACATTTCTTTGGCAGCTTTCACAAGTTTTAAAGATTCAAAGCTAAAGACACATATATCCCATCAAACACGCTTTAAAAAGTGAGCATGACCCACAAGACCCTTTGTCAAATTTGTATGTATAAATTTCACCATTAATGACAACATGAGAATTCACATTGGAATATTTCACATATTTGATATGGTTATTCTCAGGATTCTTGTTATTTCCTTTATGATATTCACTATGCTCTTAACAAAGATCAATGCACACAAAGGGCTAGAGAACAGTTTTGTTCGGGTTGTCAGATTAGGCCAACCACCATATTCATCGGCTTCTGGACCTCATTCAAGTGTTGATACAATGGAAGTTACGGGGATACATAAATCTAATAAGTTGAAAGTTGTTCCTGATGTTATCATTGGAGGATATCTAATGGCTTGTGTTGTTGCTGTTTTATTGTATATTCGGGTCACAAGAAGAAAAAGTGAAGTGCATTCTTAAAACTATTTGCCTTGTTGTTTTTCCATTACCTTATGTAACTATTAAATAGTATTTGATATGGAAAATCTAAAACATAAAATACATTCCTAATCCTAATATAAAATAGATGGTATATTGTGAACCACATACATGTTTTATAAATCAAGAAGCTCCAAATGTCATTTTTCCTATGTATGACTAGGAGGAGATTAACAACACCAAACATTGCAAATACAACTCTTTTCAAGAGCAATTTATACTGAAAAATAGCAAATATGATCAAAGGAGTGGAATCATTCTGGAACATGTGATGTTTCAACAAAACGATTGCAATATCTATGGAAGTATGCGATAGATCGAGGTCCTAATTAACACGTCCCTCACCTTCACACTTAAAAATCTTTATGAGTTATACCAATTAATCTTTAGGGTGCAAATGAACTATATATGTATACATGTAAATGAAGGTATTTTAGCATCATGTATATTCATGTTGTAACTTGTTTAAACTAAAAACATATTCATAATTGCAAGGTATGAAAATCTGAATCCCAACTCGCCTCTAGATTATTTCTTTCAACTACTCACGCATACTCTCTCTCTCTCTCTCTCACACACACTCTCTCTCTCTCTCTCTCTCTCTCTCTCTCTCTCTCTTTCCCCTTTGTAGGTAGTAGGTAAAATAACAATAAGTTAAAAGATATATACATGTATATGTGTGTTTAAAACCCTTAAGAGGTACATCTATATGTGGTGAAGAAGTTACGAGCCATTAAAGGGGAATTTTGTAAGGTCCTAAAAATTAAAACAAAAAATTTCATTTTCAAATTAATAAAACTGTAATCCAAAACTTCATCACAAAACCAAAGTGGAACAAAATGTGTCAATACATCATAAAATATCATAGTAAATCACAAAATGCGGAATAAGGTGGTGTGTGCTCTACAATCATCCCTGGCTCTTCCCTTTCGAACCTGAAGTACCTGAAACATAAACTGAAAACCGTAAGCATAAAGCTTAGTGAGTTCCCCAAAATACCACATACCATACATAATAAACACATAATGAGCCCCGCCCGACATCAGGCCCCACCCGACATCGAGCCCTGTTTAGTATACAGATCTGTTAGTCATCAGGCCTCGCTTGGCATCGGGCCCCTCCCGGTACACATATAAACATATAAACATATAAATATATAATCATACAAACACATGCGTTAATCACAAAGACAATAGCATACAATACAATCATTCAGCCCTACCCGGCATCAGGCCTTGCCCGTTAAGAATAAAAACATCTACCTGACATCAGGCCTGCAATCATCTCGGGTTCTTCCTTTTCGAACCAGAAGTACCTGAAACATAAACTAAAAATCATAAGCAAAAAGCTTAGTGAGTTCCCCAAAATACCACATACCATACATAATAAACACATAATGGGACCCGCACGTGATTACTCCCTGATCGGCATCAAGCACCGCTCGGTATACAAATTTGTCAGTCATTAGGCCCCGTCTGGCATCGGGCCCCGCCCGATTCACATATAAAAATATAATCATACAAACATATGCGATAATCATAGAGACAATAGCATATAATAAAGTCATCGAGCCCCGCTTAGCATCGGGCCTTGCCTGGTAAGCATAAAAATACATACTGATAACTAGCATATGATATACTCATCAGGCCCTGCCTGGCATCGGGCCTTGCCTGGTAAGCATACCATCACATAACACATGCAAGAGTCACGTAGACATCTAGCATCCTAACATAATAAACCATTGGCCGACATTGGTGCCTTCGACCCGCTAAACTCAATGAGGAAACTCACATCTAACTGCTGAATCACCTAGATAAATCTCTGACTGTTGGTCCGACAAATCCCCATGCTGTTAACATAAAACACATCCAATTAATAATTGGATTTTCGATCCATATCTAAGAGTCTAAGCTAGGGTAAAAGACCAATTTACCCTTTATCTAACTTGACCCAAAACCAAGGCCCAACTCAACCATACAAAGGCCCAAATCCTAAATCCCACACATATGTGGCCAATCTTCCAAATTGGACCCGAACCCATCATGGGCCTAAAATCCAAGGAAGCTCAACATGATAGACCAAAGCCTAAAACCCCTAATGGCCCAAGGCCCAAAATCAACCTATTAGGTTTCTACACAGAACGCCTGGAGTTCCTTCCAACGACGTCTGGCTTTCGAATGCCGAGCGTTCACATGCAAACGCCTAGAGTTTGCTCACTATTCACCAACTTCCAACCAATGAATTAATGGCTTAAGATATCGAGTCCAAACTTCATATCCATAGCTAATAGAATGTCTAAAGCCATAAAGTTGCAAACTTTATGGCCATGCATGGTTACAATGAGCCCAAAAGCTAAAACTCCAACTCCTTAATCTATTAAGACACTTTAAAACTTGCATGGAGTGAAAGGAAGGTCCAATATCACATTTTTATCACCTAATTTACCCTAAAACGTCCAAAAGGACAACTCCTATGGTCTACGGTAACTCTTACCCAAAAAGACAAAGAAAATGGGGCTAATAAGCATAAACTTATAACATAAGCAAGATCTAGAGATATGATGATCAATTTCAGAACTTTATACCATAAAATGGTTCTCCAAGATGCTAAGAGTCCAGATCCACAAGCTTGAGAGCAACACCAACACTCCAATGAACTTCCTTCTTGATCAAGAACACTAAAATGATACCAAAAGGATACACAAGGATTCAAACTCTTATACATACTTAGGGTTTTCGAAATCAGGATGGAGGCTGGAGTGGTGAAGGGTCTTAAGGCCATAATGTTCTTTAAATAGGGTGTAAACCCTAAAAATTAGAGTTTGGTATCTGCGTGCAAACGCCTGGCGTTTGATAGTTTCATTTTGTTACTTCTTTTCATAGTTTATTTTTAGTTAAAACCATCTCATTTTAGTTAATCTTCATGCATATTTTCTCTTTTTGTTATTTTTCTCCTTTATCGTGTGCTTTCTAGTCTTTTGAGCTTATTTACAGGATTTACCGAAGACTATTTGTCATTGGAGGTATGGAAGGAGTGCGGGACTATTGGAGGCTTGCAATTTGTTTGTGGACTTGAAGTGGTTTAATTGGGCTTGGTGTCAATATAAACAAGAAGCACGTTGGACTTAAATTTTGGACGAGACGACGATGACTCGAGCTAAGGAAGATTAAAGGAGCATTGGATCATCTTTGGAGACTTTGGAAAAACATAAATGGGCTCCCAAGAGGTTGTGAAAATGGGCTGGGATGTTAATGAAAAGATTTGGGCTGGTTTATTAATTAAATGGGCAAAGGCACCAATTCAGCGAGACCCACGTGGTCCGCGTGGATCGTGCTGTGAAGAATTTGGATTTTGGGCTTGAGTCTCTACTTTGGGAAGGTTGGTGGATTGCTTTTGGCCAACTTTTAGATTCGGAAACGAGACCCTATTTACTAAAGTTTGGAATAGAACTCAAGGAGAACACTTTCAAGAACAACTCAGTTTGCTCTCAAGAAGGCTTTGGAAGAAATTGAAGATTTAGAAGACTAGTGTAATTTCATTTCATCTTGCAACTTGAAAAATGTTTGGTGCCTCTAAACTACTTTGCATTTCTTTTATTTTGGCCATGCTTGGCTAGACTTATATTTGGTTTATTAGGGTTTAGCCCATGGATGATTTGTTGTTTTGAAGACTTATGTTACCTTGTGTTTGAAGTTTATGGAAATGTTTTCTAGTCAAACATCTTCTTGTGTTTATTTATCCTTGATTATGAGCTTTGATGAATGTGTTGGATTAGATGTCTAAGCCCATAACTATTATTGGTATTTACTTGACCCGAGAGTAGCATGGTCCATTTGGGTTGCATATCATCATGACAATTTGTTAGGATGGACTTTTGAGAGAAGAGGATATATATGATTTATTAATATATTATAAGTTCTAATATATTAATATTAAATCATATGTTTTAATTAGTATTGATCAAGAATTAATTTGGAATTAATTTAGTAATCAAAAGATACTAATTAAATATATAGGGACTAATTATGGTAATTAGTTATATTTATGTGTTGGGCTTATGATCCATGTTAGACCAAGTTTATGTATGGATACATAAAGAGTTGGGTAATGTGAACCATGGATCATAAAACCCATGGGTATGGGTTTGGATTATACCCATGACTCTTAGTATTCAACACATATAAATACATATATGATGACCTAAAACCGCGAACCCTAGAGTGTGTGTGTATTCTTGGAGTTCATGGTGGTTTTGGGTGCATGGAGATTCTCTCTCAAGTTCCTCCTTTGTCCATGATGTGTTGTGATTCCACTTGAGGCTTCCACACTATTGGGGCTAAGCTCTTAACGCTAGATACATCAAGGCTTCAATCTCCACCATAAGGTATGTTATCCTAACTAGATTCTTGTGTGGTATATGACAATTGCATGCTAGTCATAGGTTTAATACCTTGGAAACACCATTGCATGTATAATTAGTGAAAACATAGATCCAAGGTATTTAGGGTTGCATGAACACCTTAGGAGTGTTAGAATGCTCAAAACCCATCAGTGATATCAGAGCCTAGGCTTGTTTTCAATTATACTTGATGCAAATTGCTGAAAAATGTTGAAAAAATCGATTTTCTGTTGTTTTGGACAGTGGAATCGCTGAGTCCACTGATGGAGTAGCCGAGTCCATGCACAAATTCATCCAACTCGTGGATTTGGTTCGTGCACTCAACGAGTTTGACCCCCAGACAACATATCTTCGAGTTTTAAGGATGGAATTGGTCTAGAATCATTATCTTAAACTGTTTTGGACTTATAAAACCTATTTTTGATGTGGTAATGATCATTCTAATCCAATTCAAAAGATAATCATCAAAAGTTTCATGTTTTGTATTAGTTTAATGATTAGGCTAATTACATGAAAATTGTTTGATTTGAATTGTCTTGTTCATATGAGTTTAATCAAGATTATGAATATTGCTAGACATGTTTGTGATAGTTGTTTTCAATCCAAACTAATCTAAAAGTTATTCATAATATGTGTTTTTGTAACTTGTCCTCAAGTTATATGAAAAGTCTCATTAAAAAGGTTATTAAAACCATAGGTTAAGAAACATGAGGAGTTTTTTTTTGTCATAAATAGTTGTATGAACTCCATAACTTGTCCTCAAGTTATGGATGTTCAAGAGACTCTTCATTAAAGATTTTTAAAACCTTAATTAAACTCATAAGTTATGAAAATTGAAGAGTTTTGAAAATTTTCAAAAACTTTCCCTCAAGTTTTGGAATTTACAAAGTTACCTCCCCATGTATACTTTAATTCCAAATTAAACCTTAGAATTTTAAAAGTTTAAAATTCAACCCTTATACTATTATAATATTAAAAGTTAATGATTATATATATATATATGTATAAGAGTAAAGTCAATCTTACCGTTAGTGGGCCTCATTCTCAAAGCCAGTCTCTAAGGGGGGTATAAGGTTACTGCCTATAAAATGACAGTTTAATAGGTGTCCACTCTCACCCACCGCTTCCTTGACTGGTGGAGGGTCGTTAGCCGAACGGGTAGGAAATGACTATAATTCTTCTTTCATTAAAAGTATAATGATAAACCCTAAGTAACTAAACACTTATAAATTCCCAATCTTAGTGACTTAGGAAATTGTGAATTTGGTGCTAACCCATGAAATTACACTTTGCACCCTTGTTAAGTCGTTAGTGGAGCGTGTGTGGTTAACCAGCACACTAACATGGGACTGAAAATGTATGGTAAAGGGTGACTTAAGTTTTATCATAGATCAGTGGAGCGCGTGTGATTAACCGACACATCGATTGGGTGATAAAATTAAGGGTACCAAGTCAATTTCCATGGTTATTCACACCTTGTTTGTGATCCTTGGCATCTTAGTTACAAACTTGAGGGGCACAATCGAGATTTAAACATGTCATTGAAAGTTCAATGAATCTCAAAAGATCTATGAGTGTCAATCCAATTAAACCTTAATAATTTATTTTGTTTTTCATGGTGGAAATTGGTAAATTGTCATTTACCTACCTTCAAATATTTTGTAGATTGGATTACGACATCCCTATTCCAAGTTATAAAATAGTTTGTAGGGTCCTAGCCTTAATAATTCATATTGGGTGTTATGTTAAGGAATTAAATCAAATGAAACTTGAATTTCTCCCTCATAGATGTCTATGTTCAGACAACTATGGTCTTCCTCATCCTTTTGGATAGAGATTTCCTAAAGAAGATGATATCCCAAATGGCAATCAAGGTGAAAGATCAATCCCTTTATTGTGTATTAATAGGACTGAACATCATACTTCACTTCCTCCACCTCCTCCGATAATTCTCCCTGACCCACAAGTTCAAGGTCACTCAACCCCTATTTGGCAAGCAAAGTCTATATGTGCTTACATCTTAGAGATTAAGTCACATATTGGCAAGCCGGGAGAGTTAGGTGTCAAAGTCTTAAGGAAGTTGACTGTTGACTGGGTTCTTTAATCACTTTCCCAGTCATATAGTGAGTTTTTTAGGGACTACTATGTGAAAGACCATGACTTGACCCTTAATGATCTTACATATTTGCTCGATGCTACTCAATCAACAATCATTTGGAGCAATGGTAAATCCAATTTGATTGGAAGATCTACTTCCCATGCTTCCATGGACATTGGTAATGGTAACATTAAAAGTACAAAAAAGCTTTCTCTTCCCAATGGAAAGGGATCGGCCATGGTCAAGTCATTTGACCTAATGGTAAAGAGAAAGGCCAAGTTTGAGATAGCCTTGTGTACCATTTCCAAAGAGTCCATATGTTTCTATTTCCAAGAGAAGGGACATTGGTTGCGAAGCTGCCTAATTTACCTGAAAGATCATAAGGATGGTAAATTCAAAAAGTTTGACTCTACTTCAGGTAAAGTCCATTATCTAACCCTATGAAGTCTCTGTTGGATATTCTTAATACATGATGTAATGTAATTACATTTTGATGTTTTGGAAGAAATAAAGAAAAAAAGGGGTATGCTGATTCTGATCGCGAAGATGGATTTCAATCGCATGGTTCGGTGATCAGAATTTTGATCTGCTGCTTAAAGAGTTATGATAGATTGCTTAGGAATAGACAACAACATGTTTTCATATGTATTTGCATTGTAAGGATAAGTTTTTCCGCAAGTTTTAAAATAAAAGAAAAGTTTTGATTTTGTTTATTTTAAGTATCCTTACAATGGTATTTGTGAAAAATTGTCGTTTATATGATTTCATTGATAGCAATATTGGAAAATGGATTTGATTCTTTCATTTGTGATAGTGTCATAATTTACCAAATAAGGAAAGATTCTCATCACCCAAGTTTCAGTTGGATAGAAACTTGGAATCATGCAACTTGTATTGTATGATGAATGAGAATTTTCATCTTTTGTAAATTAAGACTAATTCTTTGTTCACATGTACATGTGAGTCAAGTGAAGGACTAAAGGATCGGGTACATTAGGTTGTGCGCTGGTCAGGTCCACCACAAAGGCTAATAAGGTCATTCATTATGATTTACTAAAGTTTAGTTAATATGGTTATGATGGGTTTTGAGCATTCTAACACTTCCTAAGTGTACATGCAACCCTAATAACCTTGGATCTATGTTTGTCTAATTATCATGCAAAGTTGATTTCCAAGGCTATGATCCTATCTAGCATACATGGGGAACAATTTTAACTTAAATAATAGATAGAACTACATACCTTGTTGTTGTAAATGTTCCTTGAAACCTTGTGAGCCTAGCACCCCAAGTGTGATGCCTCAAATGCTTCACACAACACCAAATGCTATGGTGTACACTTGGAGAGAAAGTATAACACACTAAAATCAGCCAAGCCCTCTTGTTTCACTAGTAGTGCCGATTTTAGGAGAACACATGAGCTTTATATAGTGTTGACACATCTAGGGTTACACCATGTAAACCCTAATGTGTCATGACTCTTCATTTCCATGACCCATGGGTTTGTAACTCCCATGGAGCATCCAATGGGTTTAACCCAACTTGATTATCCATGGAGCCTCTTAGCCCGCTATATAAGTTATGGATGATTTACATAATCAACCCATATATTTAATTAGTTATCTTTTGATCACTTAATTAATTCTAAAATTAATTCTTGATCAAACTAATTAAATAATATTATTAATATATTAGAACTTGTAATATATTAATAACCACAAGTGTTATTTCTCTCATTTAGTCTATCCAATTGCATGGTGCCATGCAACCCAAATGGACCATGTCAGGTCGGGTCAAGTACATACCATAAATAGTTATGGACTTAGACACCTTATCCAACAGTCTCCCACTTGGATAAGTCTAATAACTATAACTGCAAGTATGACTTCAGGAACCGATCGACAATCGTAGCTCTTTTCAAGGTTTCTCGGAACTGAGAAGATGATGGTACGCCATTTCAGATAAGGGATTATATAATCCTCTGTTCTAGATATCAGCTGGACAAATACATGGAACATAGTCTTGCTTATTGCCCAGCAGTTTGTTTCCCGATTTCTGATTTGTTTGACAAAGAACTTAATTGAACACATCAACTTAGTTCTGATTGGGCCCGGTACGTGGGTCAAAACAAAATCATCGAGGGGCCCATATATCAGCTTCTAATCCAAGAAGGAACAGATAAACTTCGACTCATATTCTTGTTATACTACTTGTTAAATTACACACAAACGCACGTTTTATAACATCGAGTTACCAATGCGGTTTCGCACGTTCAATGTATAACTAACTCATAGTTAACAAGTCATATCTCTAGGTTTGAAGACTTATATGATATTACCGTCTCGCGATCACTCGAGATAAATTCCATGAAGTGATACCAGTGAGCGTGGGTTGAATCCAATACTCAAAACTTATGAGCACTCATGAGTGTTGAGGCCATGTCCAACATCTTAGACCTCTACAACCAACTCATGACAGTCTTACTTCATATCTACTTCCAACATATGACTGACTGTGGATAATTTGAATAATATGTAAAACAACATAAATATTCTGGAAGTCAAAACATGCAAAAGAAATAATAGTAAACGATTGACAAAAGATAGTACCACTTTACTCATAAATAAACACAGCTTTTATTCATCATCAAATGTCAATTACATTTTACAAATTTCAAAATTATCTAACTACTAATACTAATATCATCCTTCAGCCCTATGCTCCTAGCATGCTGGAGATGCTTAACCCTACCCAGTCCCTTCGTGAGGGGATTTGCCGGGTTCTCATCCGATGATACCCTCTTTGCCACGAGAAGTCCTTCTTCTATATGATGTCTGATGAAATGATATTTTCTGTCAATGTGACTGGATCTCCCATGATCCCTTGGTTCCTTTGCTAAGGCAACTGCACTTTCACTGTCACAGAAAATCTCTATAGGCTTCGATATACCTGGTACAACTCCAAGTTCTCCAATGAAGTTCTTTAGCCACATATCCTCTTTTGCCGCTTCGCTTGCTGCTATATACTCTGATTCGCAATTTGAATCAGCCACTGTCTCCTACTTGGAACTTTTCCAAGAGATTGCTCCTCCGTTTAAGGTAAAGACCCAGCCCGACTGAGAGCGGAAATTATCCCTATCAGTCTGGAAGCTAGCATCACTATACCCTACAACTCTAAAGTCATCACTCCCACCGAGGGTAAGGACCCAATCCTTAGTCCTCCGCAGGTACTTGAGAATGTTCTTTACCGCTGTCCAGTGAGCCTTACCAGGATTCCCCTGATACCTGCTAACCATGCTTAAAGAAAAGGCTACATCAGGACGAGTACAGGTCATAGCATACATGATCGAGCCTACTGCCGAAGCATAAGGTATCCGACTCATTTATGCTATCTCATCCTTAGTACTCGGGCTCTGAGTCTTACTCAGTCTAGTGTTACTCTGGATGGGTAACTCTCCTTTCTTGGAATCTTGCATGCTGAATCTCTTCAACACCTTGTCCAAGTAGGTACTTTGACTAAGTCCAATTAGTCTTTTACTCCGGTTTCTCAAAATCCTTATCCCTAGAATATAGGCAGCTTCTCCTAGGTCCTTCATAGCAAAACACTTCCCAAGCCAGGACTTACCTTCCTGCAGAGTTGGGATGTCATTTCCTATGAGTATTATGTCATCCACATACAGTACCAAAAAGCTAAATATACTCCCACTAGCCTTAACATATACACAAGATTCATCTTCACTCCTAGAAAAGCCAAATTCCTTGACTTTCTCATCAAAGCAAAGATTCCATCTGCGAGGTGCTTGCTTTAATCCATAGATGGATTTATCAAGCTTACACACTCTATTAGGGTACTTAGTGCTGACAAAACCCTCTGGTTGATTCATGTAAACATCCTCAGCCAACTTTCCGTTAAGGAAAGCGGTTTTGACATCCATTTACCATATTTCATAGTCATGAAATGCAGCTATGGCTAGCAATACCCTAATAGACTTAATCTTGGCTACTAGTGAAAAGGTCTCATCATAATCAACTCCTGGAGTTTGAGAAAATCCCTTTGCAACCAGTCGTGCCTTATAAGTGTGTACATTACCATCCATGTCGGTCTTCTTCTTGAAGATCCATTTGCACCATACAGTCTTACAACCTGGTACATTCTCAACCAAGTCCCAGACCTGATTGTCATACATGGATTGTATCTCGCTATCCATTGCCTCATTCCATTTAGCATACTCAGGGCCTGCCATGGCTTCCGCATAGCTGTTAGGTTCATCCAAACCTACTAGTGTCTCATCACTAATAAGTGTCTCTCCTTCCGCAGTAATATGGAAACCATAGTAATGCTCAGGTACATTCCTAACCCTTGTGGAACGCCTCAGAGGTACAACTGGAGGTATAATTGGATCAACAAGAGGTTCCTCCTCAAGTTGACTGCTAGGGTTTGAGGTTCCTTCGCCACTTGACTCTTGAAGTTCTTCAAGGTCAATTAGCCTGCCACTGTCTCCTTGGCTTATGAACTCTCTCTCTCGAAAGACAGCCCTCCTTGCTACAAAGACCACATTCTCACTAGGTATGTAGAAGAGGTAACCAAAGGATTTTTGTGGGTAGCCGATGAAAATACACTTCTCACTTCGAGGTTTGAGCTTTTCATGAGTCTCACGTCTCACGAAAGCCTCGCAACCCCAAACTTTGATGTGGGCTAGACTAGGAACTTTTCCAGTCCACATCTCGTGAGGTGTTTTGGCAACCTTCTTTGTTAGGACCAGATTAAGGATATGGGTGGCAGTCTCTAAGGCATACCCCTAAAATGAGATTGGTAGCGTAGCTCGACTCATCATGGAACGAACCATGTCCAACAAGGTTCGATTATGCCTCTCAGCTACACCATTCAACGGTGGTGTCCTGGGAGGTGTCAATTGTGAGACAATCCCACATTCCCTAAGATAGTCGAGGAAGTCTAAACTAAGATACTCACCACCTCGATCGGATCAGAGCATCTTAATGTTCCTGCCTAATTGATTCTCGACTTCCTATTTAAATTCCTTAAACTTTTCGAAAGTCTCTGACTTATGCTTGATTAAGTAGACATATCCATATCTACTATAATCATCCGTAAACGTCACGTAATAACGATTAGCATCCCTTGTGGCATGTTTGAAGGGTCCACACACATCTGTGTGTACAAGATCCAACAAACCTTCACCCCTCTCACACGAACCAGTGAAGGGTGACTTTGTCATTTTTCCAAGCAAGCATGATTCGCAACTATCATCTGACTTTAGGTCAAATGACTCCAAGACTCCATCCTTTTGGAGTTGGCCTATGTGTTTCTTGCTTATATGCCCAAGACGACAATGCCATAATGATGCTTTATCCAAGTTATTAGAAGAATCAATACACAATACATTATTTCCTAAGTTATCTACAACAGACACAGCTTCATACACACCATCACAAGGTAATGCTTTAAAATAAAACACATTATTAAAGAAAGCATTTATTCCACCAGTTTCATTATCAAAAGAAAAGGTAAAACCATGTTTATACAAAGCATGAAGGGAAATAACATTTCTTGCCATTTCTGGCGAGTAACAACATTTATTCAAATCTAAAGTAAATCCACTACTAAGCAACAAAGTATAAACTCCAATCTTGGTGACAGGTGAAACTTTCCTATTCCCCATGTTTAAGTTTATCTTTCCATGCTCCACATTCTCACTTCTTCTTAGTCCTTGCATTTCAGAACAAATATGAATACCGCAACCGGTATCAAGGAGCCAAGAGTTAGAATAAAGTGAATTATTAGATGAGATAGTGTAAATACTTGCATGGTTGGGTTTAACTTTCCCATCCTTCAAATCTTGCTGGTACTTTGGGCGGTTACGCTTCCAGTGCGCCTTTTCGTGACAGTAGAAGCATTTAGCGTCTTTGGGATAAGAAGAAGGTGTAACGAAACCTTTCTTGGTTCCGCTAGAAGAGGAGCCATCAAGGGTCTTACCCCTTGGTACCCTTCGAAGGGTTCTTTCTCTTCTTCCCTCTACCTTTCCCGATTGCCAGGACAGGTGCTGAGTTTGGAGTAGTAGCAGGAGTGGTCACAGCCGACTTACCTTTAAGACCTGATTCTGCGGTCTTTAGGAGTTCCTAAAGTTTGCTAAGTGTAACTTCCTCCTTATTCATGTGGTATGTCATGCAGAATTGATCATAACACGAAGGTAAGGAGTGCAAGATAATATCTATTGCTAACTCCTCAGGGAAGTTCACATTCAACTTCATCAATCGATCCACATACCTTTGCATTTTCTACATGTGGCTTGTGATGGGTTCGCCATCTTTCATTCGGGTTGTGATCATAGAGGAGATGATTTCATATCTCTCTTGACGAGCACTTTGATGGTAACGATCCATCAAATCCTGGTGCATCTCAAAAGGATAGTAGTCCTCATAGGACTTTTGGAGCTCGGCTGTCATGGTGGCCATCATGATACATGCCACTTTGGTAGCATCTCTTTCATGTGCCTCATATTCAGCAAACTCCTCAGGAGTAGCACTTGGCTCAGGCACCTTGAGCTCCTTGTCAAGAACATATTCCTTGTTCTCGTAACGAGTGACCATCCTGATGTTTCTGATCCAATCAGTAAAATTAGATCCATCAAAGATGACTCTCCCACAAAGGTTCATGAGAGAGAAGGAGCCTGTAGGGTTTGAGCCAGGAGTAGCATTGTTGGAAGACATATGAAAAGAAGTAAAAGGTTTAGTTTAGATATTGGGATAGTCCTTAATAAAACACCCAAATGTAGAATTAAGGCTAGGATCCAATCACAATATATTATAACCTAGAAGAGGGATGTCGTAATCCAAGTTATAACATATTTGAAAGGTAGGTGAATGACGATTCACCAATTTCCACCATGAAAACAAAATATTAATTATTAGGTTTTATATGGCTTTTAGAAATTCCTAGATTCTTTGAGATTCATTGAACTTTTCAATGACATGTTTCAATCTCGAGTGTGCCCTTCATGTTTTGTGACTGGGATACCAAGGATCACAAAACAAGGTGTGAAGTAACCATGCGAATTACTTGGTACCCTTAATGTTTTTCACTTAATCGTAGTGCCGGTAAACCACACGCGCTCCTTCCGACCTCATGAAAAACTTAAGTCACCCTTTTCCTTCCTTGTTAAGTCCAAGTTAGTGTGCCGGTAAACCATATTCGCTCCACCAACGACTTAGACAAGGTGCAAAGTGTAATTTCATGGATTAGCACCTTATTCACATTTTCCTAAAGTAACTAAGATTGGAAAATTTATAAAACATTTAGTTACTTAATAATAATCATTATACTTTTAATGAGAATTTATAAGTCCTTGTCTTACCCGTTCGACTAACCACCCTCCACTAGTCAAGCAAGCGGTGGGTGAGAGTGGACACCCATTAAGTTGCCATTTTATAGGCAACAACCTTATACCCACCTTATAGACCGGCTTCGTGAATGAGGCATACTAGCGGTAAGACGACTTTAATCTTATATATATATATATATATATATATATATATATATATGTATATATATATATATTATTAATAACTTTATAATATTATAAGTATAAGGGTAGAATTTTAACTTTTAAAAATCTAAGGATTGGAACTAAAGTTTTAATCAAGACTTTACTTGTTCCAAAACTTGAGGGCAAGTTTTGTAAACTTTCAAAACTTTTCATTTCTTGTAACTTATGAGTTAAATAGAGTAATAAAAATGAAGACTCTTCATTTTTCTAACTCTTGTGTTCTTTTAATGGTTTTAATTCCAGTGTGACTCTTGGTTTTCCATAACTTGAGGACAAGTTATGGACTCCATTAAAACACATTATGATCAAGAATTAAACTACCAAGTAGGTTACAAGTAATTCCTATGATCATCTAAATTCATAAGATCAAGAACATGAATATTCATATCAAAGTTTCAAGACCATATGAACACATATAATCATGAAAAAATTGATATTTGCCATTGTAAATGGATCAGAACAAACATTACACCATCTAAAACAAGTTTAATAACACCAAAACAATTTAGGGTAATGTTTCTAGTCCATTTCCAGTAGCAAAGGTCGAAAATCTGCACTCTGTCGCTCCTACTTGCCGAGTGCATGAACCTACTCGGCGAGTAGGTTGAAGATACACATGAACTCGGTGAGTCCCCCCATGGACTCGGCGAGTTCATCAGGCAGACAACAAGTTTTTCGACTTTTTCAACTTTTTAGCACAAATAACAAACAAACAAGCCTAGGCTTTGATACCACTGATGGGTTTTGAGCATTCTAACACTTCCTAAGTGTACATGCAACCCTAATAACCTTGGATCTATGTTTGTCTAATTATCATGCAAAGTTGATTTCCAAGGCTATGATCCTATCTAGCATACATGGGGAACAATTTTAACTTAAATAATAGATAGAACTACATACCTTGTTGTTGTAAATGTTCCTTGAAACCTTGTGAGCCTATCACCCCAAGTGTGATGCCTCAAATGCTTCACACAACACCAAATGCTATGGAGTAAACTTGGAGAGAAAGTATAACACACTAAAATCGGCCAAGCCCTCTTGTTTCACTAGTAGTGCCGATTTTAGGAGAACACATGAGCTTTATATAGTGTTGACACATCTAGGGTTACACCATGTAAACCCTAATGTGTCATGACTCTTCATTTCCATGACCCATGGGTTTGTAACTCCCATGGAGCATCCAATGGGTTTAACCCAACTTGATTATCCATGGAGCCTCTTAGCCCGCTATATAAGTTATGGATGATTTACATAATCAAACCATATATTTAATTAGTTATCTTTTGATCACTTAATTAATTCTAAAATTAATTCTTGATCAAACTAATTAAATAATATTATTAATATATCAGAACTTATAATATATTAATAACCACAAGTGTTATTTCTCTCATTTAGTCTATCCAATTGCAGTGTGCCATGCAACCCAAATGGACCATGCCGGGTCGGGTCAAGTACATACCAGAAATAGTTATGGACTTAGACACCTTATCCAACAGGTTATGCGTACAAGTTCAAGGGTAATTCTGAAACATTGGAAAGGTTTCAATGATTGTCAGAGTGAATAAGAAGAATCTAATTAGGCAGAAAGATAAAAGTTTCTCCAATCTGAAGAGGTGGGAGAGTACTTGAGTATTTTGTTTTATGATTATCTTAGTGATTATAAAACCATATCACAATTTATCCTCTAAAGACACCTTAGTGCACTTGTTTGGCTAAGGAGAGGAATCATGAAATGTTGAAATGGTTAAATCAAAAGATAAATCATACTTCGTTCCAAAATCAAGTCTTAAAGTCATAATCTAAGATTGTAACTTGAGTGACATAATTTAAAAAAAAGGTTTATAACACTTATCAAATGTAGAGTAACATGTTTCTTACTCTTGTAAATTTGAAATTAGTAAGTTGTGATGCTTTGGATAAAACAGAGACCAACTAAGACCAATTGTGAGAAATGTCTATCTTAATAAGAATCCACACTAACTCTTGAATATTTGTTTTGTCAAGGAATGGTTCTTGAGAAGAGAATCTCATATGTCAAGAGGACAGTAGGAGTCTTAAAGATCTTGGAAAAGTTTCAATAAACTAATCAAGAATAAAACATATCGTTTAATCGCTAGCACACAACTTGAGGTTTGTAACCCATTGTGTTGACATATTTCTGTTTCTGTACCCATTGCAGTTTAAGTTGACTATGCTTGTGAGTTCTACATGTTCTCAATTGTTTGCATAACAACCTGGATGCAATGGTAGGCCTTTTGTGCTGCCGGGTGGCAAGAAAATGAGATTGGGCAAGTTCAGTCCATATGAGTTTGGATTGGTCACTAACCTTGTCTTGTGATTATGGTTATGACAAATTCACATGGATAGGAACACATACACCATAAAATCTAAGTGCCATAAGGTTTTTCTCCGATTCATGAAAATGATGGTGAGGAAACTCTTTCACTACGTAGATTTTAAGTAGAGAGCAATTGTGATATTTGCATTCTTAAAGTCATTAGTGGAGCGCGTGTGGTTAACCGGCACACTAACATGGACTTGTGAGAATGACAAAAGGTCTAAACATTATGATTACGACACCCCTATTCATAATTGTTTAGAAACACATGTGAGTTGTCTAAGGAAAGGTGTATGTTTTTGATAAAGTCTTATCAAAGCATCTCGTATCATAAAACTGAACTTTGGTAAGAATTTCAATAAAGTATTGATTTCTAGAAGTTCAGTTGATTTATGGGTACATGTCAAAGTTAGTGGGAGCATAAAGTGTTATTCTAGTTAAATTATAATTATCGTGTTAAAGGGAGCATGATTATTAGGTTACGTGTTGCAAGTTAGCAATGTTAATTATAGAAAAACAAAAGTTTCAATTCGCTTTGAAAAGTTGTTTTGCTATAATTAAAGGAGAGGATTTTATACTTCATTCCAATTCTACAATATTAGATTGAGATTTCAATCAACTTTAGTTAAAGATATATATGAATGTTATGTTGGAATGGTTCAACATAAGGAAATTCTATATATGTTGCGTTCTCAAAATTTGATTATGATTACGGCATCACTCTTCATAGTTCGAATTGTGAGAACATGGCAAATAAAAATATTTTAGCAAAAGACTGGTTAAGTACCACATCTTTATGTGAGACATCATGAATCGTGTCCCATATGCTTCGGGTATTGGATCGATTACATGTGCTATAATATTCATCCATTCTAAATTTTCCAAATGCCTATGGCATTAAGAGGGAAAAAGGAATAGAACTGAATATGACTAAAATGATTAAGTAATTGCTGAGGACAATCTGAGGTTTATCAAAGATTGGTTTATCATGGACAATTGGAAGTATAGTGTAAACTTTGGAAAGGACCATATTGACATATTCTGAAAAGAGGTAACTCTTGTTCAGAAGTGATAGTCAAAATGGTAATATGGAATTGTTTCCATAGGTGGAAGTTATTCTTTGAATTTGTGTAAGATTAGAAAACTGCAAAGGAATGTACTTTGAATATGAGACTTCATTTCCATGGAATTGATCTCTATTGGAATACTTTGTAATGTCTGTTGCCAAGTCTTTATGACTTTTGTGCATAGTCATTACAAGAGAATCATTGCATATAAGTTTAGAATCTAACAGATTACAGTAAAAGGAAAGATTTTGGTATTCTTACATTTAAAAAAGGGATTGGGATTGTGAAATGAGCATCATTAGAGTCGTGTTCAATTGATCTATTTCGCAAAGGAAATGATCATAGGTAAACATAATGTGCATGTTTGGAGCATGGCATGACTATTGTTTTAATTCATGTATTAAGTTGATAATTCGAAACATTACATGAATAATGAGTAATCAATATGGTGCTTAGATAAAAGGTGTTTTTTTATTTACACTCAAAGTTTTGGGGCAATATAGGATTAATATTATTCTTGTGTTTCACTTTGCATGTTTTGACTTCCCGAATAACTAGGTTATTCAATCGTCCACAATTAATCATACTTTGAAAGTAGGTATTGAGGCAAGACTGTCATGAATGGGTCTGTAGTTTGTCTAGGTGGCTAGAGTTAGCTGCAGTGTTCATGAGTGCTCCTGGAATAAGATTCGAGTATTGGATTAAACCCACGCTCATTTGAATTACTTCATGGATTTTATCACGAGTGAATCATGAGACGATATATCCTATATTCTTCAAACCTAGAGATATGGGTTGTTGACTATGAGTTGGTTATACATTGATTGTACGGAAACACATCAGTAACTTGATGTTATAAAACATGCCTTTGTGTATGATTCAACAAGTAGTTAGTACAAGCATATGAGTCGAAGTTTATCCATTCCTTTTACCTCATAAGGATAAAAGCGATATATGCGGTCCCCTCGATGATTTAGTGATGACACCCCTAAGTGCTTGGCCAAGCCTGGACTGATTTGATTTGTTCAATTAGTTAGTTGTCATAAATCGAAAATCGGGAAACAACAAATTGACAGAGAGAATGATTATAATCCATGTCTCAGTCCCATTGATATCTAGAATGGAGGAATATATGATCACTTATCTAATGAACGTGTCATTGATTTGTTCAGAGTAAGACAACGATTTTAAGAGCTACGATTGCTAGTCGGGTTATGAAGTCGTACTTGCAATAATAGTTTTAGACTTATCCAAGTGGGAGACTGTTGGATTAGATGTCTAAGCCCATAAATATTATTGGTATGTACTTGACCCGAGATTAGCATGGTCCATTTGGGTTGCATATCATCAGGACAATTTGTTAGGATGGACTTTTGAGAGAAGAGGATATATATGATTTATTAATATATTATAAGTTCTAATATATTAATATGAAATCATATGTTTTAATTAGTGTTGATCAAAAATTAATTTGGAATTAATTTAGTGATTAAAAGATACTAATTAAATCTATGGGGACTAATTATGGTAATTAGTTATATTTATATGTGTTGGGCTTATGATCCATGTTAGACCAAGTTTATGTATTGATACATGAAGAGTTGGGCCATTTGAACCATGGATCATAAAACCCATGGGTATGGGTTTGGGTTATACTCATGACTCTTAGTATTCAACACATATAAATACATATATGATGACCTAAAACAACAAACCCTAGAGTGTGTGTGTATTATTGGAGATCATGGTGGTTTTTGGTGCATGGAGATTCTCTCCCAAGTTCCTCCTTTGTCCATAATGTGTTGTGATTCCACTTGAGGCTTCCACACTATTGGGGCTAAGCTCTTAAGGCTAGATACATCAAGGCTTCAATATCCACCATAAGGTATGTTATCCTAACTAGATTCTTGTGTGGTATATGACAATTGCATGCTAGTCATAAGTTTAATACCTTGGAAACATCATTGCATGTATAATTAGTGAAAACATATATCCAAGGTATTTAGGGTTGCATGAACACCTTAGGAGTGTTAGAATGCTCAAAACCCATCAGAATGAATGCTTATTTTGTTGACTAATTTCTTGGTTAAGTAATGCACCCAAAAATTAGTAAGCAACAAATGGTTTTTATGTTTGTTTTCATTTCATTTAAACCATGAAAATGTTTCCTCCATAATGATAATGTAAGCATTTGATTATCTTTTGGACTTGGTAACTCTTAGAACTTAAAGCTAATTGATTTTCACAAGATTATATGCTTCATTAATTTTGTGACTTTAATTAAGGAAATGTGTTAAGAGCTCCTATAACCATTTTAATAACAATGAAGAGTTTAGGTAATTTGTACTTATGAATTGTTATAGCCAAGTTAAATTAATTCACAAGTTTTGTTCCATTTAGTCTAATTATAAGTCAACCACGTCATCCATGTGGTGTATCCCAAAATCAACCAGTTTTACTTTATTGAATTTAATTATTGTCATTTACTTGTTTCTTTGTCATATTTACATTCTAGCTTAGTTTTAATAGTTCTCAAGAAATCAAAAAGCTTAAAACCCCCCATTTTACTTTTACTCTTATTTTATAAGTACTTGAACAAGTGATTTACATAGAGATTTAAATTGAACCAATCTCTGTGGATACGATCCCTTTACCACTATACACTATTTTAGTGTGTAATATTTAGGGTTTTTATTTTGTTGGCCTCGACAACCACCAACATCCATCATAGATATCATGGAGTTTGAACACCGAGTGTCCTATGCCAAACACCTGGCGTTTGGACCAAAGGGCCAAAAATTCACACAACAAGGTAAAAAGTGCAAATACCTGGAAACCATGGTGTTACAAGTCTCCCCCATTTGAATAAGACTTCATCCTCGAAGTCCGTTGCTCCAAATAACTCCGGGTAGTGCTCTCTCATCTCATCCTCTGGCTCCCACGTCCACTCAGAATCCTTGTGATGTCGCCATTAGACTTTCACCAACTCAAAAACCTTGTTCCTCAAGGTTTTTTTCTTCCAGTCGAGGATCACCGTTGGTCTCTCAATATAGTTCCGGCGGCCATCCACCTGAATATCCTCCAATGGTACTACCACAAAATCATCTACTAAACACTTCCACAACTGAGAGACATGGAACGTGCTATGGATCTGACTGAGCTCCTCGAAAAGATCCAATTGATATGCAACCCGGTCCAACCAGGCCAAAAACATGAAAGTTCCAATGTACCTGGGGCCCAACTTGCACCTCTTTCTGAACCGGGTGACAGCTTTCCAAGGTGACACCTTCAGGAGAACCATATCGCCCACCTAGAACTCTAGATATGAACAACACTTGTCGGTATAACTCTTCTGCTGAATCTGAGCTGTCTGGATTCTAGCTCGAACATGTTTTATCAACTCAGTGGTCTTGAGTACCACCTTGGTACTCCCCATGACCCGCTGACCGACCACACCCCAACATATCGGGGTCCTATGTTTCCTCCCATAAATCATCTCAAAAGGAGGTCGATCAATACTGGTGTGATAGCTATTGGTATACAAAAATTCCGCTAACAAAAGATATGTATCCTAACTCCCACTAAAATCCAAGACACACGCCCGAAACATATCATCTAATGTCTGAATGGTCCACTCACCCTGATCGACAGTTTGCTGATGGAAGGTCGTGCTGAAATGCAGATGAGTACCTAACTCGTTGTGGAACCTCTTCCAAAATGTGGAAGTAAACCGGACATCCATGTCTGAAATCACAGAAACCACTACCCCATTCCATGCCACGACCTCCTTGATGTATACCTCAGCCAACTTCTCTACATAGATACTCTACTGAATCGGGATAAAATGCACGCTCTTGGTCAATCAATCCATGATGATCTAAATCGAATCCACTCTGCACACAGTCTGAGGCAATTTCTTTATGAAATCTATGGTAATATCCTCCCATTTCTAAATGGGAATATCCATCGGCTACATCTTTCCGTGAGGTCGCTGGTGCTCGGCCTTGACTTACCTGCAAGTCAAGCACCTCTTCACATACCAAGCCACATCTTGCTTCATGCAGGGCCACTAGAAATCAGGACGAAAATCTCGATACGTCTTCGTCGCCCCTGGATGAATGGAGAACCTCAATTTGTGCACCTCCTCCATCAGAACCTGACACACACCACCCCGATATGGAACCCATACCCTTCGATGAAGAGCCATCAACCCATGACCATCATAATTAAACGAAGCCACTTGATCCATAATGTGCTCAATCTTCCAGTGCTCTTCCTTCATAGCTTCGATCTGAGCCTCACGAATCCGCTCCAACATCGGCGTAATCATGGTCATCCTCAAACAAATATCCCTGATCGGAGTTGTGACCTCCTTGCGGCTTAGAGCATCAACCATCACATTAGCCTTCCCCGGGTGGTAAAGGATCTCACAATCATAATCCTTCACCACATCTAACCACCGGCGTCGCCTCATATTCATATTTGGTTGATCCATCATACATCTCAAGCTCTTATGATCCGTGTAAATAGTACATCGGACCCCATAGAGGTATGTCACAAAATCTTGAGGGCGAAAACCACATCCCCAGCTCCAAATCATGCGTCAGATAGTTCGCTTCATGAGGCTTCAATTGCCTTGAAGTGTAGGCGATCACGCGACCCTTCTGCATCAAAAATGCCCCCAAACTCTTGATTGACGCATCAAAATAAACCACAAAATCCTCAACACCCTCCATCAGGGTCAAAATCGAGGCCTTGCATAATCTCTGCCTCAGGGTCTCAAAAGCTTCCTGCTGCTCACGACCCCATCGAAATGTGACTGTCTTCTTCGTCAATAGAGTCAAAGGAATAGCTATCTTGGAGAAATCCTAGATGAATCTCCGACAGTAACCTACTAAACCAAGGAAACTCCGAATCTTAGATGGAGGCCTCGGAACATCCTACCTCATCATGGCCTCGACCTTGGCTGGATCGACCATAATATCGTTCTGGTTGACAAAGTGTCCCAGAAATTGCACCTCGTGCAACCAAAACTCGTCCTTGGGTAACTTTACAAAAAAGTATCTCCCTCATCAAGGTCTCCAACACCCCCTCAAGTGCTCCTAGTGCTGCTCCTGGGTCTTGGAATAGACCAGGATATCATCAATGAATACAATCACAGACCTATCCAACATCATCCTGCATGCGCGGTTCACGAGGTCCATGTACGCGGCTGGAGCATTGGTGAGCCCGAAAGGAATCACCATGAACTCATAATGTCTATAGCAATTCCAAAAGGCCATCTGATGAACATCCTCCTCTCTAATCCTCATCTGATGATAACCCAGACACAACACAATCATGGAGAACCAAGATGCTCCCTGAAGTTGGTCACAAAATCATCCCATGACATGGACTCAATCACCTTGCCTCCCAAGGCATGTCCTACCTCCTGCCACTAGTCTTGTGCTCTGTCCTTTAGAAGACAGGAAGTAGATCCGACCTTTTCCCCCTCAAGGCAATTACTGGTGCGGAAAGCATTAGAGACATCCGCTGACCATCACCTGCTCGCTATCAGGTCCTTCTCCCTGTGGTAATCCAGAGCCTCGCATGCCTGGAACTCCTTGAAGTTCAATGAACGCTTCCCTATCAAGGTCACCATCTTAGAACGGAAAGATCCCAAGCGCTCCTCCAACACCTCCATGATACCCTCCTTGATCGTACCAAATATCATAGGAGTCTGCTCAAGAATGCAACACGTAATGTCAGATGAAATGAACTTTCACGTTTGATCATTCAACTGCCCAGCTCCAAAACTTGAGCCCGATCCCTCATCAGCACCAGAACTACCAACTGGTCTGCCTCGAAAAGTCACCATACTGAAAAATAGACCATATAAACCATCAGAACACGCATATATATATATATATATATATATATATATATATATATATATATATATATATATCGAGGAATCTCATACGCTACAAGCTTCCTAGTTTCATCGCAACCCTCCTTGACTCGATCCGTAATTTCCTCAAGGATTGCCTTGAATCCTCTAGATTACTCCTTATCTGAACAATTAATCCTCATCAAGATAAGACTCCCAACACTAAATCTCTTCCTAGGCTTTACTAGGGTAACAACCACACCACTCTCCGCCATCAACTATAGAAGGAACTCCCGCTAACTAGCTCATGAGTAAAATTACATATAACTAAGACCAAATAATTCTTCAAATGAGAGGTCTCACACTACAACGGTTGGACTCAATAAGAGCTGCATAATAGAGTTAAAACCTAACCTTCTAAAATTATTTGGTCTCAATAATATGTAACTTAAGATATTCGCTTACTACTTAGCTGACGTTAGTGGGAACTCCTAAAAACACAAAGAAAGCAACATTCGAGCATCATGTAATCAAAACCAAGCATAACCTAATCAGGCCATCCTATCACTGACTGATCAGTATTAGCATGCAAGTCTACAAGCTCATACAGAAGGAATATAAAGGCATCTCTCCTAGCATTCTATCATGCAAATTCTGAGCATATCCTTAGCCCTAACTAGCATGCGATTCACAGATTCAAAAACCAAATCATATCATAAATCATGTATGGGTATTTTAGGAAAACTTACTTGAGCTCGGTCAATTTCATGCACCACACCTTTTTCTTTTATCAGAAACTCTTTTTATAAAACATTTCATTTTAGAAATTTTTTACCAAACCCTCAATTTGAGTCCAGACATACCCAAGAGTACGTACGAATCCTCAAACCAAGGCTCTGATACCAACTTGTAATGTCCCAAAAATTAAGACCAAAAATTTCATTTTTAAATTAATAAAACTATAATCCTAAACATCATCACAAAACCTAAGTGGAACAAAGTGTATCAATACATCATGAAATATCAGATTAAATCACAAAATGCAGAATAATGTGGTGTGTGCCCTGCAATCATCTCGGGTTCTTCCTTTTCAAACCAGAAGTACCTGAAACATAAACTAAAAACTGTAAGCACAAAGCTTAGTGAGTTCCCCAAAATACCACATACCATACATAATAAACACATAATGGGACCCGCCCGTGATTACTCCCCGCCCGACATCAGGCCCCGCTCGACATCAAGCACCGCTCGGTATACAGATTTGTCAGTCATTAGGCCCCGTCTGGCATCGGGACCCGCCCAATTCACATATAAACATATAATCATACGAGCACATGCGATAAATTTGTGACTGTTGGCCCAACAAATCCCCGCATTGTCAACATAAATACATCTAATTAATAATTTGATTTTCGACTCATATTTAAGAGTTTAAGCTAGGGTAAAAGACCAATTTACCCTTTATCTAACTTGGCCCAAAACCAAGGCCCAACTCAACCATATAAAGGCCCAAATCCTAAAGCCTGATATATATATATATATATATATATATATATATATATATATGTGGCATAATCTTCCAAATTGGGCCCAAACCCATAATGGGCCTAAAATCCACGGAAGCCCAACATGCTAGACCAAAGCCCAAAACCCCTAATGGCATAAGGCCCAAAATCGACCCAGTGGGTTTCTGCGCAGAACGCCTGGCATTCCTTCCTACGACGCTTGGTATCCAAACGCCGAGCGTTCACATGCAAATGCCTGGCATCCGATTGCAGAGCATTAACATGCAAACGCTTAGTGTTTGCTCGCTGTTTACCAACTTCTAACCAATGACTTAATGGCTTAAGATATCAAGCCCAAGCTTCAGATCCATAACTAATTGAACGTCTAAAGCCATAAAGTTGCAAACTTTATGGCCATGCATGGTTATAATGATCCCAAAAGCTAAAACTCTAACTCCTTAATCCATTAAGACACTTCAAAACTTTCATGGAGTGAAAGGAAGGTCCAAGATCACATTTTTGTCACCTAATCTACCCTAAAACATCCAACATGACAACTCCTTTGGTCTAAGGTAGCTCCTACCCAAAAGGCCAAGAAAATAGGGCTAATAAACATAAAATTCTAACACAAGAAGGATCTAGAGATATGATGATCAAATTTAGAACTTTATACCACAAAATGAGGCTCCAAGATGCCAAGAGTCCAGATCCATAAGATTGAGAGCAACACCAACACTCCAATGAACCTCCTTTTCTATCAAGAATACTAAAATGATACGAAAAAGATGCACAAGGCTTCAAACTCTCTCTCTCTCTCTCTCTTACACACACTTAGGGTTTTCGAAATGAGGATGGAGGCTGGAGTGGTGAAGGGTCTTAAGGCCCTAATGCTCTTTAAATAGGGTGTAAACCCTAAAAATTAGAATTTGGTCTCTGTGTGCAAATGCATGGCGTCCATCATAGAACGCCAAGCATCCTATGCCAAACACCTGGCGTTAGACCAAAGGGACAAAAATTCACACAACAAGGTAAAAAGTGAAAATACTTGAAAACCATGATGTTACAGAATTATCTTAGAACAACATGGTTTCCTTTTGAAAAGAAGCTACAATTTTTCAAAGTCAATAATTTAAAGGTTGGCAAGCATGAAAACAAAAGTTAGAAGAGGATTATTAGATATCAAAGGAAATAAATAATTTATTGTATGTATATATTCTGTTTTATAAATCTTCCATAAACAATGGATGTTTATTTTTGCTCATTATTTGTAATTGTGCATTTTATTTAATATAAATACACAACAACCCTATCAATATAGGTGTGGTTGATATTCCTAAACTCTACATGGTATCAACCAATTTCTTCTCTCTTTAACCTTAAAGTCACGTCTGATTCTTCCTTAATTCTTTCTTCCCTTCATATATTCTTTTTTACAAAATCTATTGTTATCATGTCTTCTTCCAATAAAGATAACCCACTCTTCGTGAACATTTTATTGCATCTGATCACTCTCAAGATTTCTTTTTCAAACTATTTACTTTGGAGAAATCAGATGAGATCACTTTTTTATTATAAAAAACTGTTAGGTCACGTTGTCGGGTCTTCCTCTAAACCATCTTCTATGATCACGGTTGATAACAAATTGGTTCCAAACCCCATTGTTGATGTTTGGAATGAATTAGACCATAAAGTTGTTATTCTTCTTCATGTATCTCTTATAGAAGAAATGGCTACTGAGATCATGGGTCTATCTACTATTCTTGAAATCTGGAATGCTCTTGAATCTGCTTACAATAATCATTCTGTAGAAAGAGTTAATTCTCGACGTGACAAATTATGTAGTATCTCCAAAGGTACCAATTCTGTTGCCGATTTTGCCCGCAAATTTAAAGGTATTTGTGATCAATGAGTAGTTATTACTCAACCTATTAACAAGGTTGACAAACTTCATTGGTTTTTGTGCGGAATGGGATCGTCCTTTAAAACTTTTCCCACCACCTTTTTCACTGCTAAAACACCACCTCTGTTTCGTGACCTCTTGTCTCAATCTGAGAGTCATGAGATGTTTCTCCAATCGCTTCATGCTACCTCCCTGCCTCAAGCAGCCTTCATGACTCAATAAAGTAGATCTAAATTTGGATCATGGTGTCAAAACCATGGCAAAGGAAATAAATACACTAGCTCTTCTCATGGACTTAACAACGGTGGTGGTCATGGTGGTGGTAGGCGTCCACCTTATTGTCAACTTTTTCATACCAATAGTCCCTATGCCTCTGCTTTCCCTAAACTACATTCTTTTGCTGCTAATGCACCTGTTTTCAATGAAAAGTTGGCAAAATCATTTCATGCTCAGTGCAATGATGCTCATGATTGGTATTTTGATTCAGGAGCTACAACTCATATGACCCCGACTCAAGATAATGTTACACACCATGCAACATACAAAGGTAAAATGCATGTAACCTTTGGTAATTGTTAGTTTTTAAATGTGTCTCCTATTGGCACATTAAGTGTTTCTAAACAATTATTATTGAAAGACATTTTGGTTGTACCGCATTTGACAAAAAAATTGAGAACTGATTGGATGTAGATTTAGCCAAAAACACTAAAATTCCCATTTTTTCACGGAGTAGTAAATCGAAAATATGATAATTAGCTATTCACGAGGTGATGCATGGTAGATTTCTAAAAAAGAAAAAAAAGAATCAACAATTTGTGGATATAGGAGCTCCTTTCATAGTTAGAGTAAGTAAGAAGACAGTTTGAATTTATGGTAAATAAATAACGTTTTTTAGAGTTGTTACATATTTAATTTATTCTTATCTTATAATAATTATGTATATTATAAATAAAAAGTGGAGGTTAAACAAAAAAATATTTTAAGTAAGTAGAACTTTTTCATAATGGAAGATTCAAATTCTTAACCCTTATATGGTGGATATTATGATGCGATTTTAGGGCATCCACAATGCATTGAACTCTATAAAGTTCAATGGAGTGCCACATCATCATTCACTATTCCATACAACTCTATTCATTTTTATCCCACAATGCATTAAACTCTACAAGTTCAACGGAACATGTTAAAAAATATTTATTTAAAGATTTAAAGACTTTCCTTTTCCCCATTGAAGAGTTCAATGGTCATTGAACTCAAAATCCATTGAATGCCAAGGTGGCATTTCACAATGATGGAGTTATATCCATTGAATGACAAGTATACATGACACCTCATTCAACTCTTCCATTAAACTCCCCATTGTGGATGCTCTTAGAGCTTAGCATTATTCCTAAAAGTTGAAATTCTTTGTTTATATTGCATTATTTTTTTAAATATGACATTTATTTGTAAAGGATTATAGACTTGTAAGTCTTATACGTTGTCGAAACAAGATCACTACAAAGTTATTAGACAAAAGACTTTATAGGGATATTGGGCAAGTGATAAGTGTGTAGGGTTATCCACTTTTATTAGAGGCCAAAATATTCTTAACAATCTAATAACGTTGAACAATTTTTGGGGACAGTGAAGAAGTATATATATATATATATATATATATATATATATATATATACACACACACACACACACTAGCCGTTTACCCGCGCCATGCGACGGGTGTGTATAGTTTTTTCATAAATCCGTATTGAAAGAGAAATTTACAGAAAAATCTCAAACTTTTAGGAAAAGTTTCAATAAAGTCCAAAAATATTTTTTGAACGGATCAGAACAGTCTCATTATTTTTAGAAAAGCATATAATTTGTTATTTGTTGTACAAATATAAAAAAGAACTTTTTCGTTAGTTTGGACAAAATGTTAAATAATCGAGACTTTTCTGTTAAAAAAAAACTTTTAAGACTTTATTGAAACTTTTCCCAAAAATTTGGAATTTTTCTATAGATTTCCCTCTAAAGGTGATTAGTTCTTTTGCACAAATACTTTACAACATCCAAAAAATTATGAATAAGAGTCTTGCTTACAAATACGAATCAGTAAGAATAAACAATGAAGAGTTAGGATTGTTTAAAAATATGAACGAACAGATGATTGGTTGTACATTATTAATCATGCAACACTTATTTATACACCACATTTGATGTGTATACCTCATTGCATTTGAATTGTTCGTCAGGTTTCACTAATACTTTTTGTAGTGACACACAATCGTTTCCTTTTGATGAAGAGTTTTTTTGGGAGTTTATTTCTTTTTGGCGATTAATTTCCGTTCGGAAACATGCCATATTATAAAGAACATGTAATGATTTGAGAAATATTATTACTATAAAATGACACACACATTGTTATATAAGTGGAGGAGGATAATTTTGTTTCGTAAACATGTTATATTCCAAATTGATAATGTACAATGCAGATTTGATCACAAATGACAGAAGGTTTTATGGTTGCAAAGTTTTGATAAACATGTTATATTCCGGTAGGTTTTTTTGGCTTAAAAATACAAGTATTTTGTTAGATTTAAAATATAATAAGTGGGTTATCCATTATATAATTCTTTTTAATTAGTAATGGTATGTTTATTTCTAATTGATTTTAGCAAAACAATAATGGTTTATTTCAAATTAATATACGATTTTTTGATATTATCATAGAATAATAGTTTGTTAATTTATAATAATTTTATATTATGAAAATATATAATTATATTTTTCTTACAATATAAATCACTAATTCTAGTTTTTTGATTTGACAATTTTATATAGTCAATGCATTAGTTTGAAAATTGATGCTAAAAATATTAAATATATTCTTGTTTTTTTTCTAATATCGAATATGCTTTTGTTGCTTTTGTGAGAATCATGAGTCCTCAAGATCAAGTTGTTTTTTTATAAAATACTCAGCCACCTATATTTGATGACATGCAACTATCCTTACATGTTGAGTTCAGAAAGCAAATCAAAAAGGAAAAAAAAAACATAAAATAAAAAAATAGAAACTTTCTTAAAAGATGATTATGTTACTCTTGCCTTGTTTATAAACAAAGCTTTATAAATCAATATGTTCCAAGACAAAGCTTCATGTATCAAAAACTGGAAGAACGTAAATTGAAATAAATTTATATATGGATCATCATACAAACCCATGAAATCTACACACTGCATAGTAGATTGATTATTTTAGTCCACCATCAATAATTGTTTATTGAATGTAAGTGTCACCTGTGGATTTGATTCCATATTTAAACCCCCCACTAAATTGATTCCATCCATATGAATTAAAAAAAATAGTCATCCAACAATCTAAAAAGAGTCGACGAATAGCAAAGAGATTTGAGCAACATCAAAGCAATAAGGGCAAAACCGTCCAAAATTTGATCAAAATATAAAAAGAAAGAGCTAAGCAACTAAATGAGATATGAACCACTCTAAGCCAGCAAAGGGCATAACTGTCCACGTTTGACAAAATGTTAAATAGGCCAACATTTAGACTTTTTTTTCCCTTTTAGCTTATAAATGACACCAAACCATGCCAACACCACCATGCAAGGACCATCAAGAACAACTTCCATAAGGGCTAAAACAACACCTTTATGCAAGAGCTAGTTAAGGTAGGTCCATTGGCCTTTATTATCAACTCGGAATCCTCAAGGAGTCGCTTTAGTTCAGATTTTGCTGCACATTTATGGTCACATATACATAGTCAAATACACATAGTCACATACATTCACACACATCCATTTAGCAATAAAAAATATATTTGCATTAGAAAGACTTACCATTTTATCAACTTCACATACCTTTCTTTTAATGTGCTCTTTATAAATAATAAGACAATCGATAAATAAACCAACTTACCCACCCCAAAATAAGAACTACCCCTTGATCAACATCAACTACCCACACCAAAAATAATTTGACAAGGTACTGAAATCAAATTCAAAAGATACTAATACTATATAATATTTTCAGGTCTGTAATGTAGTGGATTCCAAAAGACAATGTAGAAATCAAATTAATCTACCCACCCAAGAAAAAAATCATAGCAAATAAAGTACTATGTGGTAATAAGAAAAAAAAGTATAATGCTATAATAACGAAAAATAAGGAAGTACATTGTTGTTTCTTAAAGGCGAACAAAAAACTTCACTGTATTTTACCCATCCACATCTTTTTGAAGAACCTCATAGCCATCCTGATCATTGAAAACCAACATTAAAGTAAGATAAATGTCTTATAAATATAAAATATGATAGATACTATGCATAAATGAACAAAATCAAGAAAAAAAAGTTATTGATGCAAGTTCACACCAAATATTGATTTTACATATAATGATGCTTAAATGATTATGTTTATAAAGCTTTGGAAGCAAACGAGGTTTTCTACATGTCCAAGTTAAAAACATTGATTTTTATCAGTTAGAACAAAAAGTATTCGTTGAAAAACTTTTGTTCAAAAGCGCTGCATGAGAAATATTTTTAGAAGATTTGCTTCTTCAAGATCTGTATCTGGACCTAATTGCACAATTCATTAATCTAAGCAACAACATCAGGCATCTTCCATAACTAAGTAGCAACAAAACCACTCACCTAAGGTACAAGTGCAGTAGCAACAAAACAAACTTCATAACCGTGGAAAAAATAAGGATGATAGAATGATAGACCTGATGCTCTTAATAGAAAACTAATCATTCATTTTTCTCGACATTTGTAGGGTTGGGGAAGAAGGAACACCTGCAAATAACCCATATCATCTCCAAATTATAAGATCTGCCACTATGAACTTTTGAATAAGGCCTTTTTAAAAAAAATCGCATTCAATTGTTCTTGAAGTCCATTAAACTGAGTGTATTTAGGGACCAACCTCTCATACCTGCCTAACCATCGATTATGTTTATGTTGCATAATTGAACTCTAATTATTTGATTGATTGATGAGAATAAAAACAAATACATAGAGTTGAAGCGTAAATCGAAATCTTAAATGGAAATAGAAAAAACACCATCAATTGATGAAGATTTAAACAGGGGGTTCAAGCCTTTACCTGAATCGATGAAGCAAGAGAGAGAAAAGAAGCAATTTAACAAAATCAGATGAAAGATAAGTGAGGGAATGAGACGAAAAGACCAAGGTATAGGTGTAATATAGGTGAAGGTGGATGTTCGGTGGTGGTTACTAATATGTCGAAGACGGCTTGTGACGGCGGTGGTGAAGGTCATTGTGGGCGGTGAACCTGATGACGATGGTCGATGGAAAGGGGCGCGGTTATGATTGGCGGTGGTCGTTGGAGTGCTAGTGGCGTGGTTTGCAATGATTCACCTAGGGAAGAAAAGGGTGGTGGTATAGCAATGAAATTCCTTAGAACAAAGCAATAAAGAAAATAAAATTTCCAATGGAAGAAGACTACCTTGAAACAGGAGGCAGTCGAAGGAGCGGACGAATTTCTAGTGCCTATACAATGAAGAATAGGAGATGCTATATAGAGTTTTTATAGTAGAGCGATTCAATTTGCTGAATATGAGGAAATACTAAGTCAACATTGACCAAATTAGTTCCATAATTTTCTGTAATATTGTTAATGCATAAATTAGTTGTAAATATTGCAATACTGTTTGTACGACTTAAAATTCAGCATTTGACCAAAGATACTTTATAAGGTAATATATATATATATATATATATATATATATATAAAGAGAGAGAGAAAGAAAGAAAGAGAATCATTTGAGAACCCATAGTTTCCCGAGAACCCAATAACTAAAAGTGGAATGTTAGACAAAAAAAACTGGAGGATCTGATTAGAGGTGACATTTTTGTAATTATGAACACGTTTATTGGCATATTTAGTTCTTAAAAATATATGATAAATGTAGTTTAGGTATAAGAAAACCAATTCCCATGAATTATCTTAATTAATAATGTATTTTTCCCACATCTCTCTATCTATCTATCTATCTATCTATCATAGTTTCTCACACCTAAAACTCACACAATCTGTTATCGAACCATCTTCCCATTAAATTCTTTACCTTCACCGACTATCGTTTTGAGACGACTCATCTCCACCGATCGACTCGCATCTCCGACAATCGATTAGCATTTCCTCCTCATCTCCGGTTAATTTTGAATCCACAACCTCTGCTCTTCCTCAGCTCCGCCCAGATCTAGAATTAATAATCTTTCCGTCATTGATCTCACACTCTGTCTGCTTTTGTATCCACCGCCTCTGCGGTTATGTGGCATAATATGGATTTGGTACTGTTCATCAAGTTGGTATAAAATGCATCAAAGGAGGTTATTTTGAATCAACGGGCTTGTACCTGTTTGTGACCGTTCATCCAAAGCCATTCACATTCCCTCTCCATCTTTATCAAACCTCACAAGAAAAGAATTGTTCATCCAAATCCATTCACATTCCCTCTCCATCAACAATTTCCCCTATTTTGTAAAGTTCATTCAATTCTTAATACATATAATTCATAGTTAATTGAATTCGACGTTTGATTTTCCATCCATTGGTGTTGATTAATTATCGAAAATCTCATTGATAGGGGTTTCATTTGTGCATTGTAGAATAAACATAATTCAACGTTATATTTTTCTTTTAGAGTTGGAGTTCATGTAGAAATCGATGGATTTCTCATCTTTATTTTGTCTATGGTTTTTTTAGGGGCGAATGGACAGTCTCATAAATCTCTTTAACGTTAGTGGACGATTAGCGTAATTCACACCATATGTTTGACTATATGTATGAGTCAAATTGTTCATGTTCTTATAACTGTTGTTCTGATTGATCTTAGGAAGCAGATGAAATAGGCAAAACTTTTACATGCAATAAACCAAGATATGAAAAGAACATGAATTACATGTATTAAAATATGACTGTAAACCTAAAGTTGAATTCAGAATTTCAGATCTGATGTATGTCGATTAGATAAACAGTTGGCCACCTAAAAAGTTTTATGAAGTATATGTTCTCATTCTCTTGTGTAGTGGACCTTCCAAACGCTATTACAACTCACAATTTGTTTCAATACTAGAATTTGCAATTTAACATTCAACTTTCTTTCAATATCTCAAAACAAAAGCTTAATTTTCTCTCCATTTCTTGAACATATTCAAGATCCCAAATCACCAAGTTGCAGGACAAGTGGCAGGAGCTGGTAAACTCGGTCCTCTTGTAGATGATTCAGGTCTTTTCTACAAGCCACTTCTAGATGGAAAATGTGGAACAAAAGAAGTATCCTTCTATGAATCCTTCTCTTCCAACACTGAAATCCCAGAAAAAATCTGTAAGTTCTTCTTTATCTTTTATGGCACCAAAATCATGAAAGCATCAACTGGAACTGAAGAAGATTTTATTCTTTTTCTCTAATTTGTGGTTGATTACATCTCTGGTCATTAATATGTGCATCATCTCAACTTTTCTCTATTTTCTGACATATTTTTTAAGTGGATAATGGGAGTCAAATAGTTGATTCACAAGTAAATCACAAGTGAATCACATATGAATTATATATGATTCACATGTAAATCACATATAAATCATATGTAACTCACATGTAAATCACATATGAATTACATGTGATTCATATGTAAATCACATGTAATTTACATATGTAAATCACATGTAATTTACATATGAATCACATGTATTTCACATGTAGATCATAAGTGAATCACATATGAGTTAGATGTGATTCACATGTAAATCACATATGAATTACGTCTACATGCACACATGCATTTTGTGTGATTGTTCTTCATTAACTATTTTTTTTAAAATTTTCTTGTGAATTTCACATTTAAATCTTAAAAGATACAATCACATGTGAATATCACATTATATAATCACATGTGAATCTTAAATGACATATACACATGCATTTTTGTGAGTGTTTTTGCATTAATAAAAAAAATTAATTTACTTGTAGATTTTGAAGAATTTATGGAAAATATTGAAGATGTGAAAAATGATAAATTGAAAAAATATGGAAATCTTGACACGAAGATATGGAAACGTTTAAAAATTTTGTAGCATTTTGTGTTTTTTTATATTTTATTTTGTATTGAATAAAATACTTATATCATTGTGTTTATAGATTAGTAAATAAAAAAGAGTTTTTAATGATTTACTTACGAATATTATAGTGAAATATGTATATATGCACATGAAAATTATACATATATGCACCTAAAACATTGACTTTTTTGGTTAAAAAAATTATAGATTTTTCTTTCTAAATATTCCTTTTTTTTTTAAATTACTTATTTTTAAAAAACTTCATATTTTCTGAAAAAATTAAAAAACTCAGCATTTTTAAAAAAAATCAAAAATTATTAGTTTTATTAAAATAAATCCAAAATTTTGATTTATTATGTTAATTGTTAGACATTTTTATTATATTTCCATTAACACAAAAAATTAAACATTAAATAATATTTATAAGATGACGTCATGTCCTTAATAAGTTAATTTTAATCAAACGTTTCACCTTTAGTTCTCGTGTTTTTGGAAAACTATGAGTTTTCAACGGAGTTCATAATTGGACGTATGTGAAAATCTAATTTTGCGTGAATGCTACAATTTTCATGCTATGTTTATTTTTGTATAGCATATTAGCGTGTTGAACTATTCACTATGTATGTGTGTATATATATATATATATATATATATATATATATATATATATATATATATATATAGAGAGAGAGAGAGAGAGAGAGAGAGACTTAGGTTATTTTATTCAAAGTAATTATTGTGTTATTGTATGCATAAATGTAGGTCATTCAAATTTACTTATTTTAAAAAAGTGATTAATATATATTATTGAATTAAATGTAATTGAAAAATACCATCTTAATTAATTATAAGGGTAATTTAGTCAATTAATATAGATTTAATAAAGGAAAATTGCATTTTCTAAGGGATCATAGATTCTATTAATTTTAAAAATCCGATTTTACGAATAATAATTCTTTTAATTCGGACATTCTGACAGAATATGTTTATGAGTATATTCAAAAATAAAAATATTCTTGAACCATAAATAATAAAAATATTCCTGAACCTATTTCTTGATCATGACTTTAAAAACTTCTTATAGAATAACAACTTCTTGAACAATCAATTGAAGAATAAAAACAAAAAATATATTATGTCTTATAGAATACGGGTAACAATTTTTAAGAATTACATTTATTTTTAAAAAATAAAACTAAAAAAACTTTCAAAACAGGAAAGAAAACATCAAAATATAACAACGACACTAATACATTCTAAAAGACTAATATTGCTTAGAATCACTTTCAATTTTTGCTGTCCATTCTTCAAGCATCAACTTCTGTGATTCCAACAGAATTGGAATTCGTGATTCCATTCCAACAGAATTGGAGTTCGTGATTCCATTCCAATAGAATTGAAATCTCACCAATATCATCCATTGAATCATCTACATAAACAAATTTATTTTTATCATATAAGAAGTAAATTTGATATGAAAATAGTGACAAACTACCTTCACTATTGTGGACACCTGCCAAGATTGATGCATCACGGAAAAATGAAAATGCAATATAAAACTTCCGTCCAACAAGAGGCCATGATTTTCCCTAGTATTAAATTATAAATTAATAATTTGGGAAAGATTATATATAACTTGACCTACAAAAGTGAGCATTTATAATAATGATCTTATAGAATGGAAAACACACCTCAAGAGGATGGAAAACAAAATTATCAACAGGATGGAAAACAAGATTATCAATCCGTAAATCACCATGGACAAAACCTGTCGTGCTTCGAAAAGAATCTTCAAAAGGAATATTCTTACGCAACCAACCAGTAGAAGCAATGTACTGGTTTTCCCATCTTTCTACCTGGTATATACATTATTTACAAAAATCATAATCTCTTGGTATATTTGAGTAAAAAGAAATAAAATTTCAATACACATGTCGTTTACAGTAGTTTTTTCGTCTACCATAATATTCAAGACCAATAGCATCAACATCACTATAATGAAGAGAAGCTAAAGCTTTAGCAGTAGCATGCTATAAAGCTTGCCTGCTATTGGGTGTTATGCCCTAATATAAAAGGAATGGATCAACTAAATATGTATGTGAAGCAATTAGCAAAAAAAAAAAAAAACCAAAAACAAGATTATAATAACACAAATTCGTCTTCAACTCATGGAATTATATGTAAGAATTCAACTTTATAGAAGTGAAATGAGTACTATTTGAGCCTGTTTTAGTGGGAATGTTATAAAATTACCTTCTGTATCTTTGGCAGCTTCAGGATCATATACAACCATTTTAGGGTTCCTAGAGGCCACTTTAATGCCCCTGCTACCTTCGCCCTCGTCAATTTCATCTTCGGTGTCATCACCTTCGTTGGAATTAGATGCTTTGAAAGCTGGAATGGTACACCCCGAACCCTAAAACACTGACGAAGCACAACCCAGATGAGATCTTGGCGGGAATACCCAAAGCGACGAACTTTTTTTCTTGTTTTCTGTTTTCTTTCGTTATCAATTATAGGGATTGTAACTTTGTTTGTGTAACGACCCAAAAATCAGAGGTAAAAATTTCATTTTTATTAAAGCTAAAACATTGATATCATTTATTCCAAACATGTCAAATCCTCATTAAGTAAAACATTTATCAGAGTCCGTCCCAAAATCATTCATTGCGTAATCATAGGTGTGTGCACTTCGATCAATCCGAGCCCTTCATTTCCGAATCGATGAAACCTGAAACCAAAACTGTAAACCGTAAGCACAAAGCTTAGTGAGTCCCCTAGAGCATACCTCACACACACAATCCACATAACACATATCGTATTAGCTATAAAAGCAATCTCTACCGTTAGCCACAAGGGCTATCTATACCATCAGCCATAAAGACTGTCTCTACCATCAGCCATAAAGGTTGTCTCTACCATCAGCCACAAAGGCTATCTCTACCACATATCATGCATACATACATATCACACACCTCTACATAGCAAGTATACAAATTATCATAAAATTAGCTAATTAAAGCTACACACATATCACATAAGCCATACATACATAAAACCTGTAAGAATGTAATGGGCTACCCCACATGGTCTTTACCTAGGACTGCCATGGGCTACCCCACATGGTCTTACATCTAATGTCATGGGCTCCCCCACATGGTCTTACATCTAATGTCATGGTCTTATATCTAATGTCACGGGCTCCTCCTGGGGTCTTCCATGCAAAAACACACAATCACATATCATAACGAATCACGTATCATATCGAATCACATAATGACCAACACATATAACATAATCACATAATGGGCCGACCTTGGTGCCTTAGACCCATGGGTATGGTGAGAAAACTCACCTGGCACTGCTGAAGCCCCGCAGATAAAGCTCCCCTTGTTGGTTGATAGATTCCCGAACTATCAACATCAAACAATACCAAATTAATAATTGGGTTCCAAGCCCAAGGTCCAACTCACACTCCAAAGGTCCAATAGACAACTAATAGACCAAAGCCCAACATATGGCCCAATTTTCCAAATTGGGCCCAAGCCCTTACATGGTCTTATTTAAAGGCCCAACCATTTATTCCGGTCCAGCATTTGACACTCTAATGGCCCAATATCATATAATCCTTAAGGCCAAAACTATGGCCCATCTATGGCCTAATTTTCCAAATTGGGCCTAGACCTTCACATGGGGCTTACCCTAAACCCATCAACATATATACTAGAGTCCATATGATTATTCTTGGATGGCCCATTAATAATCAAATAACCAGAGCCCAATGGAAAGTTCCAACTCAAGGCCCAAGTGAAATTAGGGTTTCCACATAAAATGACGATTAGGGTTAAGTGTTTCTCACTTAACCCATTAAAAACTTAATCCATTTATTCCATCATTCTTCTAAATAAGTCATATGGTGTGATTGGGCTTAATCACACAATTTCATTCCAATGGCCCAAAAGTGGGTCCCAATAAGTCCAAGCCCATAAATCCAATATTAGGGTTTTCTAAACCCTAATTAGGGTTTCCAACCCCATCTTAGCCCAATATCCCAATTGATATGTCTTTTGATCAATTAAGGTTCATTAGACTCATTAAGGTTTCACTAGGCCCATTAGTCATCTGTTTGGCCTTTTAGGTCCATTAAGCTTTATTGGGCCCATTAGGGTTTCAAGCACCCCAAACGAATCAACACAACGAGGCAAAGCACACCGCTACCCGACACGGCGGCCAGTGACGGCACGAGGCGGCAGCCACCACCCTACGGTGGTGGTTTTCAGTTTTCTTTTTATTATTCCAATTTGTAATTACCCTTTACAATGCTAAATCTCAAATAAACACACACACAACCACTAAGACACCTCACGGTGGCGTACGGCGACGAAAACAACACTCTAGCGGCAGCAGCGGTGTAAAACCCATCTCCGGTCTTCAACTGTTTCTTCCCTCAGCCGCCCGCGACGTCACATACAGCGGTTGTGGCGTTTGGGTGGCGAAGTAGCAGCAGAAACGTAACAGTAGAAAAGAAGCGGCAGAGGCGTAGTTGCGGAACAAGGGTGGCGTCGGTGTTTCCGATTGAAAAGGCACCATGGATTGGTCCCCAGCCTCGGCCACGACAGGAATGGTGACAACCATTTATCCCCGGTGGTCTTTCTTGCTCGACATCGATGGCGGCAACGGCTGGAGAGTCACGAACAACGGCCATCACAATGCTACTCCTCCGATCTCCACTGGTGCAGCTTCGTTCCCCTCCCAGTCGGTCTTCAACGTCGCTCGATAGCTGCTAGGTGGTCGAAGAGCATCTGCGTGGCTGGTGGCGGCAGCCGATGACTAAAAGGGACAAGGTGGCGGCTGTTGGGAAAGATGACGGTCGATGAATATGTTTAGGGTTAGGGTTTAAACGATAGGGAGGATATATAACCGGATTTGAATAATTTTCCCATATTTACATTATCAACCCCTCCCATTTAATTCCTTACAAATAAAGCCCATAACTTAACATTTAAACCCTCCCCTCTTAAATTCCTTTCAAATCAAGACTAAAACTTACACTTTAGCTCTTGTCCCATAAAATCTTCTCAATTTTAACCCAATAATTACCAAACATTCCCTTGCTTCTATAATTCTTCTAAAAAAACTCCGTATCTTACTAAACAACCCCCAACTATCTAAATTCTTCACAAATTAGTCCGGGACTTACATTTATTGATTTATTTAAATAAACGGGGTGTTACAGTTTGTGTGGTTTTCTCTTTTTCGATTTGAGATGAGGTGGGTATCTATTCTTCGTTCTGGATGGATGGAGGCGGCGGTGTTGGTGGTTGGTAAAATGAGCGGAATTACCGCATTTTGTGATCTGCTAAAGGTTTTTCCGAGAATAACACCATTATACTCAAATAATTGCACGATTTTCCTTCTTCTATGTCGAGTTGTGGAGCACAAAAGACGTGAGAATGTGGGATCGAGGAATGTGAGGTCCGACGTTGGTTTTAAAAAGCCGACGATGGATGGAGAAACCCTACATAGCTGAAGTCAATGGTTACCATAATTATAGGCTATTATTTGTGGAAACTAATTGTCAAATTACTTATTTACCCTTATTTATTTGTTTAATTATTTATTTTTATGTTAAATTTTGATTGGCCCACATTTATGCATACAATAACACAATAATTACTTTAAACACCTGAACCTATATATATATATATATATATATATATATATATATATATATATATATATATATCTCTTTATATATATATATATATATATATATATATATATATATATATATATATATATATCCGGTAGGAACCCAAAAATTTGTAGGAACCGCGATGACTATTCTCCACCAAAAATTCCGTCAATGACACAAACGTCAAATCCATTTACTTGGTTGTGACGCGTTCGTACGCGACGCACGTGCATGGAACGTAATACAGACTCGAGGGAATAATCATGCGCGACGAACGTCCATGGAACGTCATTTAAATGAGTTTTATTTTTTTAATTTTTTTTAGATTTTTTTGGGTTTTTTTTTATTATGCAATTTTTTCTTAAATATATATATGCTCGGTTTTAATTTTTTTTTTCGTTTTTTTAATTTTTTTTTCGTTTTTTAAAACTTTTTTTTCTACCTTTTAATATCTTTACTACATACTTGAAGATAGTAGGGGTTTTTTCTTTTTCTTTTTTTTTTCTTTTTTGTTTTTTTTAAACTAAATATCGGTTTGAGTTTTTTAATGTTTAACAATTATAAAATTTTAAGAATATTAATAATCATAATATTTTCCATTCATACTTTTTTTAATCATATTGTTTTTGAATCATAAAATTTTGAATCATAGTATTTTGAATCATAACGATATTATGCATCATATATTTTTGGATCATAAGATATTGAATTAAATAAAGTTTTGTTCAATACAACATTGGGATCATTATAATTTTTGAATCATTTAATTTTGAATCATAAAAAATATAATAATTAATGATCATTAAATATTTGAATCAAAATATTTTTAGATAATAACAAGTTAAGGTTCATAAACATATTGAATCATAATATTTTTGAATCATAAATAGTTTGAATCATCTCTATTTACATCATATTATGTTCAACATTTTTTTAAAAACTTTTAATATTTTAAAATCAAGTTTGATATCTAAAACACTTTATTTTTTAAAAATTATTTTACAAAGTCATTAGAATAGTGAGTAGAAGTATTCATTAAAATTTATAATTTTTGGAGATTTTTTTTCTTGTTTTTTTATAAATATAAAAAATTAAAATAAAAAATATTTTTTTTTCCAAATTTTCATTATTGTGCTCATTTTCTAGAGAATTAAATTTTAAAAACTTTGATTTTTTCAGATTTTTTTTCAAAGAAAAGAAAAAATTATGACTGAAAAACTAAACGTGTGGAAAAAAACCTACCAACTGATAAGGGCTAGACACTTGTCATGTGGTGGGGTGGGGCCACGTGTCAGCTCTTAGAGAGGTAACATGACCAAGTTTTCCTTTTTTATTTTATTATTTTTCTTTTAATATTTTTGCTTTTGTTATTTATACTCTCAAAATAATTAACTTTCCCTAAAAGTTATCAAATCTCGCAATTAAATACGAAAATGTCATATTATCTCGCGAGATTTTGACGATAAATAAAATCAAATCCTGACCAATTATTTTTTCAATCTTAAAGCTAAAAATTGTTCTCACGGTTCCTATCATTTTTTGAGTTTCTATATATATATATATATATATATATATATATATATATAGAGAGAGAGAGAGAGAGAGAGAGAGAGAGAGTATACAAAAATAAACATAGCATGGAAATTGTAGCATTCACACAAAATCGGATTTCCACATACATCCAATTCTAAACTCTTTCTTGACAAAGACTCATTTGACAATGAAGTAATTTTAATAACTGAAATTAAATTGTCTTCTATTTTTTATACCTATAATATTTTTACCCACTAACTTCTCATTAATTTTACATGTCATTTATCATGCTATTTGTCAACCTATTAATTATCAATTTTGAATTTCACACTTTAATTACATTAAATTAATAATTGATTTTCCATTTTAAATTTCAAATTTTAGAATTTTTCACTCTAGTTATATTAAATTAATAATATTAGATTAAAAAATAAAATAAAATTAATACGGATTATAAGGTGACATAACTTTATGTATTTATTTAAATTAAAGATTATAATTTTATATTACTAAAAAAATATCTCTTAAATAATAATTTATTTAAAATAATTGATTACTAATTTTGATTTTTTAATATTAAAGTTTAACTAATTTTATAATCGTGGTTATCACGAGTTATAAACTAGTTCATAATATATTCTTAATGAGATACTTAAGTAAATATGGAATGGTGACACATGTCATAATGTTAGTGGTTAGAAATATTTTTAGGTATAAAAGATAGACAAATTAATTTCTTTAATATTAAATTATCGTGAAAAAAGTGATTGTTCTTTCGAAATTTGACTTGCGTTAAAGAAATACAGATATACCATACAACTCAATTTTTACTTGGCCTCTATGTTAATTCTTAAATGTGGCCCAAAAACGCCGGACAACATTTTGGGCCATGATACTGAAAGGTTGACGGTTGAGTAGTATAATTTGTGAAATGTTATAGTTAAAAATAGTTTATGTTTTAAGAAATATTATATAGTATTATCTAGAATATATTGTTAATAGTTTATTTTATTTCACTACACGTAGAAGGAACATATGTGTGTATATATATATATATATATATATATATATATATATATATATATATATATATATATATATATATATATATATATATATATATATATATGGAAAAGTGAATATACCCTTAAGGGTATATAAGCTTAGCTACCCAAACACACTATAATACGTCGGTTTGTTTAATATATTTATTATAATGTGTGTAAACTTCAACTCTTAACTTGATTAACTTTCAAGATTTTCGAAATTTCACTAATATCTTTCTCTTATATCATATCTTTTTGCCGAACACTTATTAGGCTATATATATTGTAGTTGAAAATGAAAATTACGTAAGAGGAAGATTTATGTGTAATTTATAATAATCTTGGAAGTAAATCAAGTTTGAAGTTAAATTATAAGAGCATTGAACAATTAGAATGTATTATATGATACAAAACGACGTAGTATGGTGAGTTTGGGTACCTAAGCTTATATACCCTTAATGGTATATTCACTTTTCCCTATATATATATATATATATATATATATATATATAGGGTTAGGTTATTTTGTTTTCACTATCTATTGTGTGCATGTATGACTGATTCTGGACCAATCATTTTAGTTATTTTATGAAAGTAATTAATGCATATTACATGTTGAAGATATAATAGATATTAATTACATCTTCAGCATTTAATAAGCATTAATTACTTTCTTAAAATAACTAAAATGATTGATCCAGAATCAATCATACATGCACACAATAGATAGTGAAAACATTTGAACCTAACTCTCTCTCTCTCTCTCTCTATATATATATATATATATATATCCTACCTAATAAAAGAGTAGCACATTTGTCACGTGTCAATCAATTAGAGCTTCACATTAATTATTTGCCACTTGTCATTCTAAGGTTTTTCCTCATTAATTAAATTTCCACTAATTCACTCCTCCATTTTACACATATCAAACACGTCAACAAAAAATTTATTTGTAATATCTATTGCCTAATTTATTAAATTATTAATTTTTTTATCATTGTTCAATAATTACATTATAATTTAATTAAAATTATTTTTACCTTTCTAATTCGTGGTGCCCACGGGTTATAAACTAGTATTTTAATAAAAGAATAGTTTTATTCTCCTTTTGACATATGTCACCATAGTAGGCCTCATAATTAATGCATATTTTATTTTTCTTTTGCCATATGTCACCTTATTATATCTCCTAATTAATGCATGCCACTTATCAACTTATTGATTATACAAGTTCAAATTTCAAATTTTAAATTTCTCACTCTAATTACTTTAAATTAATAACATTAGAATAAAATTAAAATAAATTTAATACAAATTATAATGTAATATAATTTTACATATTTATTTAAATCAATGATTATAATTTTATATAACTAAAAAAAATCTCTTAATTAATAACATAACTACACATATTAACTTCAATTCTAAAAGAATATTTCATTTCTTTTTGTTGCTTAAACTTTAATTCCTTAAAAATTCTAAAATAATATTATCTACTTTACTTCTAACAGAATATTTCAACACAAGTATAAACATGTTATTATAATTCTAACAAAAAAGTATGTACTTTACCTTAACATATTCTAACATTATCTTTCCAATAAGTCAACATATCAAAATTATCTCATTTACACCAAAACCATATCTTTTTGACATTTTATCAAACACTTGGAACATGTTTTATTATCATTTAATTAAAACATCAAATCAAGAAAACATCTTTCTTATTTCCAATGACATAATCACTACTATCATATGAAGACAAACTTTTCTTTGTATAATGTATATGCAATTATGATAGAAATGAATCAATAGAACAAAAAAAACTCTAGCAAAAAACATCATGCGAATGAAATGAGCATGGTTCCAATGTCATTAAATTAACATCAACATTGTAAACATGTATTCTTGAATAATACATAGAAAAAAAAATAAGTATTCAGTTAGAATAACAATTGAGCGTTAGAAATAAACATTATGTTGCAATAATTATTGAGTATTAACACACATGATTGTTTTCGATTATGATTATCAAATTTATACCAATACAAAGCAAATTTTTAAACATAAAACAGAAAGATAACAATGTAATTGACATGCATGTGAAATGATGAATGAGAACTTAAAAAAAAGGAAAAAAAAACAGATTTTATAGTAAGAAAAACCTCTATTTTTATAAATCATCTTTTCAAATAATTTTATGTCGATAATGTGAGGATCAAAAATGGGGTTTTTCATGAAGCTTTGTTGTCGGATGGTTTTGATTTCTTCAAGCGACAAATTTATTGAGAACTACACAAACCTCCGATGAAGTGAGCTCACTTGAACCAGAAGATCGATAGTGGAAATGCTCTACTCTGCCATCATCACTGTTTATCAAATGCGGGAAAAGGCAGTCACCGATGGTAAAGATGATCGTTCTTGTTTTTTGGCCGGCAATTGAATGAGAAATTATATAGCCGACTGTGTTTATATGAGGAAGAAGAGAAATTGATGTCGATGGTTATAAAAGACAGAGATTATGTCAACATATTTATTTTGTTTCTTTAATTGCAAAGATATAATTAAATGATCACATTAATTGCAAGTACAAAAAACCGAAAATACCCTTTTTAATTTAATTAATTATTTAATTATTTGTTAATTTCTGATTGGTGCATTCAGAAACACAATAGTTGTTGGAAACATTTGAACCTACTCCTCTCTTTTTCTCTCTCTCTCTGTCTCTGTCTCTCTCTCTCTCTCTCTCTCTCTCTATATATATATATATATATATATATATAGGAATGTAATCAGACATAAGGGTCGTAAATCAAATTGCGATGCCTAGGCATAAATGGGTTATATTTAATAAAAAAATAAAATGTCTCGGTTGTTACAGATAATAAATTTAATTGTTAATATTGTTGTTGTTATTGAATTTCATTCTGATTTGAAATTGATCATTTGCGATCAAATCTGATTGTAAAAAAAACATGGAAGTAGATTGTCATGTTGTAAGACGAAATACAATATGTAACAAAAATTAAAACCAATATGATGATCGTTGATTTTGATTGTTGAAAGCAACAAAAAATAACTAATTTCATTAAAGGTTTCACATGACTCAAATGTCGTAAGCTTCAACATAAGCCCCCAAGAATTAATGTAGATTACCATTCGTTCCAACAACTATGGAAGAATCGATAAAGTGAAAGTTTATTACTCGGAAATTGAAAGAATTGGGAATTGTTGTTACAGAATAACAAAGGGAGAGAGTAGAGAGATTGAATGATTAGATGTTGAATAAATGGGACTAGGGAACCCATATTTATACTAAACTCGAAAATTATAGTGCCCCCAAAAATCAAACAACACCCTTATCACGATGTGACATGTGTTTGAGTTTGAATTAAAAAAAAAACTTGAGTTTGAAGTGGCGTGTGCCTAAATCGTGCCATTTCGCGAACCCAAGCCCATGGTCCAGTAGTTCGTAATGCAGGTTGCACGTATGTTAGCTTGGTATATCCCTGAACATCCACTAAAGCCTCTTAAGGAAAATGAAGCCTTTTAACGCACTTAGGTTCTTCATCCACCAATGTAGGATCAAAGAAAATAACCAACTTGCTATTCCATTAAATATTTCCAATATATACAAACTAATCGGTTTCTTTTTAGGCGATACTCATATCAAGATCGGAGGTACAATCGAGGATGAATCCCTATTGCAATACCTTGATGAGACAAAGGCGTATCCATGTGTTTATAGTACCGAAGAACCAAAAAAACTCGATTATTAATAACCTTAATTGATGTGATTGGGATAATAGATTGCTGACATATAGGAGACCGATTTTGTTGAGTGGAAACGAAACCAAAATCAACGTGTGTTTGTGTGTGTGTATGGAAATTTATTGAATAACAAGAGCTCAAGGTGCCCAAAGGGCTTTGAAGCCGTTGATTATTTACAATTTTGCACTGAATGATAATCCGTACAAGAGAGTTACAAAATATACACTTCATGTTAGTATACGTGCATTGTATGTAGTTGTTTATATTATTAGCCCATGTTGTACACACTAACCTAGGCCCATTCATGTAAATTGTGTTTGTATATATTCTGTGTTGTATCTCATTTATCATGGAAGGAAGTTTAGTACTCCATATGGTATCAGAGCAACAAACTTCCCACAAATGTTCTCATTTGTGTCTCTTCACGAACCGGGTCAAAATGATTGGATTATGGATACGGGAGCAACCGACCACGTTCCTGCAAACGAAGGTATATGTAACATTCCAAAAATACAGATAAAATTTTGTTTTTAATTCATTCAATTCATAAGAAACCGATATCAAAATATTCGAAAGATTCATATTGCAACATGTTACCAGAGTATAAATCCCAAAATAACTAAGTGCAGAAAAACATAGAGTGATGCGGTGCGATCTGGTCGGGCTCTTCCGCTTCAAACTGGAAGTACCTGAAATAGAAACTGAAAACTGTAAGTACAAAGCTTAGTGAGTTCCCCCAAAATATCATATACTAAACAAACATATTGCCAAGCATATTTGGGTGCCGGCCTACCCCTTCGGTCTATTTCAACCGGATACTGCCAAGCATATCTGGGTGCTTGCCTACCCCTTCGGTATATCTCAACTGCATACTATCAAGCATATATGGGTGCTTGCAATCCATTCGGTCTATTTCAACCGGATACTGGGTCTATTTCACTCACTACTACTACCATATAATAGCATAACAGAAATCACAAAGTCATCAAGAAAATACAGGCATAAGTGACAATTATCACAAAGACAATCATCACACTATAACATAAACTAGTAGGTCGGCCTTAGTGCCTTCGACCCACGACTACCGCGAAGGAAGACTCACCTCAAACTGTGGGTATCAAATCACACTCAGCGGATGAATCGTGAACTCCTCTCCCTTCAATGGTTCAAAAATTGTGCCAAACTTCTGGATCTACAAGCTCTTCCTATGTTCTTGGTTCTTTCCAAGCTTCCTTATTCTTCAAAGACTCTAAAGAACACCAAAAACTCTCAAGGAAACTCACAAATGAACTTAAGGTGGCTTAAGATTAGAGATTAACACAACAAGGGCAATGGAAGCTGAAAAGGTAAAGGGCACTGGGGACTTAAGGTCCTTAAATAGGGTGTAAACCCTAAAAACTAGGGTTTGTATTAGAATCACGTACGCCATGCGTACTCAATGTACGCCCAACATACATGGTTCAGTCCCGCGGCCATATCATGGCTAGTACGCTAAGCGTACCTAATGAGTACGCCCCGCGTACTAACTAAGAGACCAAATTGAAAGAAATTTGCATTAGGGACTTAAAGAGAAACTTACCAAAACTTTAATGTTACAATATACTCGAAACCCTTAGTCATAATCATAATTATCATTCGATTTTAGTTAGTAACAAATCCCATATTCTTGTAACTAAGCTCGGCCACTCTTCATGTCCTTTACATAATTCACACCTCCCCCCTCACCTTCATAATATTCTCATCACACCAACTATAATAAAAAATCTTATTTTCATTTGTAATTTACCTGACAAAATAAATGTTCCATTGATTTTGACAAATTTGGTTTTATTGTCAAGGATTATAGGACAAAACAATCTCTTACTCGATGTGATAATGATGACCCCTCTACCCCGTTCTTCCTTCAACACATGAAGCTCATGTCTCAAAAGCCCTTCCATTTGGAACCAATGCCTCGACTATCCTGATAATAAAACTCTAGAATCTTTAATTTGCAATAAATTAATTTCATGTAATAAGACAAACTTTGATGTCATTTGTCAACCATTTGAACTTGGCAAACATGTTAAACTCCCTTTTAATTTAGTTGTCTTCTTGTGTTTCTAATGTGTTTGATATTATACACTTAGATATATGGACATCACCAGTTACTAGTTGTAATGGTTTGCAATATCATGTTATTTTTCTTGACCGCTACTCGCACTACCTTTGGGTTTACCCCTTAAAGAAAAATCAAATGTTTTTTTTTTACAAATTTCTTTTTTTTCTTCACTATATCAAAAATCAATTCAAAAAATCCATAAAAGTTTTCCAATTTGATAACGGAGGTGAATGTAATAATAAAAAAATTCCATGATCAATTTGTCTCTCATGGAATCCAATTTCGTTTTTCATATCCACATACATCCCAACAAAATAGGAAATCAGAACGCTTGTTACGAAACATCATTAATTCTATTTGCTCTCTCCTTTTCCAAGCTCACATGCCCCCACCTATTGGGTGGAAGCCATTCAAATGGCCACAAATTTACTAATTATTCTCATGTAAACCACCATTCAAAACGACACCTCACTTCCGTCTGTTCCAAACTCCACCCACCTATACTCACCTTCATGTTTTCTGATCATTATGCTACCTCGACCCATCCTGTGTGTCTTCTTGGGTTATCCCTCTAATCACTACGATTATAGATTCTTAGACCTATCTTCTCAAAAAAAAAAAAATTATAGACACGTCATATTTATTGAAACCACCTTCCCTTTCAAATCTGTCACCCCAAAATAATCACCCTCATAGAACTTTCTTGATGATACATACCACCCCTCTCATTTGTTTCAAAACATTACAAACCATTCCAACTCTCATTCTCGCCCCTCGGGTTTAACATTAAATGATGACCAAAACTCACCTCCATCATCACCCCCTTCGTCTCAATCCTCTCTTTTAGATTTCCCAGCACTCATGTCTACTCACGAGACCATTCCTCCTCAACATACTCACCCCATGGCAACTCGTTCCAAATAAGAATTTGTTAAACCAATTCAAACATCTCAACCTTCATACCACCTCCCTTTCCCCCTTCCCCGATCTCACTTACAAGCCCAACAAGATCCTAACGGGTAAAAGATATAAATGATGAATTTAATGCTCTTATGACTAATGACGCATGACAGCTTGTTACATGACCTCAAGTGTTCAATATTGTGAGATCTATGTGGCTATTTTGTCACAAATTTTATAAATATGGTACACTCTCTCGTTACAAAGAAATACTTGTTGCAAATGGAAGAAGTCATCAATAGGATATGGAATGTGATGAGACATTTTGTCCGGTTGTAAAATAGGTAACCATTCGTACTGTTCTCAGCATAATTGTCTTTCATCAGTGGCCCATTCATTAACTTGATGTGAAGAATGCATTTCTTCACAGTCATCTTCAGAAGAATTTCTACATGCACCAGTCACCTGGTTTCTAAGACTCTACTTTTCCTGACCATGTTTGTTTATTGTAGAAATCTCTTCTTGGCCCCAATCAGGATCCTAGAACATGGTATTAATGATTTACTCAACATGTCGTTGGCATTGGTTTTCAACACAACAACATATATCCCTCCTTATTTAATCCACATAGCATCACTGCCACAACATATCTCTTACACTACATTGATGATATCATTCTGACTGCCTCCACTACAAATCTTCCCAGACAAATCATTTCCCAGCTCATCCACGAGTTTTCCATGACTGATCTGTTGGATTAGTGTCTAAGTCCATAACTATTTTGGTATGTACTTGACCCGATGGTGCATGGTCCTTTTGGGCTGCCTTCATCAAAGCAACTTGATAGGATGAATTATGGATAGAAAGGATTAAATATGATTTATTAATATATTATGAGAATAATATATTAAAGGAGAAATCATATTTTTTAATTGATATTAGTCAAGAATTAAGTTTGTGGCTAAAAGACATTAATTAAACTTAAGGGACTAGAACTGTCAATTGTGTGATAGTTGAATATTGGGCTAATGGACTCCATATTAAACGGGTGGACGAATTCTGTGGGGAAACCCATTAGAAATCATCCAAAGGCCTTTAAGAAAGGAGTACATGAGTTGCTTAGGGCCTAAGCATCCAAATTAGGGTTTCCTTGTTAGATAACCCTAATAGCCTCACTATTTAAGGACCCCTTGGGCACCAAAAATGTGGGCAATTGAATCCTTAGGGTTTCTACACGTTTTTGGGTGTCTCCTCTCTCCTTATTCTTCATCCTCTTGCTCTTGGTGTTTGTGAACCATTAGAGGAGTGACATTTGTGACTCTAAGCTTTCTAAAGTCATTACAAGGAGGATTTGTGATTGTTATTGCTACATAACAATCAAGGTAATATCTTAAACCCATTATTATGTTAATATTGATTATCATATGCTAGATCTAGGGTTTGAAGTCTTGGATGAATTGCATGTACAATAGAGAAACCTAGATCCAGGCATTAGGGTTTGTATGAGCACATAGGATGTTCTTATGGCTAAAACCCATCAGTGGTATCAGAGCCTTGATTGGTTTCTATTGTATTGATGCCTTGTATGTTTGTTCAAGTTGCAAAAATGTTTTTTGATCTCCCTGCGTGATGAAATCGGCGAGTACCACAGTGTACTCGGCGAGTAGGCCTCAACTCGGCGAGTCCAGTGTGGTACTCGGCGACTTCGAGCGTTAGATGGAGCTATTTTCGGGATTTCTTGTTGTTTTACTCATGGATACTTGCCTTATCTGTTTTAGATCATTGAAATCTGATTTTATACATATTTATGAGTATATCCTTGATTAAACAAAAGATAATTACCAATTGATTGGATAATAACTTCCTTATATGATAAAGTTTGATTATTTGCATTAATTGGGTAACTTACTTTGCAAGAAATTAAAATTAGGTCAAATATAGATAATGATAAAATAAATTGTTTAATTTATATTATTTGTTATTTGATCCTTGTGTTATGAAAAGTTTCAATTTTTCCCCTTTAGGTTTTATAGTTTAAATTTGAACTCAAAAGTTTTGTTTTGAAATTTAAATAGTTGAAACCCTAATGTTTTGAAAAAGGTTTCAAAACTTGCCCTCAAGTTTTGGAATTTAAATTTTGATTGAAAAGTTTGATTTTTAAATATTTAAATTCTAAACCCTAATGTTTTGAAAAGTTTCAAAACTTGCCCTCAAGTTTTGGAATTTAAAAATTAATTAAAAGTTTAATTTAGGAATGTTAAATTCTAAAACCCTAATATTGTTTTGAAAAGTTCAAACCACACCCTTATGGTTTTATTAATTAATTAAAGTGTATAATTAAAAGAGATTTAGTAAATCCATAAAGTTTTTGTGTACAATCTAATTAAATTAAAAGTATAATTATTAAATTAGACCACCTAGTATTTTAAAAGTGTAAAATACACTCTATACTATATATAACATTAAAAGTCTAACATTATATATATGTATGAGTAAAAGTCAATCTTACCGTTAGTAGACCTCATTCACGAAGCTGGTCTATAAGGGGTGTTTAAGGAAATTGCCTATAAAATGGCGATTGAATGGGTATCCACTCTTACCCACCGCACTCTTGACTAGTGGAGGGTCGTTAGCCGAATGGGTAGGATAGGACAGAAACCTTCCATTATAAGTATAATGAAATACAAAAGTAACTAAATGCTTTTAAAAAATACCCAATCTTAGTTACTTTAGGCTAAAGTGAATTGATGCAATTCCATGAAATTACACTTTGTGCCCTTGCGAAGACGTTAGTGGAGCGTGTGTGGTTAACCGACACACTAAATGGTTCTAAGAAAAGGTAGCGAAGGGTGACTCAATGTTTGTCATAGTTCGGTGGAGCGTGTGTGGTTAACCGACACATCGAATAGGTGACTGTAACATGTGGGGGCACCATGTAGATTTGCATGGTTATTCACACCCGCTTTGTGATCCTTGGCATCCCAGTCACAAACTAGAGGGGCATATCGAGATTTAAACATGCCATTGAAAAGTTCAATGAATCTCATAGGATCTAGGAGTTTTCAATACATTTAAAACTTAATCTGTTTTTCGTTTTTCATGGTGGAAAATTAGTGAATCGTCATTCACTTACCTTCAAATGTTCTTCGATTTGGGTTACGGCATGCCTCTCCCGAGTTGTGGAATATTGTGTTGGGTCCTAGCCTTAGTATATCATTTGGGTGATTTACTAAGGACTCAATAAATCAACTAACTTGAATTTATTTTCTCCCGTTTTGTAGATATCAAAGTACGACAACTATGGTCTTCCCAAATCCCGTGGAACAAGCATTCCACATGAAGATGATATTCCATGATTCGATCGAGGAACAAGAGATCATGCTTCACTTCCTCCACCTCCTCCGATTATTCTTCCTAACCCACAAGATCGAAGAATTGAAGGGTTCAATGTCACTAAAGTCCTATTGGAAATGAAACATGAAGATGGTAAACCCATGTGTGCCCACATTCTAGGAATGAAATCACACATCGATAGGTTGATAGTGTTGGGTGCGTCATTCCCTGGTAAGTTGGCTGTGGAATGGGTTCTGCAGTCACTCCATGAATCATATAATGAGTTCAAAAGAAAGTATTATATGATGGATCATGACGCAAACCTCATTGACCTAACTTACATGCTCATTGCTGCTGAATCAGAAATGATTTGGCAAAGCAATGGAGCATATTTGTTGGGAAAGTCAACCAACCATACTTCCGAGGACATTCTAGGAGAACCGACCTGCGTTTACTTCCATGAGAAAGGGCGTTGGATACAAGTCTGCCCTAAGAGCCTGAAGAGTCCAAAAGATGGGAGAGTCAAAGAGTATGGCTGTGCTTCAGGTAAAATCCACTGTCTAACTCCATTAAGTTCCTATTCGTTGATTCTTAATACATAATGTGATAAGATTGCATTTGAATGTTCTGCAGGATCAGTGAAAAGAGAGGAAGCTGATGGAAGAGCAAGATGAGTCTAATCACAAAGAAATGGATCTCGATCGCATGGACTTGAAGATCAGATTTTGAGCTTAGAAAGTTATGATAGAGTTGTTAGGAATATTTGATTACGTAGTCTTTCAGTTGATTTTGCATTGTAAGGACAAATGTTTTCCGCTACTTTTATGAATAAAATAAATTTTGGTTTGACTCATTTATTTATTTATTTATTTCCTTGCAATGAAGTCGTTATGAAAAATTGATGTTTGCATGTTTCTACAACGAATGGATGTGATTCTTAATTATGTTAATTGTGGAAATATCTAGAATTTACCAAATAGGGAGAGTTTCTCATCGCCCAAGCTTCAATTAGACAGAAACTTGGAATCATGGTTGCACGATGAATGAGAAATTTCATATTTGGAAATTAGACTAAGTCGTTGACAAAGTGTCAAGTGAAGGACTAGGAGATCGAGTACACAAAGTTGTGTGTTGATCAAGTCCACCACAAGAGTAACAAAGATATTCGTCGTGATTTCCTAAAAGTTTAGTAAATATGATTATACTTATTAGAGTAAGTGTAATTCTGAATTGATTGAAAAAAGTTTAAATAAATAGCAAAACGAATAAGAAGAATCAAGTAGGCAGAAAGATAAAAGTTTCTCTATTCTAAGAAGAAGGGAGAGTATCTTTTATTATGTTTTATGATAGGTCTTAACGATTAAGAACCATATCTCAATTTGATCCTCTAAGTGAGTCTTAGTACAATTGTATGTCTGAGAAGAGAAATCAAGAATTGAAGAAATGGTTAAATCAAGAAGTCAATCATACTTCGTTCCCAAACAAGTCTTAAAGTTAAGATTGTGACATTGAGTGACAAGTCTTAAGAAGGTTTATAACATTCATCAAATGTAGAATTTGAAAAAAGGTTTTCTTATTCTTGCACATTTAAAATTGGAAAGTTGTGATGTCTTGGATAAGACAAAGACCAACTAGGACCAATTTTATGAAGTGTTTTGTCTTGATAAAAATTACACTAACTCTTGAATATTCATTTGTCAAGAAATGTTCATTGACAAAAGAATCTTATATGTCAAGGTGTCATTGGGAGTCTTAATGGTCTTGAAAAGTTTCAAGAACTAATCAAGAATAAACCTTATCGATCATCACTAGCACACAAGTTGAGGTTTTGACATTATCTTGTTTCTGTGCCGTTCCAATTGAGTTAATTATGCATGTGAGCCCTATGAGTTCTCATTTGAATGCATAAAAGTCAAGGACCTTGATCAATGAAAAGTACATTGATAAGAAAGGGTGAGCTGCTTAACTACTTGGAAGACATGGTGGGCAACCGTGTTACCATAAGACAAGAGTTCAAGGTTAAGAAAAGTTCGGTCCATAAGGGTTTGGATTTGTCGCAAACTTTGGTTTTGACAAATTCGCATGGATAAGAACAAATACACCATTAGAATCTAAGTGTCATAAGATTCCCTCTTTCATGAAGATGACTATGAGGAAATGCTTTCACTAAGAGAGATTTTAAGAAGATAGCGATTGTGAAATTGTATTCTCAAATTTGATTATGGTTACGGTATCCCTTTCCATAATTCGAATTGTGAGATTTGGCAATTAGTCTGAATTGTTTAGACACACATATAAGCTATCTAATGCAATGGTGTATAAGACTAAGAGGCTTGATAAAAGATTATCAAAGCATTAAGTATTAGAAATATGAACTTAAGAAATTCAATAGGTATTGTTTTTCTGAAAGTTAAGTTGTTTCTGAATACATGTCAAAGCTAGTGGGAGCATAAGTGTTATGTTTATAATAATCATCGTGATAGTGGAAGCATAAATGTTATGCTTGTATGATTATTAAGGCAAGTATTGCAAGTTAGCAATATTAATTATAGAAAACAAGAGTTATACTTTACAAAGTCGTAAGGATTGAATAGTTGTTTTGCTATAATTAAGGGAGAGAATATTATGCTTCATTTCAAATCTAAAGGCTTAGGTTGTGGAATGTTAATAAATTTAGTCAAGGATACATAGTGAGTTCTTAAATTTCGATTATGATTACGACATTACTCTTCATAATTGGAATCATAAGAACGTGTCACATAAGATATTATGGCAGAAGATTGATAAAGTATCAAATCTTTATGTAAGACATTATGCATCGTGTCCTATACGCTTCGGGTATAGGATAGATTGCAAATGCTATAATATTTGACCATTCTAAAATTTTCCAAATGTCTAGCACATTTAGAGGGAAAAAGGACTAGAATCGGTTTTGACTAAGATAATTAAACAACTATCAAAGGACGATCCAAAGCTTGCTAAGGATTGGTCACTTGTGAGTACTTGGAAGTATGATATTGGATGGAGCATATCGACATTATTATGAATAGATAAGATTCTATTAAGAATGAGTTGTCATATGGTAAGTATGGAAGGGTTTCCATATTAGGAGTTGGATATTAAGAATCTATGTCTAGATTAGAAACTTTTATGCAAGAAGGATGTTCAAAGGAATGTACTTTGAGTGAGAGACATCACATCTATGGAATTGACTTGTAACACTTTCCGATAGAGAACTTTGTAATTCATTGGCAATAGTCATTGTGACCTTAGTGCAGTGACATTACAAAAGAATCATTGCATAAAATGTTAGAATCTAACATATTCTATAAGTGGCAAGAATTTGATATTCTTATACTTATGATAAGGATTGGGAGTTGTGAAATGAGTATGATTGGAAATGTGTTCATTTGATCTATTTCACAAAGTAAGGACCATAGGTTGGCATTATGTGCATGCTAAGAGAAAGGGACAAGTGTAGTTATAATTCAAGTAAGAAGTTGATTACCCGAAACAACAAATAACGAGTAATTGATATGGTGATAAATAAAAGGTGTTTTATTTATACTCAAAGGTTGAGGCCATATGGGATTAGTATTATTCTTGTGTTTTACTTTGTATGTTTTGACTTCCTGAATGATTTAATTGGTTCAGAACAGTCAAATTATTCGAACAGACCACAGTCGTCCATATGTTGGAAGTAGGTATGAATAAAGACTGTCGTGAATTGGTGTGTGGATTGTCTAAAGTGTATTAGACATAAGCAATTGTTTGCTGCAACGTTCATGAGTGCTTATGAATATGATTTGAGCATTGGATTAAAATCACGCTCACTTGGATCATTTCATGGATTTTATCACGAGTGATTGGTGAAATGATAACATCTTATATTCTTGAAACCGAGATGTGTGAGTTGTATCTTGCGAGTCGGTTGCACATTGATGATATGTAAACGCACCAGTAACTTGGTTTTATAAAACATATTGTTGTGTGTAATTTGGTAAGTGAGTGCAAGCGAGCATTGAGTCAAAGTTTATCCGTTCCTTTTATCCAAAGTAGGATAAAAGCGATATCTTTGGGCCTCTCGATGATTTAGTGATGGAACCTAAGCGCTTGGCCAAGCCGGGACTAATTTGATGTGTTCAAATTGTAGTCTGTTATCAGTCGTCATAAATCAGAAGTCGGGAAATAGTATAGAAAGAATGATTAAGTTCATGTCTCATATCTATACGATATCTAGAATGGAGGAATATATGATCCCTTATCTAAAGGACACGCGTATCTGATAAGATCAGAGTTGACAGCAGCTTTGGAAAGCTACGATTGCAGACCAGGATCTGAAGTCATACATAGAATAGTTATTAGACTTATCCAAGTGGGAAACTGTTGGATTAGTGTCTAAGTCCATAACTATTTTGGTATGTACTTGACCCGATGGTGCATGGTCCTTTTGGGTTGCCTTCATCAAAGCAACTTGATAGGATGAATTATGGAGAGAAAGGATTAAATATTATTTATTAATATATTATGAGAATAATGTATTAAAGGAGAAATCATATTGTTTAATTGATATTAGTCAAGAATTAATAATAATTAAGTTTGTGGCTAAAAGACATTAATTAAACTTAAGGGACTAGAACTGTCAATTGTGTGATAGTTGAATATTGGGCTAATGGACTCCATATTAAAGGGGTGGACGAATTCTGTGGGGAAACCCATTAGAAATCGTCCAAAGGCCTTTAAGAAAGGAGTACATGGGTTGCTTAGGGCCTAAGCATCCAAATTAGGGTTTCCTTGTTAGATAACCCTAATAGACTCACTATTTAAGGACCCCTTGGGCACCAAAAACGTGGGCAACTGAATCCTTAGGGTTTCTACACATTTTTGGGTGTCTCCTCTCTCCTTATTCTTCATCCTCTTGCTCTTGGTGTTTGTGAACCATTAGAGGAGTGACATTTGTGACTCTAAGCTTTCTAAAGTCATTACAAGGAGGATTTGTGATTGTTATTGCTACATAACAATCAAGGTAATATCTTAAACCCATTATTATGTTAATATTGATTATCATATGCTAGATCTAGGGTTTGAAGTCTTGGATGAATTGCATGTACAATAGAGAAACCTAGATCCAAGCATTAGGGTTTGTATGAGCACATAGGATGTTCTTATGGCTAAAACCCATCACGATCTTGGTGTCTTAAGTTATTTTCTAGGAATTTATACTGTTCGACCTAATACTGGTTTGTTTCTTTCTTAGCAAAAGGATGCCACTAAAACCTTGGAGCGTACCAAAATGTTAAAACACAATCTTTGTCCCACACCAGCTAAACCAGTTCATAAAATAGACTCATCGGGTCTTTTTGTCACTGACCCTACTATGTATCGCAATCTTGTTGGTGCCCTTCAGTACTTGACATTCACTAGACTTGATATTACTTTTACAGTAAAACATATTTATGAATACATGCATGACCCCAGGAAAGAAGAACTTCATGCTCTAAAATGTATCTTACGGTACATACATGGAACCATTGACCACGGTTTACAGATTTACATTCCCCCACTCCCGATCTTGTAACCTATTGAGATGCAAATTATGGGGATGTCTAAAATCTCCATGATCCACATCTAGATATTGTATCTTCCTAGGAAATAACCTCATCTTCAGATTAGGTGTCTAAGCCAATAACTAAATTAGTATAATCTTGAATTATTAACAAGGTCCTTTTTGGTTGCCCTAAAACCTAGTAAGAGACTAGAATGCTCTTTGGAGAGAGAGACTAATTTATTAATTTATTATATGATTAATAAATTAAAAAGAAATCAAAATAAATAATTTATTAATATGTTTTGAGGAAAATATATTAATTAGAAATTATAATGTTTAGTTATAAATTAATTAGAATAAATTTTAGGAATAATTGGAATAATTAAAAGTAGAAGGACTAAAGGTGATAATGTTCAAAAATTAAACATTGAGAAACTCTAGAATGTCCTTCAGGGGGAACAAAAATTATAGAGGAGTTCTAGAGTTTCTAGAGCCTTTCTTAGGCTCTAAGGAAACTTGGGGGGGGGGGGGGGGGGGGGAAGGAAAAAGGGATAAGGCTTATCCAAGGAAACATGACTTATCCAAGCCCCCTGATCACCTATATAAACCCTTCCCTGGCCTTAGAAATTCTGGCCATCACATCCTCTCAAAGGAATTCCTAAAATTTCATCCTCTTCCCTCTCTCTTCAATAGCCTCCAACTTCTAGGGTTTAGGTGTGAGCCATTAGAGTCACAAGACTTCTAGTGCTTGCTTTCTAAAGCTACATGAAGAAGGAATCATTTTTTATTTACTACAATAAACTTAAGGTAAGTTTTTTTAATAACCTTTAGTATTTTCAAAAATAGCATTATACTTGTAGGTTTCTAGAATTCAAATTGTTGTTTGCAAATCATACTGAGAACATAGATCATTTAGGGTGTGGACTTAGGGTTTATTTTATTTCGCCAAAAAATAGTTTTTTTTGTAACATCTAAAACCCATCAGTGGTATCAGAGACATTGTTCTCATTGATCTTGCACAAAGTTGAATAGATCAAAATTAGGGTTTACAGAAACTAAACCCTATAACATCCTATTTCCTGCCATTTTTGAGCCATGGACTAGAAGTCCATTTTGTAAGGTTTTTGGCCTTAAGGAGGCAAAGTTTACTCCTTGTGGAAGGAGGTAATGATAGTTAAGAGGTTTTACCCTTGAGTTGTGTTTTGGGCCGAAGGGTAGAAAGGGAAAAGTCTTAGGTCGGGTTCTTGCATGAAATATGGAATTTTGTTCGAGGTGTTTTTAGTCCATGATATTTGGATAATATTGTAGATCTCTTCAACACCTTTCCGTGTATATAAAGAACTTCAAAAACAGAGTTGGAACGAAAAATTTATGGTCGTTTGATGTTAGGGCGGTTTTGGATTGAGCCGTGTGTAACACTCCAAATCAGGTATTACCCATTGAACGCTTGAAATTATAAGTATTGCATAATGGTCCCATAAGTACGTTGGGTGTACTTCAGGAGTAAGCTTAGCGTACCATGCATGGATGATTGTATAGGGCTAGAACGTATGTTGGGCGTACCAAAGGGTACGTGGGGCTTATGTGACGAATGTTTAAACCCTAATTTCCGGAATTAAGACCTAAATAAACATCCTTATCTCATTTGATCTTTACCCTAACCAACCTCCTTCACCCTCAAACGTCCCTGAAACCCTAGAATCATTAGAATGTGTGTTCTTGAGCTTGTGATTACTTCAATATAATCTTCTTGGTGTGTTAGCTAAAAGGAAGAGGAGGAAACAAGGTTGAACGAGAAAGGGCTTCTGGATCTTGCATTTAGAGCAGCTTAGGAAGCTTGAGGAGGTAAAAGGCTTCTTCCTTGACCATCATTGTCATTTCTAGAGCTAGGGTTTTCTATATAGTCCCTTTTTGTGTTCATGGATCGTCTATTGGGAGTATGAGCTACTACAGAGCTTAGGAAGGATGGATATGAGGTCCTTTGGTCCATTCATAGCATAAAAATGGAGTCTTGATGGGTGTTATTGTTGGATTAATGTCTAAGTCCATAACTATAATTAGTAAGACTTGACCCGACCCGGCATGATCCATTTGGGTTCCATGGCATCATGCATTTGGATAGACTAAAATGAGAGAAATAACACTTAAGGTTTGTTAATATATTATAAGTTCTAATATATTAATAAGGTTATTTAATTAGTATTGATCAAGAATTAATTTGGAATTAATTAAGTGATCAAAAGGAGACTAGTTAAATATATGGGTTGATTGTGTAAATAATTCATTCTTATATATGTGGGCTTGTGATCCAAGATTCCTTATGTTGGACTAAGTCCATGGGGTGACCCATGGATGCTCCATGGAGGTTAAAATCCATGGACCATAAGGAATGGGTAAAGTCATGAGTTACATGGTGTAACCCTAATAGCCACCATATAAAAGAATCCCATGGCTCAAGAAATCGTGCACTATGTGTGAGTGTGAGGGCTAAACAATTTCATGGAGTGTTCAAGTTTCTATCAAGTTATTCCAAGTGTATTTGGTGTTGTTTGAACCATTTGAGGCGTCACACTTGGGGCACTAGGCACTCAAGCTTCATGAAGACTTTCTACATCAAAGAGGTATGTATTCTATCTTGCTATATTCATTGTTTTGTATGCTAGATTAAGATAATACCTTGGAAGTTCATATTTGCATGTATAATAGAGAAAACATAGATCCAAAGTATTTAGGGTTGCATGTACACTTAGGAGTGTTAGAATGCTCAAAACACAACATTGGTATCAGAGCCACGAGTTGTTTTCTGTTATATTGATGCAAATATTTTATTTTCAAAGTTGAAAAAAAAGGAAAAAAAAACATGAAGTTTGTCAAATTTTAAGATAATTACTTGTTCTTGTGAAAAACTAATTATTTGTAAAATTTGAATAATTTGCTTTATGAGTTGAATTAGGTCAAATTTAATAAAAGATAAAATCATATGATTATTTTGTTAGTTTTAAAAGTTTGATCTAAAGAGTTTTATTTTTTGAAACCTCCGTAAGTTATGGATATGAAAAGGTTTTAAAAAAAATTGATTCAAAGTTTTTATGGAGTTACAAAATTTGGTGTTAATGTTTTACAGGATTCCATAACTTAAGAATAAGTTATGGATCACCAAAAGTTTTTTGTGTTACCTTGTTTTATGAGTGAATTTAGATTAATGAATAAAATTATGTGATAGTTGGTTTTAATCCAAATTAATCTAAAAGAAGTTCATAAAATGTGTTTATGTAATTTATAAGTCACATTTATGAATCTTAAAACTCATAAAAGTTGCCATATGTTACAAAATGAAGAGTCTTTTTCCTCATTAAATTGTTTTATGACTCCATACCTTGTCCTCAAGTTATGGATGTTCAAGAGTCACTTCATTAAAGTTTTTAAAACTTTAATTAAACTCATAAGTTATGAAAATCCAAGAGTTTTGAATAGTTTCAAAACATGCCCTCAAGTTTTGGAATTTGTAAAGTTTTCCCCATGAATACTTTAATTCCAAGTTAGCACTTAGAATTTTAAAAGTTAAAATTCAACCCTTATACTTTATAATATTATAAGTTAATAATATATATATATATATATATATATATATATATATGTATGTATAAGAGTAAAGTCAGTCTTACCGTTAGTAGGCTTCATTCACGAAGCCGGTCTATAAGGGGGGTATAAGGTTACTGCCTATAAAATGGCAGTTTAATGGGTGTCCACTCTCACCCACCACTTCCTTGACCAGTGGAGGGTCATTAACCGAACGGGTAGGACAAGGACTAGAATTCTCCCTTCATTAAAAGTATTAATGATAAATACTAAGTAACTAAACTCTTATAAATACCCAATCTTAGTTACTTAGGAAAATGTGAATAAGGTGCTAATCCATGAAATTCCACTTTGCACTTTGTTTAAGTCGGTTAGTGGAGCGTGTGTGGTTAACCGGGACACTAACTCGTATTTAACAAGGTAGGCAAAGTGTAACTTAATGTTTATCATAGTATCGATGGAGCGTGTGTTGTTAACCGACACATCGATTGAGGGGTAAACACTTAATGGTACCAAGTAATTTGCATGGTTACTTCACACCTTGTTTTGTGATCCTCGACATCCCAGTCACAAAACCTAAAGGGCACACTCGAGATAGAAACATGCCATTGAACAGTTCAATGAATCTCAAAGATCTAGGAGTTTCAAATCCAATTAAAACCTAATAATACATTTCGTGTATCTTGGTGGAAATTGGTGAATCGTCATTCACATACCTTCGTCATTCACCTACCTTCAAATATTTTATAGCTTGGATTAGGGCATCCCTCTTCTAAGTTATAAAATAGTTTGTTGGGTCCTAGCCTTAATATTTCATATTGGGTGTCATATTAAGGACTTTAGATCAAATATGTTGAATATCTCCCAAAAGATGTCTGGTTTAGACATTTATGATCTTCCCAAATCTCTTGAAACAAGCTTTCCTAAATGAAGATGATGTCCCATGGAAATCATACTTCTTTCACCTCCTCCAATTATTCTCCCTAACCTACAAGTTCTTGACAAGTTCAAGGTCACTCAAGCCCTATTGGCAAGGCAAGGTCTAGGTGTGATCACATCTTGGAGATGTAGTCACATATTGACAAGCCGGGAGAGTTGGGTGTCAAAGTCTTGAGAAAGTTGGTGGTTCAACTACTTTCTAAGTCACATAGCGAGTTCTTTTGGAACACCTATGAAACAGACTATGACAAGACCCTTAATGATCTTATCTATTCGCTAAGATCATCTTCCTAAAACTTTATGGACATCGACAATGGTGACACTGGAAATCCAGAAAAAGCTCTCTCTTCCCAGTGGAAAGGGATCGGCCATAGTCAACTCGGTTGACCAAATGGTAAAGAGAGAGGCTAAGTCTGAGATAGTCCCATTATCAAGGGTCCATAGGTAACTATTGCCAAAGGAAGGGGCATTGGTTGCGAAGCTGCCAAATATACCTAAGGATGTTAAAGTCAATGAGTTTGGCTCTACTTTAGGTAAAGTCCATTCTCTAACTCTATTAAGTGCATGCTGATTCTGATCGCGAAGGTGGATTTCAATCGCATGGTTCGGTGATCAGAATTTTGGGCTATTACTTAAGAGTTATGATATTTATATTGTTTAGGAATAGATAACAACAAGGTTTTTATATGGATTGTAAGGATAAGTTTTCCGCAAAGTTTTAAAATAAAGAAAAAGGTTTTGATTTTATTTATTTTAAGTATCCTTACAATGGCATTTGTGAAAAGTTGTTGCTTATAAGATTCCACTAATAGCAATATTGGAAAGTGAATTTGATTCTTTCATTTGTGGTAGTGTCTAAATTTACCAAATAAGGAAAGATTCTCATCACCCAAGTTTCAGTTGGATAGAAACTTGGAATCATGCAAGTTGTATAGCATGATGAATGAGAACTTTCAAGCATTGAAAAAAATTAAGACTAACTACTTGTTCACATGGATGTGTGAGTCAAGTGAAGGACTAAGGGATCAAGTACACATTCTTGTGCACTGATTAAGTCCACCACAAAAGATCGATAAGATTATTCTTCATAATTTACTGAAGCTCAGTAAATATGGTTATACTTACAAGCTTAAGTGTAACTCTGAGACATTGGAAAAGGTTCCAATGTATGACAGATCGAATAAGAAGAATCAAGTTAGGCAGAAGGATAAAAGTTTCTCAAATCTGAAAAGATGGGAGAGTGCTTTAGTATCAGGTTTTGTGATCATCTTAATGATTAAGAAACCATATCAAAATTAGTTCTCTAAGGAAATCTTAGTGCATTCTTATGACTAAGAAGAGGAACTTGAATTGCTGAAATGGTTAAAACAAGAAGATGAGTCATACTTCGTTTCAATACAAGTCTTAGATTCATACTCCAAGATTGTAACTTGAGTGACATGTCTTAAAGAAGGTTTAAAACACTTGTCAAATGTAACAGTAAAAGTTTCCTACTCTTGTACATTTGAAATTGGTAAGTTGTGATGTTTTGGATAAAACAAAGACTAACTAAGGCCAATTGTGTGAAGTGTTTGTCTTGATTTGAATCCACACTATCTCTTGGATGTTTGACAAGGGAGTCTTATAGGTCAAGAGGACAGTGGGATTCTTAAAGGTCTTGAAAGTCTCAAGAACTAATCAAGAATAAAACCTGAAGTTCTTCACTAGCACACGACTTGAGGTTTATAACCTATCATGTTGACATATTCTATGCCCATTCCAGTTAAAGTTGGCTTTGCATATGAGTTCTTAGAGTTCTCAATTGGTTGCACAACAAATTGGAAGCAATGGCAGACCCTTGAGCTGCCAGGTGGCAAGAAATTAAGATTGAGTTCAATCCATATGAGTTTGGATTTGTCATTATCCTTGTCTTGTGATTATGGTTTTGACAAATTCATATGGGTAGGAACTCATACACCATGAAAATCTAAGTGTCATAAGGTTTCTCTCCGATTCATGAAAATGATGGTGAGGAAACACTTTCACTAAGTAGATTTTAGCTAGATAGCAATTGTGATATTTGCATTCTCAAAGTCGTTAGTGGAGCGTGTGTGGTTAACCGGCACACTAACCTAGACTTGTGAGAAGTGGCAAAAAGGTCTAACCATTATGATTATGGCATCCCTCTTCATAATTGTTTAGACACACCTATGAGCTATCTAAGGGAAGGTGTATGATTTTGATAAAGTTTTATCAAAACAATCTAGTATCAGAAATCTGAACTTTGGTAAGAAAGTCAGCTAATTTCTGAGTACATGTCAAAGCTAGTGGAAGCATAAGTGTTATGCTAATAATCATCATGTTAGTAGAAGCATGATAATTATGATAAGTATTGCAAGTTAGCAATGTTAATTATAGAAAACAAAAGTTTCAATTAGGAAAGAGTTGTTTTGCTATAATTAAGGGAGAGGAAATTATACTTCATCTCAAATCTAAAAGCTTAGATTGAGGTTTTAATCGTATTTAGTCAAGGATATATATATATATATATATATATATATATATATATGAATTTCATGTTGGAATGGCTCAACATAAGGAAATTCTATATATGGGTCCATTATTTGCGGTCTAAAATTCGATTATGATTACGGCATCCCTTTTCATAATCTGAATTATGAGAACTTGGCAAATAGAAATGGAAATGTTATAGCAAAAGACTGGTTTAGTCTTTATGTGAGACATCATGAATCGTGTTCCATATGCTTCGGATATAGGATCGATTACATGTGCTATATTCATCCTTTCTAAAATTTTCCAAATGTCTGGGGCATTAAGAAGGGAAAAGGTCTAGAATTGGATATGACTAAAAGGATTAAATAATTGTCGAGGACAATCTAAGGTTTACCAAATATTGGTTGCTCAAGGACAATTGGAAGTATAATGATAATTCTGGAAGGACCATATTGACATAATCTGTAAAGAGGCAACTCTTGTTCAGAAGTGATAGTCAAAATGGAGTCTGGAAATGTTTCAAAGTTAGAAATTATTCAATCTGTGTAAGATTAGGAAACTTAATGCAAGAAGGATGTTTCCAAGGAGCTGATCTCCTTTGGAATACTCTGTAATGATTGTTGTCAAGTCTTTTTGACTTTGTGCATAATCATTACAAGAGGATCAATGCATATAAGTTTAGAATCTAACAGATTTCAGTAAATGGCATGAATTTGGAATTCTTGCATTTGCAGTAAGGATCTGGAAGTGTGAAAAGAGAATCATTGAAGTTATGTTCAATTGATCTAGTTCACAAAGTAAAGATCATAGACAAACATAGTATGCATACTTGGTGTATGGCATGGCTAGTGTTTAGAAAAACATAGTGTACATGCTTGGAGCATGGGACAACTATTGTTTTAAATTCAAGAATAAAGTTGATAGCTGAAACAGTATACAATGAATAATGTGTAATCATATGGTGATAAATAAAAGGTGTTTTATTTATGTTCATAGGTTTTTATACTATATTGGATTCAACTATTCTTGTGTTTCATTTTACATGTTTTGACTTCCAGAATAAACTAGGTTATTCTTCCGGAGTGACTAAGTTATTCAAAACATCCACAGTCGGTCATATGTTGGAAGTAGATATGAATTAAGATTGTCATGGGTTGGCTTGTAGAGGTCTCAGGTGTTGGACAAAGGGCTATAACACTCATGAGTGCTCATAAGTTCTGAGTATTGGATTCAACCCATGCTCATTGGAATCACTTCATGGATTTTATCACGAGTGATCATGAGACGATAATATCTTATATTCTTCAAACCTAGAGATATGAGTTGTTACTATGATTTGGTTGTACATTGATTACACGAAAATGCATTGGTAACTCGATGTTATAAAATACACCTTTGTGTATGATTCAACAAGTAGTAGAACAAGCCATATGAGTCGAAGTTTATCCATTCCTTTTACCTTCGGGATAAAAGCGATATCTGTGGGCCCCTCGATGATTTGATGATGACAAATGGAAGTGCTCGTCTGGGCCAGGACTGATTTGATTTGTTCAATTAGTCAGTCGTCATAAATCGGAAATCGGGAAACAACAAATGGACAGAGAGAATGATTATAATCCATGTTTCAGTCCATATGATATCTAGAATGGAGGAATATATGATCCCTTATCTAATGGACAAGTCATTGACAAAGGTCAGAGTTCATCTACAAGGTCAGAGTTCGATAGAAGCTTTTGAGAGCTACGATTGCCAGTCAGTTCTTGAAGTCATACGCAATAATAGTTTTAGACTCATCCAAGTGGGAGACTGTTGGATTAATGTCTAAGTCCATAACTATAATTTGTAAGACTTGAACCAACCCGGCATGGTCCATTTGGGTTGCATGGCATCATGCATTTGGATAGACTAAAATGAGAGAAATAACACTTAAGGTTTGTTAATATATTATAAGTTCTAATATACTAATAAGGTTATTTAATTAGTATTGATCAAGAATTAATTTGGAATTAATTAAGTGATCAAAAGGAGACTAATTAAATATATGGGTTGATTGTGTAAATCATTCATTCTTATATGTGGGCTTGTGATCCAAGATTCCTTATGTTGGACTAAGTGTTGGGTTTTTGAGCATTCTAACACTCCTAAGTGTACATGCAACCCTAAATACCTTGGATCTATGTTTTCTCTATTATACATGCAAATATGAACATCCAAGGTATTATCCTAATCTAGCATACAAAAACTATCAATATAACAAGATAGAATACATACCTCTTTGATGTAGAATGTCTTCATGAAGCTTGAGTGCCTAGTGCCCCAAGTGTGACACCTCAAATGGTTCACACAACACCAAATACACTTGGAATAACTTGAGAGAAATCCACAACTCATGAAATCGGCTAGCCCTTATTTTTACACACTCTAGTGTCCGATTTTTGTCAAGAATAAGATCTTTATATAGTGTTACAATTAGGGTAAACCCTAATTGTCATGACTTTCCATTTCCTTGGATCCATGGGTTCAAATATACCATGGAGCATCCATGGACCATCCTATGGGTTTTAGCCCAACTTGATTATCCATGGAGCATTAGCCCACTATACAAGTATGTATGACTTACACAATCAACCCATATATTTAATTAGTCTTCTTTTGATCACTTAATTAATCCTAGATTAATTCTTGAGCAATACTAATTAAATAATCTAATTATTCTTATTATTAATATACTAGAACTTATAATATATTAATAACCATAAGTGTCTTATTTCTCTCATTATAGTCTATCCAAGTGCATGATGCCATGCAACCCAAATGGACCATGCCGGGTCGGGTCAAGTCTTACCAATTATAGTTATGGACTTAGACATTAATCCAAAAGTCTCCCACTTGGATAAGTCTAAAACTATTATTGCGTATGACTTCAGGAACCAACTAGCAATCGTAGCTCTCAAAAGCTTCTGTCGAACTCTGACCTTGTAGATGAACTCTGACCTTTGTCAGTGACTTGTCCATTAGATAAGGGATCATATATTCCTCCATTCTAGATATCATATGGACTGAGACATGGATTATAATCATTCTCTCTGTCGATTTGTTGTTTCCCGATGTCCGATTTATGACGACTGACTAATTGAACAAATCAAATCAGCCCTGGCCCGGCCGAGCACTTCCATTTGTCATCATCAAATCATCGAGGGGCCCACAGATATCGCTTTTATCCCGAAGGTAAAAGGAATGGATAAACTTCGACTCATATGGCTTGTTCTACTACTTGTTGAATCATACACAAAGACACGTTTTATAGCACCGAGTTACCAAATGCGTTTTCGTGCAATCAATGTACAACCAACTCATAGTAACAACTCATATCTCTAGGTTTGAAGAATATAAGATATTATCGTCTCATGATCACTCGTGATAAAATCCATGAAGTGATTCCAATGAGCGCGGGTTGAATCCAATACTCAGAACTTATGAGCACTCATGAGTGTTGTAGCCCTTTGTCCAACACCTTAGACCTCTACAAGCCAACCCATGACAGTCTTAATTTATATCTACTTCCAACATATGACTGACTGTGGATGTTTTGAATAACTTAGTCACTCCGGAAGAATAACCTAGTTTATTCTGGAAGTCAAAACATGTAAAATGAAACACAAGAATAGTTGAATCCAATATGGTATAAAAACCTATGAACATAAATAAAACACCTTTTATTTATCACCATATGATTACACATTATTCATTGTATACTGTTTCAGCTATCAACTTTATTCTTGAATTTAAAACAATAGTTGTCCCATGCTACAAGCATGTACACTATGTTTTCTAAACACTAGGCATGCCATACACCAAGTATGCATACTATGTTTGTCTATGATCTTTACTTTGTGAACTAGATCCATTGAACATAACTTCAATGATTCTCTTTTCACAGTCCCAAATCCTTACTGCAAATGCAAGAATTCCAAATTCATGCCATTTACTGAAATCTGTTAGATTCTAAACTTATATGCATTGATCTTCTTGTAATGATTATGCACAAAATTAGAAAGACTTGACAACAACCATTACAGACCATTCCAAAGGAGATCAACTCATTGGGAACATCCTTCTTGCATTAAGTTTCCTAATCTTAAACAGATTGAAAATTCTAACTTTGAAACATTTCCAGATTCCATTTTGACTTTCACTTCTGAACAGGAGTTGCCTCATTACAGATTATGTCAATATGGTCCTTCCAAAATTATCACTATACTTCCAACTGTCCTTGAGCAACCAATCTTTAGTAAACCTTAGATTGTCCTCGACAATTGTTTAATCCTTTTAGTCATATCCAGTTCTAAACCTTTTCCCTTCTAAATGCCCTAGGCATTTGGAAAATTTTAGAAAGGATGAATATAGCACATGTAATCGATCCTATATCCGAAGCATATGGGACACGATTCATGATGTCTCACATAAAGACTAAACCAGTCTTTTGCTATAATATGTCCATTTCAATTTGCCAAGTTCTCATAATTCAGATTATGAAAAGGGATGTCGTAATCATAATAGAATTTTAGAGCGCAAATAATGGACTCATATACAAAATTTCCTTATGTTGAGCCATTCCAACATGAAATTCATATATATCCTTGACTAAATGATTAAAACCTCACGATCTAAGCTTATAGATTTGAGATGAAGTATAATTTCCTCTCCCTTAATTATAGCAAAACAACTCTTTCCCAATTAAAAATTTTGTTTTCTATAATTAACGTTGCTAACTTGCAATACTTATCATAATTATCATGCTCCCACTAACATGATGATTATTAGCATAACACTTATGCTCCCACTAGCTTTGACATGTACTCAGAAATCAGCTGACTTTCTTACCAAAGTTCAGATTTCTGATACTAGATTGTTTTGATAAGACTTTATCAAAATCATACACCTTCCCTTAGATAGCACACTTGTGTGTCTAAACAATTATGAAGAGGGATGCCGTAATCATAATGGTTAGACCTTTTTGCCACTTCTCACAAGTCCAGGTTAGTGTGCCGGTAAACCACACACGCTCCACTAACGACTTTGAGAATGCAAATATCACAATTGCTATCTAACTAAAATCTACTTAGTGAAAGTGTTTGCTCACCATCATTTTCATGAATCGGAGAGAAACCTTATGACACTTAGATTTAATGGTGTATGTGTTCTTATCCATGTGAATTGTCAAAACCATAGTCACAAGACAAGGATAATGACAAATCCAAACTCATATGGACTGAACTCAATCTTAACTTCTTGCCACCTGGCAGCTCAAGGGCCTGCCATTGCTTCCAAGTTGTTGTGCAACAAATTGAGAACTCTAAGAACTCATATGCAAAGCCAACTTTAACTGGAATGGGCACAGAATATGTCAACACGATAGGTTATAAACCTCAAGTCGTGTGCTAGTGAAGAACTTCAGGTTTTTATTCTTGATTAGTTCTTGAGACTTTCAAGACCTTTAAGACTCCCACTGTCCTCTTGACCTATAAGACTCCCTTGTCAAACATCCAAGAGATAGTGTGGATTCTAATCAAGACAAACACTTCACAAAATTGGCCTAAGTTGGTCTTTGTTTTATCCAAACATCACAACTTACCAATTTCAAATGTACAAGAGTAGAAAACTTTTACTCTTACATTTGACAAGTGTTTTAAACCTTCTTTGAGACATGTCACTCAAGTTACAATCTTGGAGTATGACTCTAAGACTTCTATTGGAACGAAGTATGACTCATCTTCTTGATTTAACCACTTCAACAATTCAAGTTCCTCTTCTTAGTCATAAGAATGCACTAAGATTTCCTTAGAGAACTAATTGTGCTATGGTTTCTTAATCATTAAGATGATCACAAAAACTGATACTAAAGTACTCTCCCATCTTTTCAGATTTGAGAAACTTTTATCCCTCTGCCTAATTTGATTCTTCTTATTCGCTCTGCCATACATTGGAACCTTTTCCAATGTCTCAGAGTTACACTTAAGCTTGTAAGTATAACCATATTTACTAAGCTTCAGTAAATTATGACGAATAATCTTATCGATCTTTTGTGGTGGACTTAATCAGTGCACAAGAATGTGTACTTGATCCCTTAGTCCTTCACTTGACTCACACATCCATGTGAACAAGTAGTTAGTCTTAATTTTTTTCAATGCTTGAAAGTTCTCATTCATCATGCTATACAACTTGCATGATTCCAAGTTCCGGTCCAATTGAAACTTAGGTGATGAGAATCTTTCCTTATTTGGTAAATTTAGACATTACCACAAATGAAAGAATCAATTTCATATTTCCACTCTTGCTATTAATGGAATCATATAAGCAACAATTTTTCTTCAAATGCCATTGTAAGGATATTTTAAAATAAATAAAATCTAAAATTTTTATTTTTAAAACTTTGCGGAAAAACTTATCCTTACAATCCATACGAAAACTTGTTGTTATCTATTCCTAAGCAAAAAATATCGTAACTCCTAAGAAGTAGCTCAAGAATCCAATCTTCAAACTATGCGATAGAAATTCATCTACGCGATCAGATTCAACATATTCTTTCTTTAAGTTTCTTTACTTTTTCTTTGATTCTTAAAACATCAACATGTGACCCAGTCACATCATGTATCAGGAATCTCAGAATAGAACTTAACAAAGTTAGATAGTGGACTTTACCTGAAGTAGAGTCAAACTTATTGACTTTAACATCCTTAGGTAAATTTGGCAGCTTCGCAACCAATGCCCCTTTCTTTGGCAATATAAACATATGGACCCTTTGATAAAAGTACACAGGACTATCACAGACTTAGCTTTTCTCTTTGCCATTTGGTCAACCAAGTTGACTGTGGCCAATCCTTTTCATTGGGAAGAGAATGCTTTACTAGATATCCAATGTCATCATTGTCAATGTCCATAAAGTTTTAGGAAGTTGATCTTATCAAATAGATAAGATCATTAAGGATCTTGTCATAGTCTATTTCATAGGTGTCCCAAAGGAACTCGCTATGTAACTTAGAAAGTGATTGAGCTACCAACTTTCTCAAGACTTTGACACCCAACTCTCCCGGCTTGTCAATATCTGACTACATCTCTAAGATGTGATCACACCTAGACCTTGCCTTGCCAATAGGGCTTGAGTGACCTTAAACTTTTCAAGAACTTGTGGGTTAGGGAGAATAATTTGAAGAGATGAAGAAGTATGATATCCATGGGACATCATCTTCATTTAGGAAAGCTTGTTTCAAGAGATTTGGGAAGATCATAAATGTCTAAACCAGACATCTTTTGGGAGATATTCAAGATAGTTGATCTTAAGTCCTTAATATGACACCCAATATGAAATATTAAGGCTAGGACCCAACAAACTATTTTATAACTTAGAAGAGGTATGCCGTAATCCAAGATATTAAATATTTGAAGGTAGGTGAACGACGATTCACCAATTTCCACCAAGATAAACGAAATGTATAATTAAGTTTTAATTGGTTTTGAAACTCCTAGATCTTTGAGATTCATTGAACTGTTCAATGGCATGTTTCAATCTCGAGTGTGCCCTTCAGGTTTTGTGACTGGGATGCCGAGGATCACAAAACAAGGTGTGAAGTAACCATGCAAATTACTTGGTACCCTTAAGTGTTTACCCCTCAATCGATGTGCCGGTTAACCACACACGCTCCATCGATACTATGATAAACATTAAGTTACCCTTTTCCTACCTTGTTAAATACGAGTTAGTGTGCCGGTTAACCACACATGCTCCACTAACCGACTTAAACAAAGTGCAAAGTGTAATTTCATGGATTAGCACCTTATTCACATTTTCCTAAGTAACTAAGATTGGGTATTATTAAGAGTTTAGTTACTTAGTATTTATCATTAATACTTTTAATGAAGGGAGAATTCTAGTCCTGTCAAACCCGTTCGGCTAACGACCCACCACCAGTCAAGCAAGCGGTGGGTGAGAGTGGACACCCATTAAGTTGCCATTTTATAGGCAACAACTTTATACCCACCTTATAGACCGGCTTCGTGAATGAGGCGTACTAGCGGTAAGACTGACTTTACTCTTATATATATATATATATATATATATATATATATATATATATATATATTATTAACTTATAATATTATAAAGTATAAGGGTTGAACTTTAACTTTTAAAATTCTAAGGGCTAACTTGGAATTAAAGTATTCATAAGAGAAAACTTTACAAATTCCAAAACTTGAGGGCAAGTTTTGAAAGTATTCAAAACTAATTAATTCCATAACTTATGTGTTTAAAGTAGTTTTAATCCAAAAACTCTTCAAGTTCCATAACTTGAGGACAAGTTATGGAAGACTTTAAACTAATAAAAGAATTAACTTTTTCCTTTATTTTATAACTTATGGAATTAATTAAGGTTACACCTTTTTTTAATTTATTATTTAATGAAGAGACTCTTGGTCCTCCATAACTTGAGGACAAATTATGGAGTCATAACACCATTTAATTAGAACTAGACTCTTCATTTTGTAACCTTTGCCAACTTTTATGAGTTTTATTAAACTTAAATGTGACTTTTCATATAACTTGAGGACAAGTTACAAAAACACATTTTAGAATCAACTCTTAGATTAATTTGGATTGAAAACAACTATTTCACTCAACTTTTCTATTAATCTAAGCAACTCATAAGAACAAGATAATTCAAATCAAACTTTTTCATGTAATTAGTCTAAACCTTAAACTAATACAAAACATGAATCTATTGACAATTATCTTTGAAATTGGATTAGCATGAACATTACCACATCAAAAACAAGTTTATAAGTCCAAAAACATCTTAGGGTAATGTTCCTAGTCCAATTCTAGCCAAAAAGTCGAATTTATGCTGTCTGGGGGTCCAACTCGTCGAGTGCACGAACCAACTCGGCGAGTTGGATGCATTTTGCCTTGGACTCGGCGAGTCCATTCATGGACTCGGCGAGTCCATTCATGGACTCGCCGAGTCTGCTGGGCAGACAACATCAAAACTCGATTTTCCAGCTTGTTTTGCAAGTATAACAAGAAAACAAGCCTAGGCTCTGATACCACTGTTGGGTTTTTGAGCATTCTAACACTCCTAAGTGTACATGCAACCCTAAATACCTTGGATCTATGTTTTCTCTATTATACATGCAAATATGAACATCCAAGGTATTATCCTAATCTAGCATACAAAAACTATCAATATAACAAGATAGAATACATACCTCTTTGATGTAGAATGTTTTCATGAAGCTTGAGTGCCTAGTGCCCCAAGTGTGACACCTCAAATGGTTCACACAACACCAAATACACTTGGAATAACTTGAGAGAAATCCACAACTCATGAAATCGGCTAGCCCTTATTTTTACACACTCTAGTGTCCGATTTTTGTCAAGAATAAGATCTTTATATAGTGTTACAATTAGGGTAAACCCTAATTGTCATGACTTTCCATTTCCTTGGATCCATGGGTTCAAATACACCATGGAGAATCCATGGACCATCCTATGGGTTTTAGCCCAACTTGATTATCCATGGAGCATTAGCCCACTATACAAGTATGGATGACTTACACAATCAACCCATATATTTAATTAGTCTTCTTTTGATCACTTAATTAATCCTAGATTAATTCTTGATCAATACTAATTAAATAATCTTATTATTCTTATTATTAATATACTAGAACTTATAATATATTAATAACCATAAATGTCTTATTTCTCTCATTATAGTCTATCCAAGTGCATGATGCCATGCAACTCAAATGGACCATGCTGGGTCGGGTCAAGTCTTACCAATTATAGTTATGGACTTAGACATTAATCCAACACTAAGTCCATGGGGTGACGCATGGATGCTCCATGGAGGTTAAAATCCATGGACCATATGGAATGGGTAAAGTCATGAGTTACATGGTGTAACCCTAATAGCCACCATATAAAAGAATCCCATGGCTCAAGAAATCGTGCACTATGTGTGAGTGTGAAGGCTAAACAATTTCATGGAGTGTTAAAGTTTCTCTCAAGTTATTCCAAGTGTATTTGGTGTTGTGTGAACTATTTGAGGTGTCACACTTAGGGCACTAGGCACTCAAGCTTCATGAAGACTTTCTACATCAAAGAGGTATGTATTCTATCTTGCTATATTCATTGTTTTGTATGCTAGATTAGGATAATACCTTGGAAGTTCCTATTTGCATGTATAATAGAGAAAACATAGATCCAAGGTATTTAGGGTTTCATGTACACTTAGGAGTGTTAGAATGCTCAAAACCCAACAGTTATGACCTCATACATGGATCAAGACTCTTGGAAAGGTCTTAATGAGTTGTTGGGAGCATATGGAACATGCAAAGGAATAAAGTTGCCAACTTTATGCCTTAGGATATCTTAATGGACCCAGATCTAAAGTTGGACATTGAAATTCCAAGTATTAAGCACTTAATGGTCCTTTATGCATACCAGACTAGTACGTCGCGCGTACGACTAAAGGAGTCAGTACGGTGAGCGTACAGAAGTGGTACGTAAGGCGTACGCACTCATTTGGACTTTGGGCTTGTTTTGGACTTGTAAGCCATCGTGACCTTAATCAGTTATTGGGCCTGGTCAAGTTTTGAGTTGGTGGCCCAATTTATCTCTTTTGGGCCAAGGGTGCTTTGGTTTGGCCTTATTGGGATATGAGGCCCATTAATAAGTTTTGGACGTGGACTTTAATCCCATTAGAAAAGGAAAGACTTCTGGGCCACTATGAAAGGACTTAGGCTTAGGTAATTGGGTTCTTTAATCAGATTGTATACAATCGTAATTTTGGGTTAATGGCATTATGGTTCAACACGGGTGGTTTCAGACTGTTAGGCGAGCAACTTTCGAGTTCAACAGACAGATGTGACTCCCCTCATCATACCAATGGGTTAGAGGCACCAAGGTCGGCCTATTTTGTGATATGTGGTACACTAGTTGATGTAGTGATTTATGATATGCTAGTTTTTATATGTTATGTGATATGCTAATTGTTATATGCTATGTGGTATGCTAGCTGCTATGTGATACTTTCATGAAAGACCATGGGGAGCCCATGGCACTTGGATGTAAGACCATGTGGGGGAGCCCATGGCTTCTCAGGTAAAGACCATGGCGGAGCCCATGACACTTGGATGTCAGACCATATAGGAGAGCCCATGGCTTTCTAGGTAAATACTATGGGGGAGCCCATGGAACATAGGTGTAAGACCATGTGGGGGAGCCCATGGCATCCTGGAGTAAGACCATGGGAGGAGCCCACGACATCCTTATATGTTTATATGCATGGCTTATGTGATTAATATGGTTTATATGATTAGGTGGGGTATGCTCTGAGGAACTCACATGATGGGAGGAGCCCACGACATCCTTACAATTTGTTGGTTGTTTCAGGTACTTCAAGATCTAAGGGAAAGGGCCTGACATGATGGCGCGACATGTACTCTCTGGCTTTTTGTTTGGGGACACTTTGATTTTATGAATAATGTATATGATGTTTTGCATTTGAAAACAATTGTGATTGGAATTTTATAACTTATGGAAATGGAATTCATTATTTAAAAATGAACGATTTTATTGAAAATTTGGGTTGTTACTATTTGGTATCAGAGCCTCGGTTTGAGGGATTCGGGCACACCCTTGGATGGGTCAGAACTCAAACTGAGGAAATGGTAAACTTGTTTTAAAAAATCAAAGTTAAAAAAATGTAAACAAATTTATCATAAGAAAAAGGGTGAGTGCAATACGCATAATGGGCAAGCTCAAGTAAGTATTTTCCGCAATATGTTAGCCATGCTATGTTGATATTCGGAATATGATAATCGTATGAATCTTGCTATGTGTATGCTTTCAAAATTGTATACGGTTAGGGTCTTATAGCCTCAGAATAATTGATGTGGCCTTATTTTCTGTTCCTTGTCTGGTTGTGTTCTTAGGGTAGAGTCTGTTATTCGAAAGTCTATTTGATCCTATTTTGTGTATAATTTGAATGCATAAGGCAACATGTTATGATTGATTTGAGTTATGTTTTGATGGGATTGAGCAAATCTTCGGATAGCCTTGGATTTGAGTCATGCGATAGTCTGTGAAATATGTTTTGTATTTGGGACAAATTAGATTTATCAGGTGGATCTTTGGGGAAGGTACATGTAGGTGTGGAAGGTAGTATTGGACCTGTACTACTGAAAACACAGGACTTGTACCCGAACTAATGTTAGATCTGGGAGCTCTAAGGAGAACCAGTGTGGAAGGATTCCTTTTTCGAACATCCTGTTCATTATATCTTGTGATATTTCAGTGCAGTATGGTGATGACACAACACAGAGCAGGGGATCGGGATCAGGATCAGGATCAAGGTCTGGGCTGGGCTATGCTACTGAACCCATTGATGAGAGGTTGCACAAGCTTATAGCGGCTGAGGTTACGAGGGGTATTCTTGATGCCACCCCAGTGATATTCCGTACTGTTAAGGAGGGGATGATGAAGATCATGGAGGAGTGGCTCAGGTCCTTCCGATCCGGGATTGTTGCAGGCAGGTCGGGGCCCAAACTCCCTATTTCTTGGAGTTCAAGGTGTGCGGAGCGCCTGAGTTCTTTAGGGTCCAAGACCCTATTTTTAGTCGACGTTGGGTGGCTGACATGGAGAACGTCCAACGCATGAGCTCTTGCCCTGAGGCGGCAAATCTGGGGTTTGCTTCATGTATGTTGAGGGATCGAGCCAAGGATTGGTGGGAGGAGGTGACCCATCAAGTGGGGTTAGCTGGAGTCACTGAGCTGACTTGGGAGGATTTTTTTAGGCATTTTGAGTTGGAGTTTTCACCATACATCGAGGTGCAACAGATTATGAGGGAGTTCCAGGAGCTACAACAGACCACCGAGACTGTGCCAGAGATCACCACCAAGTTTCGGGAACGAGCACTATTGATCACACAGTACGTTGTAGATGTGGATATAAGGAGGACAAGGTATCATTCCATGTTGAGGGATGATATCTGTGAGTTTGTGATCTTTTCAGGGTGTAAAACCTTGAATGAGATGGTGGATAAGGCCCGAGAGCAGGAGATGGAGTTGGAGTTCCGCACCAAGCAGAAGCCAGAGTAGGCTCAGACGGTGGTAGGTCAGGTTAAAAAGCCTAAGACCACTAATTCTTCCAGTAGGGGCCAATAGGGCCGTGGCCGGTGCACCAAATGTGGTAAGCCGCACAATGGGGCTTGTTGAGCGGCGGGCTCGGGATGTTACACGTGTGGCTAATCGGGCCATCTGAGCAGGGATTTCCCCAAGAAGGGGCTGACTTGTTTCCACTGCAACCAGACCGGCCATAAAAGGGCCAATTGTCCAAGGTTGCATGGAGGAGGAGGAGGAGCAGCGGCGGTGCCTGCGACCGCCACAATGAGGATCACTGATGGCCGCCCTGCCAAGACGGATACTCATGCGATGAAGAGTCGCACATTTCAGCTGACCACAGAGGAGGCGCGAGCTGCACCAGACTTCGTGGCTGGTACGTAATCTATTTTTCTTGATTGATATTATTTGATTATGCTTATATGTATACATATGTGCACTTGTATAGGGACCTTTTCTTCAATGGTATGTCAGCCCATGTTCTTTTTGATTCGGGAGCTACCCGATCATTCGTATCTCTTGCGCTTAGCAAGAAGTTCCGGGATGCTCCGGGGACTTTGGATTCCCCGCTAGAGGTTGAAATTGCTAATGACCGCACCGTGAGTGTTACGAAGGTATATGGGGGTTGTGTCTTGAATATGTTTGGGGAGAAGTTTAGGGTTGATTTAGTTCCGATACCGTTGCGAGGGTTGAAGGTGATCTTTAGGATGGACTGGTTGAGGGCCAACGGGGCCATGATAGATTGCAAGCGCCAGCTAGTGAGAGTTCGAACCCTAAGTGGAGGAGAATTGGTTATTCATGGAGAGAGGGCCTTGAAGGGGCCAACCCTCTGTTCAATTGCGAGGTCTAGGAAATTTCTTCATCAGGGTTGTTCGGGATTCACTGCATATGTCTCGGATACAAAGGTTAAGACCCCAACAGATTTGGGTAGTGTACCGGTTGTACAGGATTTTTGGGATGTCTTTCCCGATGAGTTGCTTGGGGTGCCTACAGAGAGGCAAGTAGAGTTTCACATTGATTTGGTGCCGAGTGTCGCTCCGATAGGATAGCCGCTGTACCGGCTAGGTCCGCTCGAGATGTAGGAGCTGTCTACGGAGCTTCAAGTGTTGCTAGACCGAGGGTTTATGTGACATCCCTATTTTCACGGCCAGAGAAGACCGATTTTGTTTATTCTTTATAAAAATCAGAGTACCTCTTTTAATAATAATGTTGCGGAATTTGTTCCCAGTAAAACATGATAAATACGTTATCAAAGCATTTCCGAAGAAAAGTATTTTTATTCATTTTAAAACATTTGGGATGTCATCGTTAATACAGAAACATAAGCATAAACAGAACTTACATTCATTTACACTAGTGATCTACACTTTTTTAATCTCTCAGTGTAATGTAACTTCGTATTGGCACCTGTGATTCAAATAGCTTGAGTGGGTCAGGTTGGGAAACCTGGTGAGTACATAGGGTTTTCAACCCACAATAATATAATCATTATGTTTAATTATCAGACAATCAATTAACCCAATTACCCATCCCCATTATCTTATTTACTCTTAAGGATCTACCCTAAGAATCAGTTATTCCTCGTTCATTCATTACTAAGGATTATCCTAAGGAATAGGCACGAAATCCATCGTTGCTAATGACACATCTGTCAAGCACAACTACTAATATTATCACTTAGGTGCAACTGCCAGAATTGTAACATTCTTTATGGGGCGAATCTGCTGGTATAGTCCTTTAGGCGCATCTGCCGGGGGTTATGAGGTTCTCTATTAGGTGTTTCTGCCGGTAGGGTCCTTTTGGGCGCATCTGCCAGTGTTATCTCACTTATTGACAATATCGTTTTCGAGAGTCCACTCGCAATACAGGTCAATGAGTTTTTAGAGTACACCGGTGAACACATCGTTCATAACACCTACAGGTTGCGAGCCTGCTAGTGTTCCACTGGAATGTCTAGAATAGTTCGTGGTTGTCATCCATACTCTGCTAGATGACGGGGCCAACATTTGGGTAAAAGGCTTCTCACATCGTCCACCTCTCACCCTCACCTCATGGTCTATTTCAACTCTCAACTCATTATCCAACTCATATTTCATCTACCCATGTTTTACCCAACATATTATGTAGATATAAATACATATACAGTTTAAATCATATAAAACTTGTATAAAATCGTTCATCCAGCATAAATATCAAGTATACAGATAATATGCACACATAGCATGTAATTTATATAAAATACTTCATATCTATGTGTAAGATGAAAGGGACCATGCACTCACCTGATAAGATGGTGACTCGGTACTCGGACTACACTTTGTTATCTCAAAACAATTTTCCCTTGACAAAACCTAGTATCAATACCACTAGGGTTTAGTATAACGTTAACCGTGACTAATTAGTAGTCTAGCTATTATTACTATTATATAAGCGTTAAGCAACACTCTTATATAACTCATAATAATAGCCCAAATAACATTACTATATTGAAACATAAGCTTTACTAAAGATAGGGTAGGCGTAGCTCACTTACAACGGGTTTTTCTCAAAACCAGGCTCCGCCCAAGTAGAGTTTCTGAGCCGAAGGCTCTTCTTATTGGAGCCGTCGGGCGCTCCAGGCTTCCGCCTCGTGCTAGGGAGGTTCCTTAGGCTTTTTGGGGGGTATGGGGGCTTGGAGAGAGGTTTTAGAGAAAGAAAGAAGTTGGTAAAGGTGTGAGGAATGAACTTCACCCGAGACTTCTATTTATAGGTTTCCTGCGGTGTCAACACATCGTGGTGCCACTCACCACGTCGTGGTGTGGCGTAGGCTCCAAGGTTTCGCCTGGTGCTGACACGTGGCATTGCACACAGGGTGAAAATCAACCGATTTTCAAAAATTCATAACTTTTGCATATGAGCTCCGTTTTCGACGTTCTTTATATCCACGCGTAGGTAAAAATCAGATCTACAACTTCCATTTAAACTCTGTCGGCTAATTCTCGACCGATCTTAAATTTAACAGTAGGAGGAGATTAGACTATTAAATGACCGCGGAGAATTTGTAACTCCTTTATACAGACTTCGTTTTCGTCTGTATTTTTACCGTTGAGATCCTATTAATGAGATCTTCAACTTTCATTTAGGTCACGTAGGCCAAAAACCTCTTGAACTAAAATTCGAGTTTCGGGTCGTGCACTGCTATGCCAAATCTTAGAAAATTCATAACTTCCTCATACGAAGTCAGATTTGGGCGTTCTTTGTTTGTATGTTCTCGGTTTAACTTATACTATAACTTTTGCTTAGATCACTAAGTCTAAAAGGTCCTTTATAAAAGTATCACTATTTACATCTCCCGGTGCCGTGCCAGTTTTGCCGTAAAACTTCGACGGGCTGTAACTTCTTCGTTATAACTCGGATTTCAATGTCCTTTATATGTACGGAACCCTTGAGACATATTCTAAAACTTGGTTAAGATTATTTATTCTAAATATTCTTTTGTCAAAAAAACCCCTATTATCTCTAAATTGACTAGCACGGATCTACGGGCGTTACAGTTTATTCATCCGAATAGTTCCCCGTGGGGAGCATCGATCATGTTCGTGAAGAAGAAGGACGGGTCACATACGATGTGCATCGATTATCAGGAGATGAAAAAGCTAACAGTGAAAAATCGTTATCCGCTTCTGAGGATCGATGATTTATTCGATCAGCTGCAGGATGCATCTTGGTTTTCCAAGATTGATCTTCGGTCGGGGTATCATCATATGAGGATTAGGGATGACGATATACCGAAGATAGCTTTCAGGACTCGGTACAGTCACTATGAGTTTGTGGTGATGCCATTCGGGCTCACCAATGCCCCAGCAACGTTCATGGACCTCATGAACATAGTGTGTAGGTTGATGTTGGATCGGTCTATGATCATTTTCATCGATGACATCTTGGTATATTCTAAGACCAAGGAGTAGCATGAGCAGCATCTGAGGGAGGTATTAGAGACACTAAGGATGGAAAGGCTTTATGCCAAGTTCTCAAAGTGTGATTTCTGGTTGCGAGAGGTGTAGTTTTTGGGGCACATCATCAACCAAAAGGGAATCTCGGTTGATCCATCTAAGGTTGAGGCGGTAATGTGATGGGAAATACCGAAGAATGCATATGAGATCCGTAGCTTCTTGGGTTTAGAGGGGTACTATCGGAGATTCTTCCAGGATTTCTCAAAGATCGACGTACCTTTGACTCACTTGACCAAGAAGAATGTGACTTTCCTATGGGGCCTGGACAAGCAGTTGGCTTTCGAGACCTTGAGACAGAGGTTATGTGAGGCCCTGATTCTAGTATTACCTGAGGGATTGAACGATTTGGTAGTGTATTGTGATGCGTCGATCTAAGGGTTAGGGGCGATTTTGTTGCAGAGGGGGCATGTGATCACATACGCCTCGAGGAAGCTGAAGCCTCATGAGGCAAATTATCCCACTCATGACCTGGAATTGGGGGCGGTGGTGTTTGCCCTCAAAATTTGGAGGCATTACTTGTACGGAGTTTAGTGCACCATTTTTACTGATCACAAAAGTTTGAAGTATTTGATGGATCAACAGAATCTCAACATGCGACACAGGAGGTGGTTGGATGTACTGAAAGATTATGAATGCGGGATTTTATACCATCCAGGGAAGGCCAATGTGGTGGCCGATGCCTTGAGCCGCAAGGCGGTGAGTGCTCCGATTAGAGATGTCTGTTTGAGGATGATGGTGATTTCTCCCTTGTTGGATATGATCAAGGAGGCTCGGGTAGAGGGTTTGAAGAAAGAGAGCTGGAAGATAGAGCGGATTTGGGGTTAGATTCCCTTGTTTGTGCGGGATGGTTGGGGTTTATTGATGCATTGTGGCCGAGTGTGGGTGCCGGTATCTGGGGGTGTGAGATAGAAAATCTTATAGGAGACGAACATATCCAAGTTATCTATACATATGGGGGATACTAAGATGTACAGAGACCCGAGATTGAGTTACTGTGGCCTTGCGTAAAGCGGGAGATCGCCTGGTTTGTGGAGCGGTGCTTGACCTGCAGGAAGGTCAAAGCTGAACACCAGCGGCCTCATGGCAAGGTTCAGCCGCTACCTATTCCCATGTGGAAATGGGAAGAGATTACCATGGACTTCATCACGAAGTTACCGAGGATGGTGATGGGTGTGGATTCCATTTGGACAGATTGACCAAGAGTGCCCACTTTATTCCAATCTCCGAGAGCCTCTCTGTTGAGAAATTAGTAGATATTTATGTGTGAGAGGTGGTGGTTAGGAATGGGGTGCCAGTGTCGGTGGTCTCGGACTGGGATGTTCGTTTTACATCCACATTCTGGAGAAAGTTCCACAAGGAACTGGGAATACAGTTACACTTCAGCACTGCTTACCACCCCCAGACAAACGACCATAACGAGCGGATGATCCAGATGCTCGTGGATATGCTACGGGTATTGTTGGGTTTTGAGCATTCTAACACTCCTATGGTGTACATGCAACCCTATAAACCTTGGATCTATGTTTTCTCTATTATACATGCAAATATTAAATATTCCTAGGTTTCATCCTAACTAGCATATTATGAAGCACCTACACTACAAAGTTCTAGATAAATGACATACCTTTTGATGTAGCTTGATGTCTTCAAACTTTAAGAGCTTAGACCCAATAGTGTGGAAGCCTCAAGTGGAATCACAAAGCACCAAAACACCTTGGAAGACTTTAGAGAATATGGATACTTGGCTCACACTTATGAAATCGGTTATTGCCCTCTTTAGTGTATCCACACTAGCCACTAACACAATTTCATGAACCATAAGACCCTTTATATAGTGTGGAGGATTAGCGTTAAACCCTAATACCCATGACCTTTCATTTCCTAGGATCCATGGGATAAAGCTCCATGGACTATCCATGAAGACTTAGCCCAACCTAAATGAACTTGGCCCACTACACATATATATCTAAGAGTCCATATTTAATTAGTTCCTTTTGATCACTTAATTAATTCTAAATTAATTCTTGATCAATACTAATTAAATAATATGATTCCATATTAATATATTAGAACTTATAATATATTAATATTAATCATAAATATACTATTCTTAAAAGACTATCTATATAAATTGTGTCGGTGAAGTGCAACCCAAATGGACCACACCGAGTCGGGTCAAGTACATATCAAATATAGTTACGGAATTAGACATTAATCCAACAGTCTCCCACTTGGATAAGTCTAAAACTATTATTGAGTATGACTTCAAAACCTAACAGGCAATTGTAGCTCGTAAAGCCGCTGTCGAACTCTGACCTTGTCAGCGAACTCTGACCTTTGTCAATGACTTGTCCATTAGATAAGGGATCATATATTCCTCCATTCTAGATATCATTTGGATTGAGACATGGCTTATAATCATTCTCTCAGTCCATTTGTTGTTTCCCGATTTCCGATTTATGACGACTGACTGATTGAACAAATCAAATCGGTCCTGGCTTGGCCAAGCACTCACATGTGTCATCGCTAAATCATCGATGGGCCCACATATATCGCTTTTATCCCGAAGGTAAAAGGAATGGATAAACTTCGACTCATATGGCTTGTTCTACTACTTGTTGAATCATACACAAAAGCACGTTTTATAACACCGAGTTACCGAATGCGTTTTCGTGCAATCAATGTACAACCAACTCATAGTAACAACTCATATCTCTAGGTTTGAAGAATATAAGATATTATCGTCTCATGATTACTTGTGATAAAATCCATGAAGTGATTCAAATGAGCGCGGGTTAAATCCAATACTCAGAACTTATGAGCACTCATGAGTGTTGTAGCACAACTTTGTCCACCAACTTGGACCTCTACAAGCCAACCCATGATAGTCTTGATTCATATCTACTTCCAACATATGACCAACTTTTGATGGTTTGAATAACGTAGTCATTCCGGAAGAATAACCTAGTTATCATGGAAGTCAAAACATGCAAAGTGAAACACAAGAATAAATGAATCTAATATGGTATCAAAACCTATGAATATAAATAAAACACTTTCTATTTACCACCATATTGATTACTCATTATTCATTGTTTCGGTTTTATCAACTTTATACTTGAATTAAAACACTAGATGTCCCATGCTCCAAGCAAGTACACTATGTTTTCTAAACAATAGCTTTGGCATACACCAAGTATGAAATCTATGTTTTTCTATGATCCTTTTTCTTTGTGAACTAGATTAATTGAACATAATTTCAATGATTCTCTTTTCACACTCCCAAATCCTTGTCTTAAATGTAAGAATTCCAAATTCCTATCATATATCGAAATCTGTTTAGATTTTAAACTTACATGAACTGTTCCTCTTGTAATGATTATGCACAAAGCCACAAAGGCTTGACAATAATCATTACAGAGTATCCCAATGGAGACCAACTCCATGGAACCGAAGTCTCATATTCAAAGTTCATTGCCTTTGAACATTCTTCTTGCATTAAGTTTCCTAATCTTACACAGATTTATTGAACAACTTCCACCTTCCCATATTCCCATTTTGACTATCACTTCTGAACAAGAGTTGCCTCTTTTCAGAATATGTCAATATGGTCCTTCCAAGAATTAACATTATACTGTAACTGTCCCTGAGAAACCAATCTTTGGTAAACCTTAGATTGTCCTCGACAATTGCTTAATCATTTTAGTCATATCCAATTCTAGACCTTTTTCCCTTCTTAATGCCCCAGGCATTTGGAAAATTTTAGAAAGGATGAATATTATAGCACATGCAATTGATCCTATATCTGAAGCATACAGGACACGATTCATGATGTCTCACATAAAGACATGATTCTAGACCAGTCTTTTGCTACAATATTTCTATTTGCCAAGTTCTCATAAATCAGATTATGAAAAGGGATGTCGCAATCATAATCGAATTTTAGAACGCAAATAATAGACCCATATATAGAATTTCCTTATGTTGAGCCATTCCAACACAAAATTCATATATATCCTTGACTAAAGATGATTAAAACCTCAATCTAAGCTTTTAGAATTGAAATGAAGTATAATTTCCTCTCACTTAATTATAGCAAAACACCTTTTCAACCCCTACAACTCCACGAATTGAAACTTTTGTTTTCTATAATTAACATTGCTAACTTGCAACCTTTATCATAATTATCATGCTCCCACTAACATGATGATTATTAGCATAACACTTATGCTCCCACTAGCTTTGACATGTATCCAGAAAACAGCTGGACTTCTAACGGTCAATACTAGATTGCTTTGATAAGACTTTATCAAAATCATACACGTCATCTTAGATAGCTCACAGGTGTGTCTAAACAATTTCAGAACTATGAAAAGGGATGTCGTAATCATAGTCTCAATTGTTCAGACCTTTGCTATCTGCTTCAAATCTACTTGGTGGAAGTGTTTCCTCACCATCATTTTCATGAATCGGAGAGAAACCTTATGACCCTTAGATTTTATGGTATATGTGTTCCTTTCCATGTGAATTTTTGTAAAAACCATAATCACAAGACAAGATTAGTGACAATTCCAAATTCATATGGACTGAACTTGTGCAATCTTAAATTCTTGCCACCTGGCAGCTCAAGGGTCTGCCATTGCTTCCAAGTTGATATGCAACCAATTGAGAACTCTAAGAACTCATATGCAAAGCCAACTTTAACTGGAATGGCCACAGAAATAGAAATATGTCAACACAATAGGTTATAAACCTCACGTTGTGTGCTAGTGTTAAACTATATGTTTTTTTATTCTTGATTGGATCTTGAAATTCTTTTTAGGATCTTTAAGACTCACACTGTCCTCTTAACATATACGACTATCTTGCCAAATATTCAACAGATTGTGCGGATTCTTTATCAAGATAAACACTTCACTCAACTTATAGTCTTGGAGTATGACTCTAAGACTTGTTTTGGAATGAAGTATGACTCATCTTCTTGATTTAACCATTCCAACAATTCAAGATTCCTCTTCTTAGCTATCAGAATGCACTTAGAGGATGAATTGTGATAAGGTCTCTTAATCATTAAGATGATCATATAACATGACACTAAAGTACTCTCCCATCTTTTCAGATTTGAGAACTTTTATCCTTCTACCTATTTTGATTCTTCTCATTCGCTCTGCCATACATTGGATCTTTTCCAATGTTTCAGAACTATACTTAAGCTTGTAAGTATAACGATATTTACTAAACCTTAGTAAATTATGACGAATAGTCTTATCGATATTTTGTGGTGGACTCTGACAAGTGCACAAGAAAGTGTACTTGATCCCTTAGTCCTTCTCTTGAGTCACATATACATGTGACCACGGAACTAGTCTTAATTTTCCAAAGTTGAAAATTCTCATACATCACACTAAACACCTTGTGTGATTCCAAGTTTCGGTCCAATTGAAACTTGGGTGATGAGAATCTTTACTTACTTGCTAAATTTAGACACTACCACAAATGAAAGAATCAAGTTCATTTTTCCAATGTTACTAGAAACATACAAACATCAAGTTTTCATAAATGTCATTGTAAGGAGATATAAAATAAAGTAAAACAATTTTTTATTTATTTATCAAAATACGAAAAAACTTTTCCCTTACAATGCAACTTTAAATGAAAACAATGCTATTACATGTTTCCTAGCAATCTATCATAACTCCTAAGAGTAGCTCAAGAATCCGATCTTCAATCAAGCAATAGAAATTTATCTTCGCGATCAGATTCAACATATTCTTTCTTTAAGTTTCCTTCACTTTTCCTTTTATTCTTAAAACATCAACATGTGACTCAGTCACATCATGTAAAGAATCTCAGACTAGAAACTTAATCGAGTTAGATAGTGGACTTTACTTGAAGTAGAGTCAAACTTATTGACTTTACCAGTCTTATGATCTTTTAGGTAAATTTGGCAGCTTCGCAACCAATGCCCTTTCCTTTTGGCACTTTAACATATGCACCCTTTGGTAATGGTACATGGGACTATCACAGACTTAGTTTTCTCTTTACCATTTCATCAACCGAGTTGACTATGGTCAATCCCTTTCCATTAGGAAGAGAATGTTTTTTCTGGATTTCCAGTGTCACCATTGTCAATGTCCATAAAGTTTTGGGAAGTCGATCTTCTAATCAAATTTGCTTTACTATCCTTCATTGTTGATTCAACAACACCAAGCAAATAGATAAGATCATTAAGGGTCTTGTCATAGTCTGTTTCATAGGAGTCCCAAAGGAACTCACTATGTGACTTAGAAAGTGATTGAACCATCAACTTTCTCAAGACTTTGACACCCAACTATCCCGGCTTGTCAATATGTGACTTCATATCCAAGATGTGATCACACCTAGACCTTGGCTTGACAATAGGGCTTGAGTGAACTTGAACTTGTGGGTTAGGGAGAATAATCAGAGGAGGCGGAGGAAGTGAAGTTCCAAGAGATTTGGGAGGATCATAGATGTATGAACTAGACATCTTTTGGGAGATATTCAAGATAGTTGATCTAAAGCCCTAATATAACACCCAATATGAAATATTAAGGTTAGGACCCAACAAACTATTTTATAACTTGGAAGAGGGATGCCGTAATCCAAGCTATAAAATATTTGAAGGTAGTTGAATGATGATTCACCAATTTCCACCATGAAAATGAAATAATTTAATTAGGTTTTACTTGGATATGAAACTCCTAGATCTTTTGAGATTCATTGAACTGTTGAATGGCATGTTTCAATCTCGAGTGTGCCCTTCAGGTTTTCTGACTGGGATGCCGTGGATCACAAAACAAGATGTGAAGTAACCATGCAAATCACTTGGTACTCTTAAGTGTTTACCCCTCAATCGATGTGCCGGTTAACCACACACGCTCCATCGATACTATGATAAACATTAAGTTACCCTTTGCCTACCTTGTTAAATACGAGTTAGTGTGCCGGTTAACCACACACGCTCCACTAACCGAATTAAACAAAGTGCAAAGTGTAATTTCATGGATTAGCACCTTATTCACATTTTCCTAAAGTAACTAAGATTGGGAATTATAAAAAACATTTAGTTACTTTATATTTATCATTAATACTTTTCATGAAGGGAAAATTATAGTCCTTGTACTACCTGTTCGGCTAACGACCTTCCACCAGTCAAGGAAGCAGTGGGTGAGAGTGGACACCCATTAAAATGTCATTTTATAGGCAGTAACCTTATACCCCCCTTATAGACCAGCTTCGTGAATGAGACCTACTAATGGTAAGACGACTTGATCTTATACATATATAAATATTATTAACTTATAATATTATAAAGTATAAGGGTTGAATTTTAACTTTTAAAATTCTAAGGGCTTAACTTGGAATTAAAGTATTCATAGGAAAACTTTACAAATTCCAAAACTTGAGAACAAGTTTTTGAAACTATTCAAAACTTTTCATTTCATAACTTATGAGTTTAATGGTTCGTTAAAATGAAGACTCTTCATTTTTATGGAACCTCTTATTCTTTAATAACACTTTTAAAGAAGTGATTCTTAAACATCCATAACTCGAGGACAAGTTATGGAGTCATAATACTATTTAATGAAAAAGGCTCCTCATTTTTTTATGTAACCTATGACACTTTTATGAGTTTTATGATTCATAAATGTGACTTTTCATGTAACTTGAGGACAAGTTACAAAAACACATTTTATGAACTACCTCTAGATTAATTAGGATTGAAAACAACTAAAACATAATTTTTTTCATTAATCTAAACTAACTCATAAATCAAGGAAACATAAAACTTTTGGTAATCCATAACTTATGGAGTTAAATGCTTATTTTATGATGAAACTTTTCATGTTCCATAACTTAAGAATAAGTTATGGAAATCTTTTAAAACATTAACACCAAATTTTGTAACTCCATATAAACTTTGAAACAGTTTTTTTTAAAACCTTTTCATATCCATAACTTATGGAGGTTTCAGAAAAAAAGTCTTTAGATCAAACTTTTAAAACTAATAAAATAATCATATCATTTTATCTTTTATTAAATTAGACCTAATTCAACTCATATAGCAAATGTTTCAAATAATTATTTTTTCACAAAAACAAGTAATTATCTTAAAATTTGACAAACGTCATGTTTTTTTTCCTTTTTTTTCAACATTGAAAATAAAACATTTGCATCTATATAACAGAAAACAACCCATGACTCTGATACCACTGTTGGGTTTTAAGCATTCTAACACTCCTATGGTGTACATGCAACCTTATAAACCTTGGATCTATGTTTTCTCTATTATACATGCAAATATTAAATATTCCAAGGTTTCATCCTAACTAGCATATTATGAAGCACCTATACTACAAAGTTCTAGATAGATGACATACCTTTTGATGTAGCTTGATGTCTTCAAACTTTAAGAGCTTAGCCCCAATAGTGTGGAAGCCTCAAGTGGAATCACAAATCACCAAAACACCTTGGAAGACTTTAGAGAATATGGATACTTGGCTCACTCTTATGAAATCGGTTATTGCCCTCTTTAGTGTATCCATACTAGCCATTAGCACAATTTCATGAACCATAAGACCCTTTATATAGTGTGGAGGATTAGGGTTAAACCCTAATACCCATGACCTTTTATTTCCTAGGATCCATGGGTTAAAGCTCCATGGACTATTCATGAAGGCTTAGCCCAACCTAAATGAACTTGGCCCATTACACACACACACACAAATATATATATATATATATATATATATATATATATATGATTCCATATTTAATTAGTTCTTTTTGATCACTTAATTAATTCTAAATTAATTCTTGATTAATACTAATTAAATAATATGATTCCATATTAATATATTAGAACTTATAATATATTAATATTAATCATAAATATACTATTCCCAAATAACTATCCATATAAATTGTGTCGATGAAGTGCAACCCAAATGGACCATGCCGAGTCGGGTCAAGTACATATCAAATATAGTTATGGACTTAGACATTAATCCAACAGGTATACGTACTGGATTTTGGAAGGAGGTGGGATACGTATCTCCCACTAGCAGAGTTTTCATATAACAATAGTTATAATGCTAGTATGGACTGACCCCCGTTTGAGATGTTGTATGGTTGGAGGTGTAGGACTTCTGTTTGCTGGGGCAAGGTAAGGCATCGAGTCATGGGGAGAACCAAGGTGGTGGTTAAGACTATCGGGTTGATTAAGTAGGCGCGTGACAGGTTGTAGGTTTCCCAGAGTCGTGAGAAGAGTTATGCCGACCGGTGCTGATCGGATCTCAAGTTTCAGCTGGGAGATTTCGTTTTACTAAAAGCTTTCACCATTGAAGGGCATTATTAGGTTTCAGAAGAGGGGCAAGTTGGGACCCCGATTTATTGGTCTATTCAGGATTTCTGCCCGAGTCTACAGGGTTGCTTATTGACTGGACCTCCCGGACGAGTTGAGTCAGATTCATAACACCTTCCACATGTCCCAATTTAGGAAGTGTGTCACCGACGAGGCCACAATTATCTCTTTGGATGACATTCAGGTAGATGAGAGCCTGAATTACATTGACAAGCCCATCGTTGTTCTGGATAGAAAGACTAAGGTTTGTCGTAACAAGTAGGTAAAGCTGGTGAAGGTGCAATGGCAGCACCGAAGAGGCTCCGAATGGATATGGGATTCGGAAGATGAGATGCGAGAGCATTACCCAGATCTGTTTGTGTCTGCGGACTTTGAGGATGAAGTCTAGTTCAAGTGGGGGAGAGTTGTAACACTCCAAATAAGGTATTACCCTTTGAACCTTTGAAATTATAAGTATTGCATAATGGTCCCTTAAGTACAATGGACGTACTTCAGGAGTACGTTTAGTGTACCATGCATGGATGATCGCGGAGGGCCAGCATGTACGTTGGGCGTACGTGACGAATTTTCAAACCCTAATTTCCGGACTTAAGACCCATATAAGCATCCTTGTCTCATTTGAGCTTCACCCAAACCAACATCCTTCACCCTCAAACATCCCTGAAACCCTAAAATCATTAGAGTGCGTGTTCTTGAGATTGTGAGTGCTTTAATACCATCTTTTTGGTGTGTTAACTAAAAGGAAGAGGAGGAAACAAGCTTGAACGGGAAAGGGCTTATGGATCTTGCATTTAGAGCAGCTTAGGAAGCTTGAGGAAGTAAAAAGCTTCTTCCTTGGCCGTTGATGTGCACAAAAGTACCCACTAATTTTAATATTTATAACCTAGCAAACTTAACTAACTATGCACTTATAGGCAGTGTACCTAGTCAGATTACAGTATAGCTTAGGTAAGTCAGGTGTCGATCACAGGGAACGGTGTTCTAATTAATTTACTTACTATTAAATTAACCTAATTTATTGACAAATTTAAAAAGGGTTTTATCTGGTTTTACAAGATCAGATGAACTTAAATCAAACTCAATAAATAAAAACACACTCTTGTTTAGTTTGAATCCACTTCTCCCTTATGGCTAGCTAATGATTACGGATTATTAAGTTGGTTTTTTAGTTGTATTAGTAATTTAGTTCTAACTTACCAATAATTAACTAATTCATGTCAAACCATGTATGTTCACACATAATTAAACACATAACTAATTATGAATGTAAATATGCTATGTAAGATTTGTTGTATAAACGCAATTATGATCACAATACACGTTCTCTAACACAGCTAAGCTTTATTTATTCTAATTACTAACTAAGATTGGTCAATCCTAGCTCTAACAATTCAATGTTCACTAAATCATTAGGTAAACAGGTTCATGCAGTTTAATGGTCACTAAGCTACACAGAACATGTAGTCAAGCAATTAGACAAACAAATAATAGCATGCTAGGTTATACAAATCAAACACAAGCAATTTTTACTAACTAAACTTAATCCATAAACATATAACTATTCATAAGTTTAAAGCTTCATCTAGCTAAACAAGAGTAGCTAGATTCAGCTGCTCATCATAGCAACTAAACCAACACATCTAAAAATAATGAAAGACATGTTCTTATTTAACTAAAATATAAACCTTTACTCCTTTTGGTGTTGAAAATCCTCTTCCAGAACCTTTCTTTCGCTCTTAATTGTCTCCTGGAACTCTTTTCTTTTGCCAAAAGCTTCTTCTTTTCGTAATAATCAGGAGGACTTATATAATCCTCAAAAAACCGCGCAACGTCGTGGCCAGATGCGCCACGTCGTGGGCTTCAAGCAATCTGTATCCTTCAAGGAAATCCTCCGCGTCGCGATGTCTATCTTCTGGAACACCCGTGCCACGTCGTGGGCTTCATCGCCACGTCGTGAATTGAGTGTTTATCGTGAATTTATTATTTTCTTGTCTTTCAAGCCTCCCATGTTCCACATTTTGGCACTTTTGGTCCCTCTCTTCGAAAATCCTTTATATTGACTGAAAATAACAATTTAAAGTCATAAGTATCATTATTCTAAACATATTATCAATTTATTAATAAAAATGTACTTAAATATTGCCTAAAAATAAGTATAAATATGGCAATATCAAAATACCCCACACTTAGGCTTTTCTTGCCCTCAAGCAAATTTAAACTTAATTCTTAATTACTAACACCACACAGAACAATCCGACTCTAGTTCAGCCATTATGCCAAGACCTCAACGCATGCTTTTGTGTCTAAAATTTTCCTAAAGTACCCCCATACTTTAAATACTCACAATCTTCATAAACACTCGCCCACTTTTTCCGAACAATGCTCATTTTATGCAACCCTCCGACTCCATCCTCAGAAAACCTCCTTATCCTCAAGGTATTTTTAGTTGAGCAACCTAAGTATACATAATCTAGAATTACAATCATTGATACCACTATGGAGCTCTTTCGGAATTCTTCACTTCTTTGACATTTGATCTTTGATTTCTTTGAATTCACCACCTTATTTGATTTGATTTCTGGTATCTTCAACTTTTGAATTTCTTGGAATTTTGATCTTTTGATCTTCACTTTATTTGCTCCAAAATTCTTCACACTTTTCTCGTAATTCTCTCTTTTTTTTTTATACATGTACCTCACTTTTTTTTTCACTCAAAACCTACATGCTTAAGCAGAGGCACTCAACCTCAACCTTTATTGGTTAATGGTAATAATTTTCCTGGATACATTTCAGGTTTAGGCTGCTAAACATATTGCATCCCTCAAACCAAGCAGGTTGTGATTTTGTTCCATGATTTCACTAAAATAAGGGAGGCCACAAATGCACTATAACGTATATTGGCTCAACTAAACATTTGAACTTTCATCGAATCATTCCACATAATACTAGCAAATATAACTAGCAAATATAGCTCAAATTATTATTACTAGATTTAATTATTAAAAATTCAAAATTTTCAATTTTTTTACTATCAAATTCTATGACTATCTAGCAAATTTTTACTTTCTCTACCCCTACCCCACACTTATTTCATACAATGCCCTCATTGTATTCATAAAAATAAATCAAAATTAAAGAAAAGGGAGAAAAAAGAACAGACTCCCCTGGGATAGTGGCGTGAGCATCTCCAAAAAGTGTGGAAAACGTGCCTTCGAAATTTGGACCTCCAAAAATAGAAAATCGGTGTAGAACTGGGTGAATACGTAAACATGACTCGGAACTTCAATTCTTCAACGTGGGTATTTGTAAGTAAAAATGCGGGCAATGATAAACTGGGACACATCGTGGCAGGTAACTGGCCACGTCGTGATATGGGATCAAAGCGCGAACACGAAAATGCTGAATTTTTTCACATTGCAAGTGCGCCACGACGTGGCGTAAGGATTCCATGTCGTGGAAACTGGTCATCTGCAAAAAATTGCCTTATTTCCTTCATGTACTCTAACAACTTGACCAGTGGCTAAATGGTTTAAGACGCTTCTATGCAAATATATTTCCCAACTGTAACCTCTCTCCTAATATACCCCACACTTATCTTGAATTGTGGGTTCCAACTCACGACTCTAAGCTTCCTTGACTAGACAAACACGACTCGAAAGTTAACCTTTTATGCTCCTTAGAATTCCAATGCTAATCTGAAAAATGGAACAACCCAAAAGAAAGAAAAAAATTAACATCATAGTTTAAGAATGGTTTACATTACACACCAAATTCAAACATAAAAACAAACTAACAAAATAAAATGAAAAGAAATAAAATCAATCATCATCTTGATCTTGTGCTCCACTTGGCCCTGCCCCGTCATTCTGCGGACGCCATAGCTCCTCCCATGTCGGAAAATAGGGATACTGAGGTGGCATAGAAGGTGGTCGGATCACACCCAGATGCGAATAAATACCCTCAGTAAGCTGGGTATGGTAAATGGCATGCCCCCGTAAATTATCCAAATACGTTCCCACCCGACTCTGAAAAGGGTCGGTAGGCACTCCCTGCACATTCTGCGAAGCAACACGCTCTCTCTCGACTTCACCTCTAGCCCGCACATTCCGACGCCGCGGTCTGGCTGGTGGTTGCTGTCCTGGCTGTGCCTCCTCTTGCTCGTCATCTATCGGTGGTATAACAAAACGACCCCCGATATTCACCACCGCTCGCATAACACCCAAGACTTGAATGGTCAAGTCTGTGTCCGGGAATCGAGTAAGATTCCTCACAAAGTCATGGGTCAAAATATGATATGACCTAGCCAGGCGAGTAACCAAATGCCCCCCTGTAATCGGGCTCCCGGGCCTAGAATTGGCCGCTTTCTTCCCCATGAATCTCGCCAACATATATGGTAAATCACAACAAACTCCCGAGGTAATAAGAGTCCATAAATAAAATAGATTCTGAATGGGGACCTTATCACCATGATGCTTGTGATTTATTGAAAAAGTGATAAGGCGGTGTAAAAATCGGAAAACCGGATTCCGAATTTGTGACTCACTCGAGTCACGAGTGTTGTACTCATGGCTAGAAATGCTCCGCCAGAACTGCACATGCATAGTAACGGGAGCAAAATCTCGAACACATCCAAGCAAGAACGGAATGAAAAACGGAGATTGTGTCTCCACTTCTGTATAGAGCCCCATACGCCAAGCAAATTCCCGAACACTACACTCTCGATATACACCACCCAAACGAAACACAAGTGCCCGGTTGTAGGTGAAATCAAGGGTGCGTTCCTCGAAGCATACGGTAGAGAAAAACTCTACCGATAATTCCCGGTATACAGGTTCTTGGATGGCAAACAAATTCCTCCACCCGTGACAAGTGAACGAAAATTGGTCCCCCTTCGTATGTTTTCGACCAATAGCGTGTCAACTCTGCAACCATTCCCACTTCACCAAGCCATCCCCAATCGATAATTGGGGCTATTTCAAACTCCCTATTATACAGCCATCCAAGCCGATTGTCGTAAGTAGTTAGCAACGGTCAGGGAATGTTTTGAGGAAACTGGTATAAGGGATGTATGCTTGCTACATCTATCGGGTTTTCCTCCTGTGGAACAGCTCGTCGTGGTCCCATTTCTGCATACGAAAGCAAACCAAAGCAGCAAACAACCAACATATTAAAACAATTTAAACCTGTTTCACAGAAGTCACGACGTGGCCAGGCTACGCCACGTCGTGGGCCGCGATCGGTCACAGTTTCTAGATCGGTCTATGTGCATGCCGTTTCTACTAAAATTAATGCTTGGGGTTTGTTCCTATGGACATTTAAGAGATATTCAACCTAAAATCAACCACTAGATTCAACCAATTTCGTGAATCATACAAACCCTAACCATGAAAACTTGAAATTGAAAGAACTAACTACAAAATAATAAGTAAAACACATACCAAGTAGATTAATTGGTAAGATCTTGCAAGGAAATTGGAAGTAGATTAAGAAATTGGCTGTGGGGTTATGCTGTTCCCGTTCATGCGGCAGCTTCTAAGTATGATTGGGGCTTATTGGTCAAAGGGTTTTAAGGAAATGGTCCCCCTGATTTTTAAAGGCCACGACGTGGCTGGCTATGCCCACGTCATGGACCTTAAATCCGCTTTATAGTCCCGTGTTTCCATTTCAACCCACGACGTGGCTGGCTATGCCCACGTCGTGGAAACTGCCAAATGCAAAATTTTAATAAAGTCTAACATATTAACTAATTACTTTGCATTTCATTCATTATTTAAAGTTCCCCACAGCTAATTCTTTACCAATTATCAGTTTTTAGATGATGAATTAATGTCTTTCCTAATTAAAAGCAAAAAAAAAATTAAAAAGAAAAGGAAATGCAAACCAAGCTCGGGTTGCCTCCCGAGAAGCGCTTCTTTTTCTTGGACTTTTGAGCTGGACTCCGTGCCTTCTACGTTGAATCTTCGGAAGAGTCTACCACTAGGATCTTTTGTTCCTTGAACCGCCGCTTGTAAGCTTGAACTCGTCTTTTATATGCCTTCTTTGAATTCTCCTTTTTAGCTTTTTCATCTTCTTCAAGCTTGCGTTTTGTGCCCTTCGTTTGTTCCTTGCACTCCATAGCATTCTCCTCCTCTTTCACCACCGGCCTTGTTACTCTTGAAGTGACCTCCTCTTCATCACTTGTCATTTCCTCATCCTCTTCGCTCACCCAAGAAGGCGGACTCTTGTAAGCTATGACTTCAATCAAATACGGAACAGATGCCCTCGGTTTTGTCCTTTTGACTTGATGAACTGCCTTTATCTCTTCTTCCATAAGCTTTTCCAGTTCTTCTAGTTCATTCTCTTCATTAATTGTGAACACCTCTTCTTTATCTTTTTGAAAGTCATCTTTTATCCCAAAGACTTCTTGTTCATCTCCAACCCTTAAAGTGAGCTTAGACTTGCGGATATCAACAAGGGCTCCAGCAGTGTTAAGCAATGGCCGACCAAGGATTATTGGAACATCCGGATCTTCTTTCATGTCTAAGACTACAAAGTCTATTGGAAAAACAAATTTTCCAATTTTCACCAAAATATCCTCCACGATGCCACGGGGTTGTGTCACCGAACGATTCGCCATGTGAATCTTCATTTTTGTAGCCTTCATCTTCTGAATCTCCAATTTTTGATAAAATGAAAAAGGCATCAGATTAATGCTAGCCCCAGAATCGGCTAAAGCATTAACCTTCATTTTATTCCCAAACTCACATGGAAGAGTGAGGCGTCCAGGATCCCCCATCTTTTCTGGTGTTTCTCCCAACACAGCTTTTGAAGTTTGCTCACTTAGAATCACTGTAGACTGCTTCTTTAATTGCCTTCGAGTGTCTATCAAGTCTTGCAGTAATTTCTGGTTCTCGGGAGCTTTGGATAAGGACTCGAAAAAGGGGGTATTAATTGGGATTCCCTTCACATGCTTTACATACTTTAAATGCTCCTTCTCCAGTAGACTAAGTGCAGCTCGGGTGGGAAATGGCAAAGGTGGCTGATAAGGTGGAACGGGCTCAAAGGGGTTTTGATCAGACATGCTCCACGTCGTGGCCAAAGGAGTGTCACGTCGTGGCGAGCCTGGTTCAGCAATTTTTCCACTTTCGATCCTTGATTTCTTGGGCTGCTGCGGTTCTTCTTCCAATGCCTCCAGGAACTCAGATATTGCATCTTCTTCAGTATCGATGGCCATTACGTGAGATTGGGTCTTTACTTCGGGATTCTTCGGGGACAATTTTTCATGAACTAGAGTGGCTAGTTGACCAAATTGTACTTCAAGGTTATGGATGGAGGCTTGCTGGTTCTTTATCAAAGTTTGTTGTTCCAAAATGGCGGAATCAGTGGCATCGTGTCTCTTTTCCGAAGCCTCCATAAACTTCATCAAAATGGTCTCTAGGTCGGGTTTCTTCTCGGTCGGTGGCTGCTCCTTTTGATAAAGGCCTCGACCTGTCTGCCTATATTTTTCTTCTTTTTGCTTGTTATACTCTTCATATGGCAGCCACTCCTTCTTCGGTTTCCTCCAGTCCTCATCAAACTTATCCCCACTTGGTTTGGACGGGTGTATGGTCCAAATGCTCAGGATTGCTCTTGTGCTTTGCTGATGAACTTGACTCTCCTGTCTTTTTTCCTGACTTCCTAGAAAAAGCTGACTTCAATTCTTGCAAGGGCATCTTTTTCTTGTGAAGTGCAGACTCGGGGTCTTCAAGTGGTGGCACCAAGTGTGTGTTTGAGCTTCTGGTCATGAACTCCTGCAACTTGCTAAACTAAAAACGTAAAGCTGAACTAAAATAAGAAAAACTAACTAAAAACTAAAAATTGAGTTTTCTATCTGTTCACGTCGTGGCAGGTATTACGCCACGTCGTGGACTATGTGTCTGACAAAAAAAATTAACTTTTTGTGATTTTTATTCCACAAAAAGGATCGATCAATTTAATGCATATAAATAGGCTAAAAACTAAGTCGTTCCCCAGCAACGGTGCCAAAAACTTGATGTGCACAAAAGTACCCACTAATTTTAATATTTATAACCTAACAAACTTAACTAACTATGCACTTATAGGCAGTGTACCTAGTCAGATTAAAGTATAGCTTAGGTAAATCGGGTGTCGATCACAGGGAACGATGTTCTAATTAATTTACTTACTATTAAATTAACCTAATTTATAGACAAATTTAAAAAGGGTTTTATCTGGTTTTACAAGATCAGATGAACTTAAATCAAACTCAATAAATAAAAACACACTCTTGTTTAGTTTGAATCCACTTCTCCCTTATGGTTAGCTAATGATTACGGATTATTAAGTTGGTTTTTTAGTTGTATTTAGAGATGGCAAAAAAACCCGTACCCAACGGGTACCCGAAACCCTAACCCGAGTTGACCGGGTAAATCCCCGAGTTGACCGGGGATGGGGACGGGGATGGGTATTACCCGAATATAAAAAGCGGGGATGGGGATGGGGATGGTTTTACCTGTCGGGTATCCATACCCGTACCCGAAACCGGCCCTGATGGGTACCCGATATATATATATATATATATATATATATATATATATATATATGTTTTTATTTTTAATAACGCATAAGCAAATGTTCATTAGAATAAATAAGGTTTTCTAACAATCAAACGTATAGTTTTGGGAAGACTTTTTATGTCTTTTTTTTTTTGCAAAGAATGATTTAATTTGTAACCTTGAATGTTATTGTTCGTGTTTGAAGACATTCAATGATTATAGTGTTTTATATTAGTTCTGTTAGTTTTTGTTTGTTGGTTAATATATAATTATGAGTTAATTTTCATAAAAGTTCAAAACTTTGTAACGGAGAAAAATCCCTGATTACCCATTGGGGATCCCCGATACCCATTGGGGATGGGGATGGGGATAGATTTTTAATCCCCGATGGGGATGGGGTCGGGTATGGGGATGGGGATTCGGGTATGGGGATGGGGAACACGAAACCCGGTATACCCGTACCCATTGCCATCCCTAGTTGTATTAGTAATTTAGTTCTAACTTACCAATAATTAACTAATTCATGTCAAACCATGTATGTTCACACATAATTAAACACATAACTAATTATGAATGTAACTATGCTATGTAAGATTTGTTGTATAAACGCAATTATGATCACAATACACGTTCTCTAACACAGCTAAGCTTTATTTATTCTAATTACTAACTAAGATTGGTCAATCCTAGCTCTAACAATTCAATGTTCACTAAATCGTTAGGTAAACAGGTTCATGCAGTTTAATGGTCACTAAGCTACACAGAACATGCAGTCAAGCAATTAGACAAACAAATAATAGCATGCTAGGTTATACAAATCAAACACAAGCAATTTTTACCCACTAAACTTAATCCATAAACATATAACTATTCATAAGTTTAAAGCTTCATCTAGCTAAACAAGAGTAGCTAGATTCAGCTGCTCATCATAGCAACTAAACCAACACAACTAAAAATAATGAAAGACATGTTCTTATTTAACTAAAATATAAACCTTTACTTCTTTTGGTGTTGAAAATCCTCCTCCGAAACCTTTCTTTCGCTCTTAATCGTCTCCTGGAACTCTTTTCTTTTGCCAAAAGCTTCTTCTTTCCGTAATAATCAGGAGGACTTATATAATCCTCAAAAACCCGCGCCACGTCGTGGCCAGATGCGCCACGTCATGGGCTTCAAGCAATCCGTGTCCTTCAAGGAAATCCTCCGCGTCGCGATGTCTATCTTCTGGAACACCCGTGCCACGTCGTGGGCTTCATCGCCACGTCGTGAATTGAGTGTTTATCGTGAATTTATTATTTTCTTGTCTTTCAAGCCTCCCATGTTCCACATTTTGGCACTTTTGGTCCCTCTCTTCGAAAATCCTTTATATTGACTGAAAATAACAATTTAAAGTCATAAGTATCATTATTCTAAACATATTATCAATTTATTAATAAAAATGTACTTAAATATTGCCTAAAAATAAGTATAAATATGGCATATCAGCCATCATTGTTAATTTCTAGAGCTAGGGTTTTCTATATAGTCCTATTTTGTGTTCATGGGTCGTCTCTTGGGAGTATGAGCAACTCCAGGGCTTAGGAAGGATGGATATGAGGTCCTTTGGTCCATTCATAGCATAAAAATGGAGTCTATCAGGGTGTTATGACCTCATGCATGGATTAAGATTCTTGTAAAGGTCTTAAAGGGTTGTTGGGAACATATGGAACATGAAAAGGCATAAAGTTGTCAACTTTATGCCTTAGTGATGGGTTTTATGCATAAGAACAATCCTATGTGCTCATACAAACCCTAATTCTTGGATCTAGGTTTCTCTATTGTACATACTTTGAATCCAAAACTTACAAAACTAGATCTATCATATATAATTCGAAATTATCATTAAGAAAACAGATCTAAGTGATTTACCTCTTTCAAGTGGTTTGAATCCTTGTAATCTACTTGATCTTGAGCTTAGAGTCATAATTGTAAGTCCTCTATGATGGGTTTTAGCCATAAGAACTTTCCTATGTGCGCATGCAAAACCCTAATGCTCGGACCTAGGCTTTCTAATAAACATGCTTTGAATCCAAGACTTCTAATTACTAATTAGGTTAAATAACAACATTGAAACAGATCTAGAATCATACCTTTGAGTTCCTTGTTGATCTTGAGGTCTTGGAGCTTCTAGAGTCACAAATGTCACTCCTCTAATGGCTTACAAACACCAAAGCAAGGAGGATGATTTGGGAGAGAGGAGAGGGGAGGAATTTCGACCAGAGTTCTCTTACTTTAGGAGATGTGTCGAATTCCTTATGCCATGGGGTCTGTTTATACTTGTAGACTCCTTAAGGGTTACAACCTAAACCCTAATTGGATAATCTTCTCTTAAGGCTATCCAAATCCATTCCATAGATAAGCCTTTGGACGATTTTGGCTATCCTAACACTCTTAGAATTCGTCCAAAGCATATCCCAATGGATTTACAGTCTAAAGCTTAACTATCAAACAATTAACAGTTTATACCCCTTTATTTAATTAATCTCTTTAAGTCACCAAATTAATTCTAATTAATTATATGAGTTATATTAATCAAATAACAAATATATTATTCATTATATTATTCTCATAATATATTAATAATATTTACTCTCTCTTAATAAATCATCCTATCAAGTTGCTATGGTGAAGGCAACCCAAAAGGACCATGCACAACCGGATCAAATACTTGCCTAATATAGTTGCAGCCTTAGACACTATTCCAACAGTCTCCCACTTGGATAAGTCTAGTAACTATATGCACAAGTACAATTCGGTTTGCAATCGTAGCTCTCAAAGACGCTGTCAACTCTGATCTAATCAATCTTGTCCTTTAGATAAGGGAACGTACAGTCCTCTATTAGATATCATGCTGACAATCCTATGGAATGGTTAGTTAAGCATTTAGGTTTCTCGCTCTCTGATTTATTTGACATAGAACTTAATCGAACACATCAATTCAGTTCTGACCGGGCCCGGCACATAAGTCAAATCAAATCATCGAGCGGCCGAGATATCGCTTTTACCTTCTTAGATAAAAGTTACAGATAAACTTCGACTTATATGCATTTACTTATTCATTTACCAACTGTACACAAAAATACGTTTTATAACACCAAGTTACTGATGCGTTTTAGTATTATCAATGTACAATAAATTAACAAATAATAAACCATATATCTAGGTTTTAAGACTATATGATATTATCGTCTTGCGATCACCTTTTATATCGTATTCCATAAGGTGATTCCAGCAAGCGCGGGTTTATTCCAATGCTCAAAACTAGTTCATAAGCACTCATGAATGTTGCAACAATCCTTTGCTATGTCTAACACCATTTAGACATTCTACACACCAATTCATGACAATCTTCTTTCATATCTACTCCCAACATATGAACGATTGTGGACCATTTGAATAATTCGATTATTCCTAATTAACTCAGTTATTCTGGAAGTCAAAACATGCAAAGTGAAACAATAGCTAAATAATTAACATAAGATAGTAACATTACTCATAAATAAAACTCCTTTATTTAATCATCAAATGTCAATTACATTTATCTATTACACGTTTCTAATACTATCTAATCTATGCTAATATCATCCTTCAGCCCAATACTCCTGGCATGCTGCAAGTGCTTAACCCTACTCAGTCCCTTCGTAAGCGGATCTGCTGGGTTATCTTCTGATGATATCCTCTTCACTACGAGTTGTCCTTCTTCTACATGATGTCTAATGAAGTGATATTTTCTGTCGATATGTCTTGATCTACCATGATCCCTCGGTTCCTTGGTCAAGGCAACCGCCCCTTCGTTATCACAGAAAATCTCCATGGGCTCCTTTATGGCAGGTACGACTCCAAGATCACCGATGAAGTTCTTTAGCCATATTGCCTCCTTCGACGCTTCGCTCGCTGCAATGTACTCTGATTCGCACGTTGAATCAGCTACGGTTTCCTGTTTGGAACTCTTCCATGTCACTGCTCCTCCATTTAGGGTAAAGACCCAGCCCGACTGCGAACGGTAGTTGTCCCTATCGGTCTGAAAACTGACGTCACTATACCCTCGCACCTTCAAGTCATCACTCCCTCCGAGGACTAAGAACCATTCCTTCGTCCTCCGAAGGTACTTAAGGATGTTTTTCACCGCAATCCAATGTGCTTTGCCAGGATTCCCTTGATATCTGCTAACCATGCTCAAAGCGAAGGCTACATCAGGGCGAGTACAAGTCATAGCGTACATGATTGAGCCAACTGCGGAAGCGTATGGTACTCGGCTCATTTCTGCTATCTCAGCTTCGGTACTCGGATTTTGAGTCTTACTCAATTTGGCATTACTTTGTATCGGTAGTTCTCCCTTCTTTAAGTTTTCCATACTAAAACGTTTTAGTACCTTCTCTAAGTAAGTATTCTGACTAAGTCCAATTAGTCTCTTACTTCTTTCTCTTACTATCCTTATTCCCAAAATGTAAGAAGCCTCTCCGAGGTCCTTCATAGCGAAGCACTTCCCGAGCCAGGACTTAACTTCCTGCAGAGTCGGGATGTCGTTTCCTATGAGTAATATGTCATCGACATATAGAACGAGGAAGCTTACTATACTCCCACTGGCTTTGACATATACACAAGATTCGTCTTCGCTTCGTACAAATCGAAGCAAAGATTCCATCTGCGAGACGCTTGCTTAAGTCCATAAATGGACTTCTCAAGCTTACACACTCTATCTGGATGCTTCGGATCCACAAACCCCTCTGGCTGAGTCATGTAAACATCCTCAGCCAACTTTCCGTTAAGGAAAGCGGTCTTGACATCCATTTGCCAAATCTCATAATCATGAAATGCGGCAATTGCTAGCATCACTCTAATAGATTTAATCTTCGCAACTGGTGAGAAGGTCTCATCATAGTCAACTCCGGGAGTTTGAGTAAAGCCCTTCGCGTCCAATCGCGCTTTATATGTGTGTACGTTTCCATCCAAGTCGGTCTTCTTCTTGAAGATCCATTTGCACCCAACGGTCTTACGTCCGGGCACGTAATCAACCAAATTCCAAACTTGGTTATCATACATGGATTGGATCTCGCTATCCATTGCCTCTTTCCATTTTACAGACTCCGGGCCTGCCATGGCTTCCTTATAGCTATTAGGTTCATCAAGATTTACTAGTGTACCATCACTAATATACGTGTCCCCTTCGGTAGTAATATGAAAGCCATAAAACTGGGGATGAACTCTAACTCTATCGGAACGTCTAAGAGGTAAGGATTCGTCAATCGGTTCAACTGGAGTTTCCTCCTCGGGTTGAGTGCCAGCGGTAGAGGTTCCTTCATCTATCGACTCTTGAATCTCTTCAAGTTCGATTTGTCTCCCACTGTCTCCTTGGCTTATGAGTTCTCGCTCTCGGAAAACTCCTCTCCTCGCAACGAAGACAACATTGTCCTTCGGTCTATAGAAGAGATATCCAAAGGATGTCTGCGGGTAGCCGATGAAAATACATCGCTCACTTCTAGGTTCAAGCTTGTCGTGAGTATCTCGTCTTACGAAAACCTCGCAACCCCAAACCTTGATATGTGCCAACGAGGGAGCTTTCCCTGTCCACATCTCGTGAGGTGTTTTGGCAACCTTCTTAGTAGGGACTCGGTTAAGGATATGAGCGGCAGTCTCTAAGGCATACCCCCAAAAAGAGATTGGTAGCGAAGCACGACTCATCATAGAGCGAACCATATCCAATAAGGTTCGATTACGCCTTTCTGCCACACCATTTAACTGCGGTGTCCTAGGAGGCGTCAATTGTGAAACTATTCCACACTCCTTGAGATAATCGTGGAATTCAAGACTTAGGTACTCTCCTCCTCGATCGGATCGAAGCATCTTGATTTTCCTGCCCAATTGATTCTCCACTTCATTCTTGAACTCTTTGAACTTTTCAAAGGTGTCTGACTTTTGCTTGATTAAGTAGATATACCCATATCTACTATAGTCATCGGTAAAAGTTACATAGAAGCGGTTCCCATCCTTCGTGGTTGATCTAAACGGTCCACATACATCGGTATGTATTAGGTCCAAAAGACCCTCGCCCCTTTCACATGTACTCGTGAAGGGTGACTTAGTCATCTTTCCAAGTAAACAAGACTCGCATGTGTCATCTTCCCTAAGGTCGAATGACTCCAACACTCCATCCTTTTGGAGTTGGGCTATGCGTTTCTTGTTGACATGTCCAAGACGACAATGCCACAAGGATGCTTTATCCATACTAGTGGAAGAATCAATATTCAAAACATCATTTCCTAAGTTATAACGGTTTCATATATCCATTACATGGTATAGCTTCAAAGTAAAAGACACCATTTAGATAAGCTAAAATAGAACCATTCTCATTATTAAAAGAAAATCTAAATCCTTATCTATATAAACCATGAAATGAAATGATGTTTCTAGCCATTTCTGGCGAATAGCAACAATTGTTCAAATCTAAAACCAAACTATTCCTAAGCACTAAAGAATACACTCCAATCTTGGTCACAGGCGACGATCTGCTGTTCCCCATGATTAGATTTATCCTTCCTTGCTCCACATCCCTACTTCTTCTTAGTCCCTGCACATTAGAACAAATGTGATAACCACAACCGGTATCAAGAACCCAAGAAATAGCATGATTAGAATTATTAGATTTGATTGTGTATATACCTGCGAAAGATGGCTTGATCTTTCCTTCTTTGATTGCTTGCAGGTAATCCGGGCAGCTTCTCTTCCAATGTCCTATCTTGTGGCAGTGGTGGCACTCTGCCTCCTTCGGGTTAGAGCAGGGCTTAGCGGAATCAACTTTGGTCCCACTAGAAGAGGCACCATCTCGGGCTTTCACCTTGCGATAGTTCTTCGATGAAGCTTTCCTCTTCTTTCCCTTCCCTTGTCCAATAGCCAAGACAGGAGCAGTGGGCGGATTGGGAGTAGGTGCAACATACTTGTCTTTGAAGTTGCTCTCAGCGACCCTCAAGAGACCTTGGAGTTTGCTTAGGGTGACCTCTTCTTTGTTCACGTGGTAGGTCATCCTAAATTGATTGTACATCGGAGGCAAAGAGTGAAGCACCATGTCGATCGCCAAGTCCTCACCGAAGTCAACATTTAACTTACGAAGGCGGTCGACATACCTTTGCATCTTTTGCAAGTGCACGGTAAGAGATTCTCCATGACCCATCTTCGCGGAAATCATGTTAGTGAAAATCTCATACCTCTCTTGTCTCGCGTTTTGGTGGTACCTCTCCAATAAGTCTTGGTGCATCTCGTACGGGTACATGTCCTCGTAGGACTTTTGGAATTCGGAGTTCATGGTGGCGATCATGATGCAATGTACCTTCGTTGCATCTCGCTCATGAGTTTCAAAGGCGGTGATTTCGGCTGGAGTAGCGATTTCGGTGTTGATTTTCTCGAGCTTCTCATCAAGGACATACTCCTTGTCCTCATAGCGAGCAATGGTGCGAATGTATCTTATCCATTCGCTAAAGTTCGTTCCATCGAAGGTGACCTTTTGGCAAAGGCTCATCAACGTGAAAGAACTAGCAGCAGCGTTGTTTGCGTTCGACATCTATAATTAGAAAAGGACAAAGATATATTAGAATAAGAATCCCTAATTATCACCCAATAAGAAAATTAGGGCTAGGATCCAACAATAACATTTACATACTAGAAAAGGGATGCCGTAATCTAACATGCAAATAAATTGAAGGTAAGTGAATGACGATTCACTAATTCTCCATCACAAAACTTAAACTATTAGTCCTAAGTGTTTTTGAGAATTCCTAGGTTCGGATGAGATTCATTGAAACTATTCAATGGCATGTTTAAATCTCGATATGCCCCTCTCGTTTGTGACTGGGATGCCGAGGATCACAAAGCGGGTGTGAATTACCATGCAAATTCACATGGTGCCTTCATTGTAACGATCACCTATTCGATGTGCCGGTAAACCACACACGCTCCATCAAACTATGATAAACAATGAATCACCCTTTGCCACCTTCGCTTAGAACCAATTAGTGTGCCGGTAAACCACACACGCTCCACTAACATCTTAGCAAGGTCCAAAGTGTAATTTCATGGGATTGCATCAATTCACTTTTCCTAAAGTAACTAAGATTGGGAAATTTTAAAATATGTGTAGTTACTTTGTATTTCTTATTATACTTTTAATGAGAGGATGAGGTTGCCCTATCCTACCCGTTCGGCTAACGACCCTCCACCAATCAAGCAAGCGGTGGGTGTGAGTGTACACCCATTAAGCGCCATTTTATAGGCCGCAACCTTATACCCACCTTATAGATCGGCTTCGTGAATGAGGCCTACTAACGGTAAGACTAGCATTTAGTTATACATATATATATTATTCTAATAATATCATATTAGTATAGGGTAGTATTTTAAACCTTTTAAAAATCTAGGGTTTGAAATTTAAGTTGTATAAATTAAAACTTTTAATTACAAATATAAATTTCAAAACTTGAGGACAAGTTTTAAACATTTAAAACATGGAGGATCAAATAACAAATAATTCCAATTAACAATTAATATCCTAATTATCTATATTTGATTTTATTCAAGATTTCTTTGAAAGATAATTACCAAAATAATTAACTAATTATCATATAAGGAAATTAAATATTTAATTAGTTGATAAATACCTTTAACTAGATCAATATAATAGTCATATATATCATAAAATCGGATTTAGGTTGATCTATTATGATTAAGGTAAGTTTCCATAAGATAAACACAAAGAAATCCTGAATCTGGTGATTTCTGACGCCTGGACTCGTCGAGTGCACAAGGGGACTCGCCGAGTCAGGCCTACTCGCCGAGTCCACCTTGGGACTCGCCGAGTCAGTGACTCAGAAACCAAAAAATCGAATTTTGCAGGTTTGTTTCAGTTAATCAAGCAACAATTTAAAGAAAACCAAGCTAGGCTCTGATACCACTGATGGGTTTTAGCCATAAGAACTTTCCTATATGCGCATGCAAAACCCTAATGCTCGGACCTAGGCTTTCTAATAAACATGCTTTGAATCCAAGACTTCTAATTACTAATTAGGTTAAATAACAACATTGAAACAGATCTAGAATCATACCTTTGAGTTCCTTGTTGATCTTGAGGTCTTGGAGCTTCTAGAGTCACAAATGTCACTCCTCTAATGGCTTACAAACACCAAAGCAAGGAGGATGATTTGGGAGAGAGGAGAGGGGAGGAATTTCGACCAGAGTTCTCTTACTTTAGGAGATGTGTCGAATTCCTTATGCCATGGGGTCTATTTATACTTGTAGACTCCTTAAGAGTTACAACCTAAACCCTAATTGGATAATCTTCTCTTAAGGCTATCCAAATCCATTCCATAGATAAGCCTTTGGACGATTTTGGCTATCCTAACACTCTTAGAATTCGTCCAAAGCATATCCCAATGGATTTACAGTCTAAAGCTTAACTATCAAACAATTGACAGTTTATACCCCTTTATTTAATTAATCTCTTTAAGTCACCAAATTAATTCTAATTAATTATATGACTTATATTAATCAAATAAAAAATATATTATTCATTATATTATTCTCATAATATATTAATAATATTTACTCTCTCTTAATAAATCATCCTATCAAGTTGCTATGGTGAAGGCAACCCAAAAGGACCATGCACAACCGGATCAAATACTTGCCTAATATAGTTGCAGCCTTAGACACTATTCCAACACTCTAATGGTTCACAAACCCCACAAGCAAGAAGGAAGTATGAGAGAGGATGAGAGATGCTAAAATCGGCTCTAGGGTTTCCTTGGAAGCAAGTGTAGCCGATTTCCATAGCCTAGGGGTCTTATTAATACTTACATGCTGCTAGGGTTTCAGTCTAAACCCTAGCCCAAGGAACCTTCTAGATTAGGGCCTTTGGACGAAAATATGATGGATCCCCATCATAATTTCGTTTTCCCTGAGTCCGTTAGGTTCCCCAACCCAAAACTCAACTATCATGCATTTGACAGTTTATACCCCTTTATTTAATTAATCCCTTTTAGTTACCAAATTAATTTCTAATTAACTTACGACTAATACTAATTAAATAAATATGATTTCTCCTTTAATATATTATTCTTATAATATATTAATAAACCATAATATTCTCTCTTTCTCCTTAAATTACCTTGTCAAGTTACTTTGGAGAAGGCAACCCAAAAGGACCATGCATAACCGGGTCAAGTACATACCAAATATAGTTACAGGCTTAGACACTAATCCAACAATCTCCCACTTAGATAATTCTAGTAACTATATCTCACATATGACTTCAATCCGATTAGCAATCGTAGCTCTTATACTTCGCTATCAACTCTGATCAACTTCTCCTTCAGATAAGGGATCGTATAATCCTCTGTTCTAGATATCATGCTGACAATGCTTATTGTTCAGCATTTGTTCCTCGATTTCCGATTTGTTTGACATAGAATTTATTTGAACACATCAACTTCATTCTGACCGGGCCCGATACATAAGTCAAACCAAATCATCAAGTGGCCAAGATATCACTTTTATTCTCATAGAATAAAAGGAACAGGTCAACTTCGACTCATATGCATCCATTGTTCACTAATTGAATTATGCACAACAATGTGTTTTATAACATCAAGTTACTGATGCGTTTGCACATCATCAATGCATAACCAACCAGCAAACAATAATCATATCTCTAAGTTTTAAGACTATATGATATTATCACTTTGCGATCACTTAAGGTAAAACACCACGAAGTGATACCAGCAAACTCGGGTTTATTCCAATGTTCAAATCATATTCATAAGCACTCATAAACTTTGCAACAAACCTTTCCTATGCCCAAAAACCTTTTAGACAATTTACAACAATTCATGACAGTCTTCATTCATATCTACTTCCAAAATATGACCGACTGCGGACTGTTTGAATAATCCTATCATTCAGGAAGTCAAAACATGCAAAATTTGAAACAATAGATAAATAACCAACATAAGATAGTAGCTTTACTCATAAATAACACAGTTTTATTTATTCATAAATGTCAAGTACAAACTATCTATTACACGTTTCCTATCTAATCCAAACTTATATCATCCTTCAGCCCAATGCTCCTAGCGTGCTGCAAGTGTTTGACCCTACTCAGTCCCTTCGTAAGGGGATCTGCTGGGTTTTCTTCTGATGATACCCTCTTTACAACTAGGTCTCCCTCTTCTACCCGATGTCTGATAAAATGGTATTTTTTGTCGATATGTCGAAATCTACCATGATCTCTCGGTTCCTTGGTCAAGGCAACCGCTCCTTCATTATCATAGAAAATTTCCATCGGCTCCTTTAGGATGGCATAACTCCAAGGTCTCCAATGAAGGTCTTCAACCATATAGCCTCCTTTGACGCTTCGCTCGCTGCAATGTACTCTGATTTTCACGTTGAATCAGCTACGGTCTCCTGCTTGGAACTTTTCCAAGTCACCGCTCCTCCATTTAGGGTAAAGACCCAGCCTGACTGCGATCAGTAATTATCCCGATCCATCTGAAAACTAGCGTCACTGTACCCTCGTACCCTTAAGTTATCACTCCCACCGAGGACTAGAAACCATTCCTTGGTCCTTCGTAGGTACTTAAGAATATTCTTAACTACAACCCAATGGGCTCTACCAGGGTTTCCCTGATATCTGCTGACCAAGCTCAAAGCGAAGGCCACATCAGGGCGAGTACAAGTCATAGCGTACATGATAGATCCTACTATAGAAGCGTAAGGTACTCAGCTCATATCAGCTATCTCTGCCTCGGTACTCGGGCTCCGAGTCTTACTCAGCTTGGTATTGCATTGGTATGGCAACTCCCCTTTCTTGGAATTTTCCATACTAAAACGCATTAGTACCGTATCCAAGTATGTATCCTGACTGAGTCCTATCAGTCTCTTTTCTCTGTTTCTTACTATCCTTATTCCCATAATATAAGCAGCCTTTCCAAGTTCCTTCATAGCGAAACACTTCCCAAGCCAGGACTTAACCTCCTGCAAGGTTGGGACATCGTTTCCTATGAGCAGTATGTCATCGACATACAATACGAGGAAGCTCACTATACTCCCACAGGCTTTGACATATACACAAGATTCATCTTTGCTTTGCACAAATCCAAACTCTTTAACTTTCTCGTCAAAACAAAGATTCGATCTGCAAGACGCTTGTTTCAATCCATAAATGGATTTCTCAAGCTTGCATACTCTATTTAAACGCTTTGCATAGACAAAACCCTCTGGCTAATTCATATAAACATCCGCAGCCAACTTTCCATTAAGGAAAGCGGATTTCACGTCCATCTTCCATATTTCATAATCATGAAACGCAGCTATTGAATGCATTACCCTAATAGACTTTATCTTCACAACTGGTGAGAAGATCTCATCATAGTCAACTCCGGGAGTTTGAGTAAAGCCCTTCGCAACCAATCGCGCCTTATAAGTATGCACTTTCCCATCCATGTCCGTCTTATTCTTGAAGATCCATTTACGCCCGACCGTCTTACGACCCGGTACATTATCAACTAAATTCCAAACTTGGTTGTCGTACATAGACTGAATCTCGTTGTCCATCACCTCATTCCATTTAGCAGACTCCGGGCCTGCCATGGCTTCCTTGTAGCTGCTAGGTTCGTCCAAATTTACTAGTATACTATCACTAATAAATGTATCCCCTTCAGTAGTAATATGAAATCCATACAACTGGACGTCGAAGAGGTAAGGACTCGTCAACATGTTCAACATGAGTTTCCTCCTCAGGTTGAGTGCCAGTGTCAGAGGTTCCTTCATCGCTTTGATCTTGAATCTCTTCAAGTTCAATCTGCCTCCCACTGTCTTCTTGGCTTATCAATTCCCTTTCTTGGAAAACTCCTCTTCTAGCAATGGAGACAACATTGCCACTCAGTCTATAGAAAAGGTAGCCAAAAGACTTCTGCGGATAGCCGATGAAATAACACTTCTCACTATGAGGTTCGAGTTTGTCGTGAGTCTCTCGTCTTACGAAAGCATCACAACCCCAAACCTTGATATGTGCTAGTGAGGGAGCTTTCCCCGTCCACATCTCGTGAGGAGTCTTGGAAACCTTGTTGGTGGGAACTAAGTTAAGGATATGGGCGGCAGTCTCTAAGGCATACCCCCAGAAAGCTATTGGTAACGAATTCCGACTCATCATAGAACGAACCATGTCCAACAAGGTACGATTACGTCTCTTATCCATACCATTCAAATGTGGCGTCCTCGGAGGCGTCAATTGCGAAACAATTCCGCATTCTTTTAGATAGTCGTGAAACTCAAGACTTAGGTACTCTCCTCCTCGGTCTGACCGAAGCATCTTGATTTTCCTGCCCAGCTGATTCTCCACTTCATTCTTAAACTCTTTGAACTTTTCAAAGGTTTCCGACTTTTGCTTGATTAAGTAGAAATATCCATATCTGCTATAATCGTCTGTAAAAGTCACGTAGAAGCGGCAAGCATCCCTTGTGGTGGATCTAAAGGGCCCACACACATTGGTGTGTATGAGATCCAATAGATCCTCACCCCTTTCACAAGTACCAGTAAAGGGTGACTTGGTCATCTTCCCAAGTAAACAAGATTCACACGTGTCATCGTCCCTAAGGTCGAATGACTCCAACACTCCATCCTTTTGGAGTTGGGCTATGTGTTTCTTGTTAACATGTCCAAGGCGATAATGCCACAAGCATGATTTGTCTAGACTAGTAGACGAATCAATATTCAAAACATTATTTACTAAATTATCAACAACCATCACAGATTCATAAATCCCATTACAAGGTAATGCATTGAAGTAAAAGACACCATTCAAATAAACATTAATAGAACCATTACTATTATTAAAAGAATATCTGAAACCTTGTCTAAACAACCCATGAAATGAAATAATGTTTCCTGCCGTATCTGGCGAATAACAGCAATTGTTTAAATCTATCCCTAACCCATTACTCAACACTAAAGAATAAACACCGACTTTGGTCATAGGGGACGGTCTTCTGCTTCCCATAATCAGGTTCATCTTTCCATGTTCCACCTCCCTACTTCATTTTAGGCCCTGCATATCAGAACAAATGTGGTAACCACACCTTGTATCAAGAACCCATGAAGTAGCAAATGATGAGTTATTAGATTTAATAAAATACATACCTGCAAATGTGGGCTTAATCTTCCCATCCTTTATATCTTGCAGATACTGAGGACAACTTCGTTTCCAGTGGCCCTTTTGGTGACAATATAAGCACTCTGCATCCTTGAGATCGGAGGAGGGTTTAGTAGGGCCTGCTTTGGTCCCACTTGAGGACGAACCATCACGAGGCTTCCCCTTATGGTGGCTCTTACATGGAGCCTTCCTATTTTTACCCTTTTCTTGACCTATTGCCATCACAGGAGTGGCCACAGCAGGGGATGGTGCAACGGATTTTTCTTTGAGGTTGCTCTTAGCAGCCCTCAAGAGTCCTTGGAGCTTGCTCAAGGATACCTCTTCCTTGTTCATGTGGTAGGTCATCCTAAACTGGTTGTAGCAGGAGGGCAAGGAGTGGAGGATTATGTCGATAGCCAAATCCTCATCAAACTTAACATTAAGTTTGAGAAGACGATCAACATACCTCTGCATTTTCTGCAAATGAGAGGTTAGGGATTCTCCACTCCCCATCTTAGCGGTGATCATGTTAGTAATGATCTCATAGCGCTCTTGTCTCGCGCTCTGGTGATACCTGTCCAGCAAATCCTGATGCATTTCATACGGATACATGTCCTCATAGTACTTTTGGAGTTCGAGGTTCATAGTGGCTAGCATGATGCAGTGAACTTTCGTAGCATCACGCTCGTGGGCCTCAAAGGCGGCCAACTCTTCAGGAGTAGCAACATCTGGGATGATCTTTTCAAGATTTTCATCGAGGACATATTCTTTGTCCTCGTAGCGTGTGATCATGCGAATATACCTCATCCACTCGTTGAAGTTTGACCCATCAAATGTCACTTTCTGACATAGGTTCATCAATGAGAATGACCTAGAAGCGTTGTTATTGTTGTTGTTTGCAGACATCTAAAAAGGAAAGGAACAAAGTATGATTAGAAATAAATCCCTAATTAAACACCCAAATGAGAAAATAGGGTAGGATCCAACAAAATTATTTACAACTTAGAAAGGGATGTCGTACTCTAAAAGTAAATAATTTGAAGGTAAATGAATGACGATTCTCTAACTCTCACCATGAAAAACAAAAAAGAGATTTAGGTTTTAAATGTATTGAAAACTCCTAGATCTTTGAGATTCATTGAACTTTTCAATGGCATGTTTAAATCTCGCTATGCACTTCAAATTTGCGACTGGGATACCGAGGATCGCAAATAAGTTATGAATAACCATGCGAATCAACATGGCGCACTCAATGTCTCTATCACCTAATCAATGTGCCGGTAAATCACACATGCTCCATTGATCTATGAAAAACATCAAGTCACCCTTCGCTACCAATGTCAATCCCAAATTAGTGTGCCGGTTAACCACGCACGCTCCACTAACGTTTGACAAGGGTACAAAGTGTAATTCCATGGAATATCATCATTTTTCACATTTTGCCCTAAAGTAACTAAGATTGGGAATTTGTAAAAAATGTAGTTACTTTGTATCTAACATTATACTTTTAATGAGGAGAGGATTGCCCTATCCTAGCCGTTCGGCTAACGACCCTCCACCAGTCAAGCAGGCGGTGGGTGTGAGTGTACACCCATTAAGCGCTATTTTATAGGCTGCAACCTTATACCACCTTATAGACTGGCTTCGTGAATGAGACCTACTAACGGTAAGACTAACACTTTACCTTATACATATATATATATATATATATATATATATATATATATATATATATATATATAAATCTTGTAATAATATATGATAGTATAGGGTTAAATTTTAAACTTGTAAAATTCTAAGGGTTTGAAATTTAAATTATTCAAAATTAAACTTTTAAATCACAATATTCAAATTTCAAAACTTGAGGGCATGTTTTGAACTTTTCAAAACACGGAGGATCAAATAACTAATAATTTTAAATTAAACAATTAATTTCATAATTATCTATATTTGACCTAATCCAATTTTCGTCATAACATAATTACCAAATAATTTTAAATAATCCATATTTATCATATAAACAACCAATATTCAAAAGATTTGAAATTATCTATTGTTTTAGCAAGGATAATCATGCAAATATTATAAAATTCGGATTTTATATTTCAAAAACGAGTTAGGCATTAATCCCATGACAAAACAGCAACAAAATCCCAGAAATCTTTCTATCAGACGTTGAAACTCGTCGAGTCCACATTGGAACTCGTCAAGTTCATGCAACTTGTTGACTTCCTCATGGAAACTCATCGAGTTCATCAAACAGATAGCACAAAAAATGATTTTCAACAAGCAAACGGTTAAAGCATTACATACAATTGAAACCAATCAAGGCTCTCATACCACTGATGAGTTTTATGCATAAGAACAATCATATGTGCTCATACAAACCGTAATGATTGGATCTAGGTTTCTCTATTGTACATGCTTTGAATCCAAGACTTACAAACCTAGATCTATCATATATAATACAAAATTATCATTAAGAAAACAGATCTAAGTGATTACCTCTTTCAAGTGGCTTTAATCCTTGTAATCTTCTTGATCTTGAGCTTAGAGTCATAATTGTAACTCCTCTAATGGTTCACAAACCCCACAAGCAAGAAGGCAATATGAGAGAGGATGAGAGATGCTAAAATCGGCTCTAGGGTTTCCTTGGAAGCAAGTGTAGCCGATTTCCATAGCCTAGGGGTCTTATTTATACTTACAGATTGCTAGGGTTTCAGTCTAAACCCTAATGGACAGCTTAGCCACCAAGCAACCCAAAGAACCTTCTAGATTAGGGCCTTTGGAAGAAAATATGATGGATCCCCATCATAATTTCGTTCCCCCTTAGTCCATTAGGTTTCCCAGCCCAAAACTCAACTATCATGCATTAGAGAATATGGATACTTGGCTCACACTTATGAAATCGGTTATTGCCCTCTTTAGTGTATCCATACTAGCCATTAGCACAATTTCATGAACCATAAGACCCTTTATATAGTGTAGAGGATTAGGGTTAAACCCTAATACCCATTACCATAAGACCCTTCGGTTTGTACAATGCACCTGCAACTTTTAAAAGGTGCATGGTGAGCATATTTTCAGAATATGTTGAAAATATTATAAAGGTTTTCATGGACTATTTCAATGTTTATGGAAATTCTTTTGATGAATGTTTGCAAAATCTCACCAAAATCTTACAAAGGTGCATTGACACAAATCTAGTCCTTACTTATGAAAAGTGTCATTTTATGGTTGACAAGGGCTTGATACTTGGACATGTGGTGTCTCAAAAAGGATTAGAAGTAGACAAGGCCAAAACGGATGTCATTAAGAGCTTACCATACCTGACAAATGTTTAGGAAGTGGGTTCTTTTCTTGGCCATGCAGGTTTTTATCGGCGATTTATCAAAGACTTTTCCAAAATCACGGTGTCGATGTGCCAACTTCTACAAAAAGAGGTCAAGTTCGAGTTTAGTGATGCATGTAAAAGCACATTTGATTATTTGAAGGATTTGTTGACACCCCCACCCCATCATTCAACCGCCGAATTGGGATATTACATTCTAGATCATGTGCGATACTAGCAATAGCACGGTTGGGGCAGTTTTGGGACAAAAGGTGGACCGAGCTCATCATGTCATTTACTATGCGCCCAAGATCCTTGACAATGCACAAAGCAACTATACCACAACAAAGGAAGAGTTGGTTGCTATTGTCTTTGCACTAGAGAAGTTCCGACAATATCTCCTTGGGACTAAAGTGATCATCTATTCGGACCATGCGGTGATAAAGCATTTACTAACCAAGAAAGATTTCAAAGTCGAGGTTAATACAGTGGATGTTGCTTTTGCAAGAGTTCTATATAGAGATCAAGGATAAAAGCAGGAAAAAGAATTTAGTTGCGGATCATCTAAGTCGTATAGTATCACCCGAAGACGCCACACCAATCCATGACACATTTCCGGATGAGCATTTGTTCGTTACCAAGGAAGCTCCATGGTAAGCGGACATTGTCAACTACTTGGTCAGGAATCAATTCCCCTCGGAACCCACACGTTGGCAAAAAGACAAAATCAAGAAGGAGGAAAAGAGGTATGTATGGCATGAGCCATATCTTTGGAAGTATTGCGCGAACTAAATGATCCAAAGATGTGTTGAGCAAAATGAGGTACAATCCATACTTAACTTTTTTTTTCATTCTTATGCTTGTGGAGGTCATTTCGAACCCCAAAGGACAACTAGAAAAGTCTTAAATAGCGGATTTTATTGGCCTTCCATTTTTTATGATTCTTATGTTCTATATGCAAATTGTGATAAGTGCCAAAAATCTAGGTCCATAAGTTCTAGGAATCAAATGACCCTTACCCCCATCTTATTTTGTGAAATATTCAATGTGTGGGGTATCGAATTTATGGGACCATTTTCTCTCTCCTTAGGTTGTTTATATATTTTGTTGGCAGTGGACTATGTATCTAAATAGGCGGAGGCCAAAGCCAACCGTACTAATGATTCCAATGTTGTTGTGGATTTCCTCAAAGCACATATTTTCTCCCGGTTTGGCACTCCAAAAGCTCTCATAATTGATTGTGGGACTCATTTTTTCAACCGGATGCTTGAAGTCATCTTGAAAAAGTATGGGGTGACTTATAAAGTCTCAATAGCCTATCACCCTTAAACCAATGGGCAAGCAGAGGTCTCCAATAGGTAAATCAAAGGGATTTTGGAGAAAACAGTCAACCCAAACCGCAAGGACTAGAGTATAAGGTAGAGGATGCCTTATGGGCATACCGCAGTACTTTCAAGACCCCCATTGGTATGTCCACATACCGACTAGTATTTGGGTAACCATGTCACCTTCCGGTTGAGCTTGAACACAAAGCCTTTTGGGCTATGAAGAAATTCAACTTGAACGAAGATGAAGCGGGCAACAAGAGGAAGTCAAACATTCAAGAATTGGAGAAGATCATAAATGATGCGTATAAATCATGACAAGATGATCTCTTGGAAAACCTTCACAAAGGGTCACAAAGTGTTGCTTTACCATTCATGATTCAAGTTGATATCGGGAAAACTAATATCAAGGTGGGTTGGTCCCTTTGTGGTCATAAATGTCTTTGACCATGGTGCGGTTGAAATCATACGCCAACAAACCGGGAAAACTTTTAAAGTCAATGGGCATAAATTAAAATCTTATTATGAGGGATTCCAAGAGAAGAACAAAGAGATGGAAGTGGTTGAGAGCCCCACATAGGGGTGGCAATTTATGCCACGACACGAAAAAAATACACGACACGAAACGAAATTGGGACGAAACTGAAATTTGAATTCGTGTTCGTGTTCGTGTTAACTGTAAAAAACACGATGTCGTGTTGTGTCGTGTTCGTGTTCAAAATTCGAAACAAAATTGACACGATTTAGTAGTTCTTTATTGTGTTTTTCGCGTCTGTTGTGTTTTTCATGTTATATTTGATAAAGTATTCATTAAATAAACTAGTTTTTAATATATGATATATTTTTCGTGTCGTGTCGTGTTTTTCATTTTATAATTCGTTCATTTTCATGTTAGTTAAAAAAAACATGGCATCGTGTTGTGTCGTGTTCGTGTTACATAAAACCTTGTCGTGTCGTGTCGTGTCAGAGAGAAACATGAAACGATAGCACGATTTGCCACCCCTTGCCCCACATACCACGGATGAAGCATATTCAGGGGTAAAGTCGAGCCAACGACATAAAAAACGGGTGGCTAACCAAGATGCAACCCGGGGATGTTTTTGTGTTTTCCTTAATTTTCCATTTTCTTAAGAAATTTTCTTAGTTTTAAAGGTTTCAAGTTGTTTTTCATGTCCAAAGAGGTCTAAAAGTTATTTTCCGGACAGTAGGGGTTTAGCGGGTTGAAATTTGAAAAAAGTAAAAATCGAGAATTTTGTTGGCTTTAGAGAGATTTACACAGTCATGTAAACTTTTGCCTATCAATCACACGGCTCGTGTAATTGACCAGCTTGAGCCCTTCAATTGTACCATTTACATGGCCCGTGTAAACTTTAACTCACCATTTACCCAGCCCATGTAAACGCAAAACTAGAGTTATACATTTTTTTATTACAAAACTTGATTATATTCACATTCCTCTTGAAAAAAAACCCGTGAATCCTTCCTCTGTATTGTTACCCTTCAAAAATCCTCTCAAGAACACTCCATCTTCCTCAATTTTGCTTCATTTTTCAAGCTCCAAGGTATGAAATTATTCTCCTTGTCAAGCAACTCAAACTCACCCCTCCCATGACCGATTTTCAGGGTTTTGAGCAACCCCTAGAATTTTTGGGTTTCAAAACTTTGACCTAATACTTCCAATTTCTTGTAGGATAAGCTTGGGAAGACTTGGGGAAGCATTGAACATCACTCAAACTCCATTTACCAGCACAAATTTGGTATAATTGTTCCAAACATTTTCTTTGTGCATATCATTAAGTTCACGTTTTTAGAGTGTAATTTGGTGGAATTGTTAGTTTTTGTGCATACTCTAGTGTTTACAATTGTCCATCTATCATACATTGTGTGAAAAAGTTTGTTGGTTTCATTGGACAATGACATCCTGTGGCAAAAGAGCTCGAGTTGGGACCTCCAACATAAGTGCTCAAGAGGCTCATGATGAATAAGACGAAGGTCCCATGGAAAATACATACCACTTTGTTCTTATTTCTGAGTCAAACCCTCAAGAAAGTGTATCCTCAAGCCTTATCCGTAGGGAAAAAGCGGCCCAAAAGTTTGTGGATATCCAAGATCTAAAAGATCTCCACATCTAAAAAGGAGTCCACAAAATTTTGAGTAACATAGGTTGGGAAGGACTCTTGAATCTCCACGCATTGAGTGATGTAAGTCCCTGATCTGCTTGTGTATCAATCAGATCCGTTTGATGGTGTGGAATCCCAAGCAATTGGATGATGTCAGATCAAATAGAAGAGAAGGAGAAGAAGAAGATGATGAATCTTGTGATGTATTCAATGATATGAATGATGCTCCAACACATAAGATTCTCTCACGCACACAATTCTTCTCTTTAGTTTCTCTCTCTACAATTTGCTCTCCTTGTCTCTCTCTTCTCTCTTTTCTAGCCATACGCTCACATGCACTCCTCACCCTATATATATGAGACATCAGCTGTACACCCGTGTACGGCCGTACACAGGAGTGCGGCCGTGCACACTAGTACGACCGTACACAGCCACAAAATTACATATTATAGAAAAATATATTTTCCTAGAAATGCAAAGTATAAACCATATTTTTGACCCAACAGTCTCCCCCTTGGTTTATAGCTTTCTTTTCTAACTGACCCAACAAACTCCCCCTAAAAAGTAGCTGGCTTTTCTTGTTAGTCTTCATTGGGAGCTTTGGCTTCAACTTTAATCTTCAAATTCTTCACAACATCAAGATGAACATATGAATCTTCAATGAATGACTTCATCTTGAGCATATGGGAATTTCTTCAAAATTTGACATTAAACGCACATGGGTGAGGAGGCTTCTTGAAAAGATTCTTGAAAGATAGCGCTTTCAGTTTGAGAATCTTCAGAGAGAACAACAAAGAGAACGAATCTTCTGGATCACTTCAGCAGGTTTATAGATAGCAGCAGATTGATTGAGGAGGCTTCAATGCAATCCACCACATAATCTTCAATTACAGCTTCACCTTGCTTCTGGGGTTGACAAATTGAGTGTTGAAAGAATAATCTTCATTTCTTGTTCCTTCGAATGAGAATTCTTTGATGCTTACGGATGAAGCCTTGGCTCAGAAAATCCCGATACAGTCTCCATGAGTCTCATTTATACCTGAATTCACTTTTCAAGACAAAACAAAACTGAAAGATAAAAACAAAACTAAAAACAAAGTTAGCACACAATATTATTTTTTTGTTTGAATTCTTTTTATTTTTCTAATTTGTTCGATTTTTGAATTTTCTGATCTTTGTTTGATTTTTTTAAATTTTTTTTTTGTTTTTTTAATTCTCCCCTAAATTTGTGCATAGAGGAAAACTATGAAAAAATTTAACAAAAACAAAAATATTTGGGATCAAAGTTGTGAGACAGCCTTAACTTGTTTATCAGTACCTTCACCTTTATGAATAGATCTGGTCAATTGCTGGTACTATGGTCCACTTAAACACGAAGGAAATCGATAAACTTTTCTAAATAAACCATTTAGCTGACGACGGCCACGAGTATTGTTGTCCACTTAAATTAAGCAGCGAGATCTACAGACAACCTCTAAATGGTTCAATTTTAGTTGCACTAGAACGTGTTCCCCACTTCCCAATATACCCTAGTTATCAAGAGCTTCCTAAGGACTCCTTACTTTAGGTGAATAAGCAATTATTAAGGAGGAATACATATTTAGAGATAGATGAATATGTTGTGTCCCAGATCGGATCTCTTTCAATCACGCAGAGGGGACAACATATGGCTAACTAGGATAGAGGGATTGAGAGGTAGAATATTTCATATGCTGTGTTCCAGGTCGGATCATTTCAATCACGCAAAGGAGACATCATATGACTAACAGATAGAAAGAATTTCATAGATAAGGAGGTGCGTAGAATTAGAGTTGTATATGTTGCATTCCAGGTCGGATCTCTTCCAATCACATAGAGGAAGCAACATATGCTGACAGATAGAAAGCAAGAAAATAATTTCCTACAGACCTACTTTATCAGAACCCCCCAGTCGCCCTATCAGAACCAGAATTAAGGACATAATTTCGTACATCAAGGAAAAGTTGAACCACTGTTCTAGATGCGTATTAATTTAGTGTATCTCGTGGGTTCCCGTGTTTATCTCACTGCTCAATCTACCTGAGCGTCGTATGGTCAGTCCAAACAATCTTATCCAAATCCACGATGTCAAATCCTCCATGCCTACCAACACATTGAACACAAAGTCTAGACAATTCAGATTCAGTCCCTTACACATGTTTTCGACTGCCCGTTATCACTTTCTTGATATCACTTCCCAAATAATACCTATTGACGAAAAACTATAAGAAAATTAAAGAAAAATGTATTTGAAATGAATCAATGTAAGATAAACTCGGGAGTATAGAGAACAAAATGCAAACCGTAATTCACCGATTAAATTTGCATCCAGAAGATCTGAGAACAACACGCATAATCTCAGAACAGATCCGAAAATTATTCATGTCATTAAGAACTAACCCCGTTTGTGATCTCTTCCTTTCCTCCTTTCCCGCAAAAGGACACATACTCTCAAACAAAGGTCTGAATGTTGTACAGTTGAGAGATGTCCCCTATCATGTGCCTGGAACAACCATTATCAACAAACCGAAGTCTGATGATATGCTTCCATAGCTGCCATAGCACAAAGTAGGATTAGTTGGTCTTTGGAACCCAGTCCATTTTGAAACTATGTTGACCTTTGTCATCTTTGCAAGGTACCCTCTCCCATGACATATCCTGCTTATCACAAACAGAAGATATAGAAATATTAGAAGCATTAGGAGATTTAGGAGATTGAACCATTGGTACCCATCTGTAGTCGGGTTTAACCCATTTCTTGTTTGATCGTATGGGTGCCTCGGCATTTGATTTTGAACTTGAAGCCGACCGTTGAGAAGGCTTTGACCTTGGCTTTATGGGAGCATCTCTTGGATTGGGCTTCTTGGCCAACATTATTTTTTTGTTCTTGGGAGTTGATTTCTTGGCCTTGGGAGTTGAACTCTTGCCCTTCGTGGCATTCCAGTCGCCATTGCCTGAACGTGACCTTGAGGGGCTTCTTTTGGAAAATCTCCCTCTTGGTGCGTTCTTCCACCATTGTGCATAGTAGGGAACGTATGCGCGATTTGGACAATTTCGGGCAATGTGTCCAAGTGTTCCACAGTGAAAACATGTCATTCTCTTCATTGGGAAGTTGTTTCTTCCTGCCCCTGGGGGCGTAGCTTTGCCTCACTTTTAGTTGTTCCCACATGCACACATACAACAAGCTGTCGGTTTCGCTTGTTTTAGTGGCATGTACTTCTTAACAGCAGGTTGATCAAAAGCAACTGAGTTCGAAGCAAAAGATTTAGAGTTCAAGGAGTCATTGGTTTGTTCAATAGTTTTCTCCTTGTTCTCATCCTCTACTACTTTACTTGCACAAGAAGTAGAATCATTAGTATCGTTCAGCTGAACACCCTCAGTTGGCCCTGATTGTTCAGTCTTAACTAAATCTGGTGCAGGGGTTTGGCCATACTAAGTAGGCATTTCTTCCTCATTGGTCTCAAGGGGTGGGTTATAGTTGTGATTAAAAGGATGTGGCACATTGTGATACCCTAAACCCTTCGTTTGATTATCTTTAAAACTCAATTGTTTTTCTACTAAGGACTCGACTGTCTTACTTGACACAGTATAATTTTTGAAATTAACATCTGTTTTTCCACACTTAATTTTCATAGCGTCAAGTTCTTCAGTTACAACAACAAGTTTTTTCTTAATGTGATCGTAATTTTCACACTTGTTGCTGTAATCTTCTTGTAATTTCCAAAAGTCCTTAGTCTTGGCCTCTAATTGAGCTTTTAGAGGTTTCTGACCTTTCCTAAGATGATATCCTTCGTATTTTAGGTCCTTATTTTCTCTTTTTAATAAATCGATTTGATCTCGGAGAAATTTAATCGTAGCTTCACAAGATGGAGTACATGAAACTTCATTTACCGGAATAGATGAGGAGCTCATTGTTTATCAAAAATGCCCTTTGACTAAAAACTCAAGAGTCAACCTTAAAAGTCAAATTTAAAAAGTCACATCAAAAGTCAAACCGAAAAGCTAAATTTGAAATTTCAAAAGTAAAACGAGAAAGTCAAAGTTTAAAGTCAAAGGTCAAATATTAAAAGTCAAAGTCAAAATTTTAAGTAAAAAGTCAAAATTAAAAGTCAAAAATTAAAAACTAAAATTTTTGGTTGAAAATGGAATTTAAAAATAAAAGAAATTGAATTTTGGGGTTAAAAGTATAAAAAATGTGAAACTTGGTGCGACAGGAAGTGATTTTGAATTAAAATCGAAAGGAAAGAATCAACAAACAGCCTAGCTGAGTTTGTAAGACGCGGAGGTAAAGATGCAGGAGACTCGGGTTCGATCCCTGGCACCTCCAATGCGTTTCACCCTTTTTTTAATATGAGGTAGCGATGTGAGGATGTTGCTTGCTAAGCGAGGACGAGGTTCGAACTTCGGACCCTATGCGAGGATCGGACTGTACACGAGACCGAGCCGCACACCGAGCCGGCCGCACAACTTCAACAGCCTCGCCAAAAAACGACGTTTTTCATCCTTTTTTGCTGTAAAACTCGATCAAAAAATCGTTTTTATAAAAAATGCAAAGAAGAAACCCCCCTTATTTTTCAGAGATCTATCCAAAAATGCAAATATCTTTTCAAAATAAGATCTTATAAGCTCCAGATTTGACAAAATTGATTGATACAATCCAAGCTCTGATACCAATTGTAAGTCCCTGATCTGCTTGTGTGTCAATCAGATCCGTTTGATGGTGCGAAATCCCAATCAATTGGATGATGTAAGATCAAATAGAAGAGAAGGAGAAGAAGAAGATGATGAATCTTGTGATGTATTCAATGATATGAATGATGCTCCAATACATAAGATTCTCTCACACACACAATTCTTCTCTCTAGTTTCTCTCTCTACAATATGCTCTCCTTGTCTCTCTCTTCTCTCTTTTCTAGCCGTACACTCACATGCACTCCTAACCCTACATATATGAGACACCAGTTGTACACCCGTGTACGTCCATACACAGCCACAAAATTACATATTATAGAAAAATATATTTTCCTAGAAAAGCAAAGTATAAACCATATTTTTGACCCAACAAGTTACCAAACATCCATGTTGGAGCTTTTATCTTCTATCACTTTCGATTGCCAAACACACTTCCTATCCTTTTGTCTACTCAACCAGTCCCATCAGATTCATGTAGACACTCTCTGTGACATTATCGGTGCACCAAAAGCAAAAAAATATATGTATTGGGCAAAGGGTAGGATGAATGCCAAGCTTGAACGAAGATGCAGAGGATTTTGGAGTGACATCTCTTGTGAAAACGGATTTCATTCTGGTAATGCAAAAGCTTCTAGCATCAAACATCCGGTCCATAAAGTCACACACCGGATCATTGCTTCTCTTTTGCTCCCTCAAGAAGAGATTAGCAAAGAAAATAAGAAGGAACTAGAAGTTTTATGGTATATGAGTCACAAACCTGAAGAATTTCCTCATTTCGGGTGTTAGGTGATTCACAAGATGCTCAAAAACTCCATGAGCAATGGTGGCCAACTTCACTGTGGAGGAATGGTTTCGATAATAGCCGAACATCTTGGTCTCTGCCTCCCCAATAATCCCATTGACATAATCTCGGGCCGCACTGGCTTATCCATTGATTTCATGGAGAATATGCATCTCTTCCACCATAAGCCAAATGGGGACGTTCACTGGACCGTAGATGGTCCAGAGTATCTACATATTGACAACCGAAACAAGAAGATACTCACCCTAGCCAACATCATCGCATCTACACATTGGGGCCTCTGGTCGAATTTGGGTGTTACTACACTCCGTGGATCCCCTACCACCATTTCCCATCCCCCCTACTCCACCCTCAGGTGCCTCCAGCTCGGCTCCCCCCAAAATTTATATGGGCGAGTTTGCACGATTAGACAATCACTACACGAGCCTTCAAAAGGAGGCAGACGAGATATACACGGGTGTCGCTGAGCATACCTCCGAATTCAAGGACTATCATAATTTATAGGAGGAGCGTTGGGCCAGGTAGCAGCTATGGTGGGCTGAGTTTGATTAGCGATGGGCCGCTCAAGAGCAAAACAACCACAACATGCACTATTTGATGAGTGATCTCCACCGCGCCCTTGTTTTTACCACCGCAACCGCCTCCACCACCATCCCAACCCCAGTGGCCCCCATACTATCTTGCTGATTATCAGCCCTATTACCCTCTACATCTCCTGCCTTATCCACCTCCACCTGACCCTTAATAGTCCGGCTATGCCTCTCTCCAAGCATCAAGGACGGTGCTATATTTTAAGCTTGGGGAGGGGCATCCATCCATGCAAATAGATCCCGTTGCATGTAGTTTTTTTACATATTATATAGTTTTTTTTACTTTTTCATTTTATTTTTCTCTCATTTTCTGCATTTTAAATTTTTGAAACCAAAAAGATTTTCTTGCTATCCTGATTTTAATATTTTTGCATCTCAATTTTTGCATTGAATAATTTAAAAAAAAAAAAAATTGATCCAATCCAAGGCAACCTAATCTTCTAAAGACAGTTGAGTTGGTAAGTGAGTCATATGCCTTGAGATTAGACTGGCTCTTTTTATTGAAAATCTCAAAGCAAGCTAATCACACACGAACACACCTCCTGAAGCTACTTGTGCAAAACAGAAAATGAAAAGGTTTTCGACATCGAAGCATAACAACATGTATGAGTCAACCTTTGGGACACATTATTTGTCTTATGAGTAGTAAGTGCTCAATTGGACCCAAAATGCCAAATTCAAGAAATCATAAAAATAATATAAAATTTCAGTGACCCGAGCCTCCCAACAATCTAAAAAGTCCTTTCTGCCTATTCCCTTTTAAATACCCTGCTTGGGGACATAGTTTCCAACTATACTTACGGGTCTTTGCGTGTTGACATCAGTCCCCTAGAAAATGTATTAGAATCCCTTCATGGTAATAGACCGTGAGACGTTCCCACAATAGAAAAGTCAAGGACAAAAATATAAAGAAATAAGCCTAGCAAATGAATGAAAAAGAGTATTATGTGTTGTCTTAGCTTTTGTTTGTCAAAAAATAAAATAAAAATAAATAAATAATATTATAAGTTAATCTTTGACCTTTGGGACTCGAATGAGTAAACTCCAAGGCATGTTCTACATCTAATCGCCTAAAACTGAATTGCTTGGGACTGATTGAGTTGAAAGTTCGCTACACAGGTTCAATATAAAGTCATGAACTTAATAATAATAAAAAAATACATAGATATGTATAGGTATTCAAATAAAGCTACTATGTGGTCTTTGAAGTTCAAACAAGTTAACCCGAGGGATCTCTTTAAATCTAGCACACTAGGGTCATCTGGTCTGGATGTGTTGGTTGGAAGTCCGTTACATGGAGTTCAAAGAAAGCCATGAGCTTTATTTGTAGGAAAAATAAAATTAGATGTTATGTATATATAATTATATTTATATTAGTTATAGTTTAATTGAATAATATGCATCATTGTATGTACTCAAGTTAGGAAAAATGCTTGGCTGCCAAAAGATTCCCTTGGACTTGGACTTGAACTTATGACACTGGGACTGTCTGTTAACTACTTTGACTGTTGTAAGTGGTTTGAAATATGTAACCAATATGGGTAAATTTTAGGGAAATTATAGAAAAAGAATGTTGTAATCAACAAATAGATGGAGTCGGTCATAGTCATATTTTATAAATTAAAGATGATTGAGCATAATTTTTCATCACATGTGTTTTCACGAGAGTAAGACCATAATTTGATGTACTGACTTAATACTAGTAAGAGTGAACAAGTGTTGTGACTTTTGATTCTGTTGAGTTGCATTAGGGAGTGGCCAAAATTCTTTTTTTACTCTTATATAATATTGTCGGACAAATGTGAAGTTGACTCAAGGCACGACAGGTATATTCTCAACTATGCTAAAAAAAATAAGGTTAATTGGGTTGGCTCTCTTTCATGATTTTTTTGGTTATTGCATTAAGTTTCAAAAGTTTGGATTTTGAATTTTTTTTTTTTGTTTTTCGTTCTTTTGTTCTATCCGGTCTAAATTTTTCTTGTTCTTTCTTGGGGACGAGAAAGTTTTAAGCTTGGGGAGATTTGTTAGGTGCATTTCATACACCCATTTTGTAGCTTTATTTCATAAAAGTGCATTGCATATAGGCTTAAACTCATGCATTTTACATGTTTTTCGTGATTCTCCATCACATTATTTCACTCACACACTTTTGTGATATTTCAGGGACCTTTGGGGGTAGGATCTCGTTTGGGGAGGTGAATAAAAGATGTAGACAAGATTTCAAGACTTGCGGAGCACCGAGGATGCAGATATTGAAGAATTGAATATTTTGGCGATTTAAGGAATTACGCGGTCGTGTAAACTATAGGCTTGAGTTTAAACAGGCCGTGTAAACGACAATGTTAATTTACACGGGCCGTGAAAACGTGGTCGTGGGTTAAGAAGCAGTTTTTCTTATTTCTCAAAAGTGTGCAACCGATTTCATTTTTGGGGTCTATAGATTTTAGGAGCTTTCTGGGCGATTTTTTTGAGGATTTTGGAGTTGAATAATGCTTGGAAACATTTGGATTTCATTTTGTAAGAACTTTAATTTCCTTTTCTAGATTTATGATTTTGTTCTAGTCATGTGTGGCTAGAACCCTAGATTAACCACGTTTATGATTTGACTTTTAGTTGTGATTTCAATCATGTGATTTGATGTTTGTTTCTAGTTTCTATGTATTGAATTTGATTACATTTCAATCGGATGGTTGATTTTAATTTTAGTTCTTATTGGCCATTTGAATTAAGGTTAAATTTTCCAAGTTATCTATTTTGCAAAATTCGTAATTGTTTTGTGAAATAGAACAAGTAACAAACACTAAACTAAATTCCTTAGAATAAATCTAGTGTAAATCATATTCACACATTCTTAAGCTCCCGAGCTTGTGAGGAGTATTGAATGTTGTTGGGAACATTCACATAAATCTCATTGCAACCTTTTGATTTATATCTAAGAGCTTGTTTGGACTTAAATTAAAAGTTTAGGTTATTTTCAAAGAGCTTTTTTTGAATTTGACAATGTGGTGAATGGGAAGTGTTAGAGCTTGTTAACACTACCATGTACCAACTTATATAAAATTGGACAAATATCATTTCATCCATGGAATCACATTCTTGCATAGAGTTGGAGGTGTTGTTTGTTTTGGAAGTGGTTAAATGTCTTTTGTCTTTTTCCATGATTGCGGAAGAAGACGTGCACTTGAAAAATGTCTACCCGCCAGAAGGGAAAAGTGCTCAAAAAGTACTTCTGTAGAAAAACAAACGAGGACGGAGTCTTTACAAATCTTGAATTTGTTTTATTTAACCATCATTTACTTATTGCTTTAGTCTCTTATTTAAATCATTACATACAAACCCCAACATTTTTGCGACCATATTTGTACCTTACGCAAAAAGGTATAAGCACTTGTTTCATGTCTCTATGGATTGACCGTGCTTACCTTGTATTACATTTTTAGTGCAAAGTAACAATTTTTTGGAGTCATTTTGTACCCCTTCATTTGTTGGGTTTGACATGCCTAACAGTGAGGTTGGTCAAACACTCTTGAAACGAGTTTTTGTATAACATAAAATCATCCATAAAAACTTCAATTATGTTTTCGACGTATTCCGAGAAAATAGTAACCATGCAACGTTGGAAAGTATATAGGGCATTACACAATCCAAATGGCATTCTCTGGTATGCAAAAGTGCCAAATGAACATGTAAAGGTTGTATTTTCTTGGTCTTCGGTGCCACTGGGATTTGTTGAAAACCAAAATACCTGTCTAGAAAACAATAATGAGATTTCCCTGCCAACCTTTCTAACATTTGATCAATGAAAGGTAATGGGAAATGGTCTTTTCTCGTACTTGCATTAAGTTTTCGGTAGTGAATACATACTCTCCACCCGTTTTGCACATGGGTGGGGACCATAACAATTTTTTTGTTCTTGACCACCGTGATTCCCATCTTCTTTGGTACCACTTACACCGGGCTCGCCCACTTGATATCTGAGATTGAATAGATCATCTTCGCATCAAGAGTCTTAAGTATCTATTTCTTTACGACTTCCATCATGGGCGGATTCAATCTTCTTTGTGCATCCCGACTTGGTTTGCATTCAACTTCCATTAAAATCCTATGCATACAAGTAGAGGGGCTCAATCCTTTGATATTCATAATCATCCAACCCATGTCTTCTTTGTGTTCCTTCAACACTTTAAGGAGTTTCTCTTCTTCAAATTCGGTTGAGTGAGTAGAAATGATAACCGGAAGAGTCTCGTTCTTTTCTATGTATGCGTACTTCAAGTATTGAGGTAAAACCTTTAGCTCTAACCCTGGTGGTTGAATAATGGAAGGTGGCAACTTCGAGTGAATTTGAGGCAACTCAATTTTCTTGACATCTAATTGTGTAGTTTTCTTGACCTCCAAATCATTAACCAACTTTTCAACCTCCAGGTCTAGAGAATAGAGCTTCAATTTCTTGGCTAGCTTCCCACAATCAAACCCTTTGCTTAGAATCATCAACATGTCACCATTTGTCAACTCAAACAACTCTTGGGTTAGTGGTTCAACAACATCAACAAAGTATAAAGATGAGACATCACTAGGATATCTTATAGCATCATAAACATTAAAGCTTATTGTTTCACCATCAAATTCCATTGTTAAATTACCCGCATATACATCAATCTTTGTCCTAACCGTTTTCAAAAACGATCTTCCAAGTAAGATTAGAGCCGATTTGGAGGAAAATTGTTCCTCTAAATCAATCACATAGAAATCCATCGGGAAGACCAATTGATTCACTTCTACCAAAACATCTTCCAAGACACCCCTAGGACAAACACTTGATTTATCTGCAAGTGAAATTATGACACCCGTTTTGTTTAAAGGATCAACATTTAACGATTCGTATATCAAATAGGGCATGAAATTACTAGAAGCACCAAGATTAAGCATGACACTACTAAAGGTAACATCCCCTATATTTCAAGGAACCATAAACATTTCGGGGTCTTTGCATTTAGGTAAGAGTTTTCTTTGTAAACCGCGAATGTATTTTCGTTCATTGAAATCTTTTCATTCCCTTTCAATTTTCTTTTGTTGGTGCAAAGTTATGTTTTTCATATCTAGGGATTTGTTTGATTGCATTAAGTAATGGAATGTTTACCTCCACCTTTTGGAAGGTGTCCAAGATTTCCTTCTCCTCCACATTCTTCTTTGAAGTTGCAAGTCGAGAGGGAAATGGTGGTTGAGTGGCTATTGGAGTGACTAGAGGGGTAATCTTCTTTGAAACTCTGGTTTGTGAATCATTCTTGACAATAGGATCTTCAATGGGAGTGATCTCTATTTCTTCCTCATCTTCCCTTGACTTCTTCCTTGAGTCACTCTCTCTGGTTTGTTTACCACTTCTCAAGGTCACCACATTGACATTTGGGTTCTTTTCGGTTTAAGAATGTAGTTTGCCACGTGACTCAAAATTGCTTAAAGATATAACTATATCTCCTACTTGTACTTCAAGGTTAGAACACACTAGTTCTTGTCTCTTTGTAGAGTTGTTGGGTACTAATGGCAATAGACTTGATAATGCCTTCAATAGACATTTCGGAGCTACCTGGTTGGTATTGAGGAGGTTGTTGGTGATGATGTGAAGGGTGTGGTTCAGATTGATATTGGGGTTGTGGATGTTGGTAATGGGGTGGTTGTGGTGGGTAAGAAGGTCTAACCAATGCATTTTGAGGCAATGGTCTTGGGTTATAGCTCATATTCGGATTTGGTTTCCAACTAGAATTTTATGCATTTTGGTAACCAAATGGCTTGTTGTGGTAGTTTTGAAATTCTCCCGTGGCATTTACAAGTTCCATATCCTCTTGAAGAATGGGACACATATTTGTGGAATGTCCCGTTGTTACATATATTCCACAAACCATCACTTGTGGAGTTTGTACCATGGCTAGCTTTTGAACAACGTATGTTAAATATTTAAGTTTGGACTTGAGGCTTGATGTCACTACTTCATTAACTTTTTGATGCATGTCCCTCTTCATTTATTGGTGGGGGGAAAGTGTTGAGAATTAGTGGCTATGGTGTTAAAGAGTTGTCTTGTTTGTTGAGGAGTTTTGCTAAATACATCTCCACCATTTGAAGCATCAACTAGTCTTCTTTCCATTGATAACAACCCCTCATAAAAGTGTTGAATGAGGAGTTGTTCCGGAATTCGGGGTTGTGGGCAACTCAAGCACAAACTATTGAATCTCTCCCAATAATCATGGAAAGTCTCATTTTGAACTTGGCAGATTCCACAAATCTCATTTCTAAGACTTGAGACTCTAGAGGCAGGATAAAACTTATCAAGGAAAGCTCTTGTCATGTTGGTCTATGAGTTGATAGACCCCGATGGAAGATAAATAGCCAATATTTTGCTCTATCGACCAAGGAAAAGGGGAATACCCTTAATTTGATTTGGTCATCGGTTGACCCTTGTGGCTTTATGCTAGTACAAATGATGTGGAACATCTTTAAGTGATTATGGGGCTCTTCATTATCCAATCCATGAAAAGTTGGAAGGTGATGAACTAGGCTTGACGTCAATTTCGAGCCTCCTTCCAAAACGGGATAGTTGATACCGATTGGGGTTTGGGTGACATTGGTTTCCATCGTTTATCTCAAGGTTCTCTCGGTTGGTTCTTCTCCTTCCGCAATTGGAATTTGGTTTATGATGGGTGGATTTTGTTATAGGGTTGGTGTTTCGGAATTTCTTGGCGAGGTTCGGGGCTAGAATCGGGTTCTACTTCGGTTTCAGTATCGCTAGAGGAAGTGGTTTCAACCTCCGGGTCCATGTTAGGGTTTAAATTTTTACCATGTTCTATTCTCCTTTCTTTTTGCAAACACCTTGCTTCTTTTTCAATTTTTGGATTGTAGACTAAAGTACATGTACGATGAGATCTGGGCATAGAGAAACAAATTGATTAAAAATAAACCAATCCCCGACAACGGTGCCAAAATTTGGTGGTTGTCGTGGCCAACAAAATAAATGCCCTTAAATCTTGTACACTAAAATAGTGTATAGTGGTAAAGGGGCCGAATCCACGGAGATTGGTTCAGTTTGTTACTAAATGTAAACCTCTTTCTAAAAGACTTGTAAAATAAAAATAAAAGTAAAATGGGGGGACGGGGTTGGTCTTTTAATGTTTTTAAAGAAACTAAAATTACACTAAGATATGGAAATTGTAAGTAAAGAAGTAAAGATGATGATTCAAATCAAGAAGAGACAGATTATTGATATTGGTATTCCCTACATGGACAATTAGTTAGTTTATCATTAGATTTTATGGTGCAATACCTGTGATTTCATTTAACTTGGCTATAGCAATTTATAAGCACAAATCACCTCAATTCTTCTTTGTTGTAAAAATGGTTAATCAAAGTCACAAAGTTACTCAAGCATGTAATTTTGTGAAAATCAATTAGCATTAAGTTTTAAGAGTCACCAAGTCCACAAGGTAATCAAATGCTTACATTACCATTGTGGAGGAAATATTTCCATGGTCTTCTTGAAATGAAAACAAACACATAAACCATTTGTTGCTTGCTAATTTAAAGATCTATTACTTAACTAAGAAATTAGCCAACTAATTAAACATTCATTTATCTAAACTCATGATTAAAGATAAACAAACATAAAATGATGTTTAACTGTTTAACTAGAAAATACTTCCATAAACTGCAAGCATAAGTTCATAAACAATCTTCAAAATAGTTAATCATACATGGATTAAACCAACATTAACCAAAATGAACGTAGCCCAACATGACTAGGCTTAAACAAAATAGAAAGAGTTTAGAAATACCAAACATTCAATAAGAATCTAGATGAATATGTGATGATTTCTTCAAGTTCTTCACACCTTCAAGAGCTAAAAATCTCCATGGAAAATGCTTCAAAATCTGATCCAAGAATTCCCCAAAATCTCCCACCAAGATACCTTCAAATAACTATAAAAGTCGAAAACCCAAAATTGCCCCTGTAGGAGCCACGTGGCCTCGTGACATGCAGTGCAAAATCTCAAGTAGCCTCGTGAGGTGTGCTAATCGAGAAAGCTTTTGTTGTCCCCCTTTCCTTTTTGGTCCATTTTTTCCTTTTGCTTTGACTTTGTTGATTGATCCAAAAGGTCCAAGTGCACATACCAAGGAGCCTAAAACACATAAATCTAAGCCCAAGAGTTCATAACCCAAAATTTATTCAAAGACGCATCAATTTCTTAGCCCATAAATCCCGTCTTTTTAATCCACCAAGCTCAAGTATCTTCCATATAATCTTCAAAGTAAGCTTTCATGACACAAATCTTCGATCTAACTCTCTTTGATAAGCCCCAATAATCCCGATCATCCGCTCGAATTTCGTTTGTCTTCCGAATCTCCCTTCAAGCTCGATTCCATTTATCTAAATATGTGCAATAAAACTTAAAAAACTAGAATGTACCCGATGTAGATATAAAATAATAAAAAAGAAAAATATGCATGGAGACTAATTAAAAATAAACTACAATATGCTAAAATAAATTATAAAAACAAATAAATAAAATGAAAGTATCACTAAAATAAGATGTTACACAAAAAATCTTCTAGAACATAGGGATTACTTTAAAACTTAGATTTAATGTTTTATTATGTTTGACATAGTTTGTATCATTTGTTATCTTTTATATTGACATATTTTGTATTTAATTAATTGGAGCGAGTAATTACAAAATTAGGTTGATAACCTTCCTTTACATATGTAATATCCCTAATAAGTCCATGCAAATCTCAAACTGCTCTTTATTAAATACAAGAAAAATATCTACTTTTAGGGTTATCTGAATCTTTTTTATTTGTATTGTTTATACTATTTTTAATATCAAATAAATAAACTAAATACCTAATTTCATAAAATATTATATCGTTTTCAATAAGTGTATTAGATTATTAATATAATTAATATATCAAAATTTTAAAAAATAGTAATTTAAGCGTACTTGTAAACCTTTCAAAAATATATTTAATAATAATATCAATAAGAGAAGACTGCAAACACGAAGTAGTCTCATTGGAAAAGTTCAGGTCAAAACAGGTTATGTTCAAAATTTTGTAAAGAAAATCATATAACATAATACTCTTATCTTTTTAATAAAACGACTTATAATGCTCAATGCATTGGAGCACATAAGATACTTGGGAAATAAAGAGGAGCATCTTGATTTATGTAATTTTTATTTGAAAGGGGTCATAGTTATCTTGTAACAAAGGTTAGACTAGAGGTGCATACAAAACCCAAATTTTCGGCCAAGCATGGAACGGTCATACCGATGCTTTAGTCGGGCAGGTTTTTCAAATAGAAATATGAGTTTTTAGTGCTCTTTGACCACTTTCTTTAGTCTATTTCGGACAATTTTTTTTCAAATAGAAAATATGGGTTTTCAGTGGTCTTTGCCCACTCTTTTTAGTCTATTTCGGATAGGTTTTTTCAAATAGAAACATGAGTTTAGAGTGGTCTTTGCTCACTCTCTTTAGTCTATTTGTTTTTTCAAATAGAAATATGAGTTTCAGTATCTTTTGTCCACTCTCTTTAGTCTATTTCGAACAAAACCAGGTTGGATAAAATTGCTTCACAAAACTAGCTCTTATAGTTTTCTTTTTTTTACTATTTTCTTTTTAGAATTTTTCACAGTTTCTTGTATCTTCTTCATCTTAAGTGGATAAAAGCCTTTTTCATATTTATTTTTGAATTTTTTATGTTTTACCAATATACCCTTCTAACGACTATATTTTGAAGATATTTTGGTCATTTTAGGCTTTGCTTCAAAATTCAAATATCGCCACCATGGTGTTATATTTTAGGGTTAATATATATATATATATATATATATATATATATATATATATATATATATATATATATATATATATATATATATATATATATATATATATATAAAGGGAGCTTTCCCGAGGGTTTTAGGAAAGCTTTCGAGCACCAACTAATCATTTCGCTGCAAAGATTTGTTTATATTAATAAATAGATATAATATATTTTTTAATTCTTTATGCATTCTTTTTTATTTGTTGTGTAATTTATTATATTAACAACATGATCAGTTTCGAAACTTAATTATGTACTTAGAGAATGAATGCCTAAATAGAATCCTTAGGTTGTCAAACCTAACAAACGATAGGGTATAATATATTTTAAAAGACACTACTATATTACACTAAAATGTAGTACATAATAAATAGAGTCGATCCACAGAGACACGTTGCTAAAGTCTTTACTTTTTTGCATAAGGTATTTTGGTCACCAAAAATAAAGAGGGGGGGGGGGGGGGGTATGCAATAATTCAAGTAAATGAATAAAGAAACAAGTAGACGATTAATTAATTAGAATTTATAAAAGACTCCAACTCTATGTACGACAATTTAGCAATGTGATTCAAAGACAACATGATATTTAACTCAATTCTACCTAAGTTAGTATTTGAAAGTGTTAACAAGCTCTAACATTTTCCATTCACGACATGAATTAACCAAAATGAGCTATTTGATTAACCCTAACCTCATTAACCTAACCTAAACAAGCTCTTGGGATTAGATTGAGAGATTACATTAAGTTTAATGTGAGTGTTCCCAACAACACTCAATACTCCTTACAAGCTCGGGAGTTTAAGAATGTGTGGATACGATTTACACTAAATTCATTCAATAGAAATCAGTTTAGTGTTTGTTACTTAGTCTAACTCATAAAACAATTACAGATTTTGCAATTAGATAACTTGAATGACCTAGCCCTAATTCAAATGGCTAATAAAGATTACAATTAAAATCAAACATTCGATTAAAACAATATCAAAAGCACTAGATAGAAATTGAAATCAAACATCAAGTCATATAATTGAAATCACAACTAAAAAGTCAAGGCATGAAGTTGGAGAAACTAAGGTTCTAGCCATACATGGCTAGAATGATCTATAAATTCAAAAAGAGGTCAAATAATCCGCAACGACACCTATAAATCTAATGTCAAAATGTATCTGAATGATTACAATCAAAACCTTGTAATAATATTCGAAAGTGCCATTCTCCAAGTGCTATGAAATAAGGTCTTTTTGTCCAATGTCCTAAAATCCTGAGATAAAGTAAAAAGGAAAAACTGCCAAAAGGCAGTTATTGGGCCGAACATAGCCCATATTGAAATAAGGTAAATCAACATGGCACATATCGTGTAGAAAATGATGTGACACCCTTGTGATTTCTTCCAAAGTACAATGCTCAAACTTGTAGAAATAGACCAACACGGTCCGTGTCAATATAGGCTAAAATGACACGACCCGTGTTCCGCATGGTCAATGGCTCCTTCTTGGTCAAACAAGACTAGTCTCCATTTTTTGAGTGTACTTCCAAAACGGCCCATGTTCCTCTCTGCTTCCAGGTGCAATTGTTATTTTCTAACTTTTCATTTCGCATCTAATCACCCTGATATCTTCACCCATGCTTCCCGACACCTCCCAATGCACGTTTCCACCTCCAGGTCACATGAAATAACTATAAAACATGAAAATAAGGTTGTTTTAGTAACTAACATGATTTTTTATGAAAAACATCCAAAATGAAATAAACTATATTAAATAGATGAATAAAAGGGACGAAAAAAATTGATAATAGAATGAATATGCAAATTTTGATTTTCCCCATCAATCTATGCATGTTTACAAGAACATTCTTCTGAACACCATATAAATTTGATGTTGAATTATTAAATCTCCACTTGCATTGGTTAACCATCATTCTTCCTCTTTGATTTCTTTTTACCTCCTTACTAAGGTTTTTAACATCTTATTTGCAGGGCAATATAGTGACATTCATGTCATCGAGCAACTTCCAACATTTGGGCTATTGGAGTGGTTATGGAGCCTACGAGAAGTTTAAGTTGATGGATGATTTTCGATCGATCAAAATACATTTCAAATTAAAGGAAAAAGTTTAAGGTTTTGAGTAAATTAGTAGATTAGATGATGCAGTGAAGTTTTGGTGTGAATCAATTTATTTTTTTAACATGTTTATATAAATATGTGAAATGGTGATAGGTAAGAGTTGGATGAAATCATAACGTCTGAGTAAGGTTCGTATTAGATGGAAGTTATATCGATGTTAGATGAGAGTTATGTGGAATCATTAAATGTCGAATTAAGTGGGTGATATAAATGAGTAATTTGAGCCTTGTAGACCATTTTACCCACCGATTAGTATAAACATATACTAACCAGTGATGGATGAATTTATTAAACTTGTTAATAAATAACTCTCTCTTCTTCTTGTATTATAAAAGAATATGTTTCGTCTTTATTGAGATTTTAGAAACATTTTTGCCAAACAAGCGAGTACATGAAGCTTAGGTAACTTTTGACTTGTGTTAAATGTCTTATGGCATGTAAAAAGTGTGATGAAAAATTATAGTCAATTATATCAACGATGCTTAGATATGATCTTATATGTCAACCCACATCTACATGTTTAGCTAGAGTGGTCATCAATAACAATTAAATTAGACCATGTCTACGAGTATTATGCATTTGTACATGTTTTTATATTTTGTGTTAAAACTTGTATTCAATATTGTTTCTTTTTAATTACATGTTTATAAATACATATGAAAGTACTCTTTAAGGTTAAACTAGTTTTATTTACGATGCCTTTAAATAACAAGAATATGACTTGAACAAAAATATTGGTTCATAGGATCAAATTGTCTATTTCATAATTCCTTTACGTGATTAGTTGTTCTTATTATCATTTTATGTTGGTTTCACTTTTTAGGTGTTGTTTGATTTTTCGAAGCGAAAACGTCCGAAATTTGCGGACCACACATGTAACACTCTGTAGCAGAAGAATTGGACTAAACGGCTGCAACCTGTAATAAAAGTGTATTTGTTTTTTAACATCTGCAAACTGCTACAATAAACTAAAATTTAAATAAACGGATTTTACAAACTTAAAATAGTTTTTTGACACATAAATTTTAATAATTCTAATCTTACAACACTGAAATAAAATTAACACAACCAAATTAGTCTTACAATAACAAATTCATTTAAATTATATTTAATTTTGTGGTTGTTAACCAAATTGTTGTTTAATATATAAGATATGTCATGTATTTTCAACAAATATAGAAGTCACTTTACTGACACTATTTATCCATATCACATTGAATAAAACCGATTAAAATGTTTCTTATTTGAATTTATAATTTTCAATCATTGACTTTTAAATGTGATACCAAAATAAAATTCGACTAAAAATATTCCTTCGTTAATGTTTCTAAATCAAAATTTTATTTAGTTTTAATCATATATAAATTGAATATAAAAGTCATTGTGATGATATAATTTTTAAAAACGTTTATATAAAATAATTAAACATAATGATTGTTAAATAACAATAATAAAATTATTAATTTAGCAAACATGTTCTTTTTGTTAAATTTTCCAAGACGATGACTATTTTTTCGGCTAACTTTAATAGATATGATAATTTTAATGATTAACTTTGTAATTTATTAATATTAGTTATAGACAATGTAACACAAAAGAATATTTATATGAAATTTATCAACCGGTTTTGAAATTATGTAAAATATACTTAAATTATTTATAATATCATTCATAGTATTATTAAAATCGTAAATATGTTGTTGAAAAAAAAAGCAATTCAATGTTGAATAATACAACTTAAATTAAAGTGAGAAAGAAGTTTGAAGAAGATGGTCCAATCTTCACCGTGCGTGCAACGTACACATCAGTTTTAAGTTGGAAGTTAAAAAAAAAAAAAATAATAATAAAATAAAAAAAAAAAAAAAAAAAAAACAACGAATGCTAGATATGAAGTGTTGTGCATGTTTTGTTAGAAAAACAAACAAACACTTATTTTATGCCAAATATCCTTTTTATCCTCATTTTACTTGCAGAGGTTGAAGCTTGATAAAATTTAGAAAAAAAAAAATATGGCTCTTAACAAAATGTTATAGTAGTCGAAACCCTTCTTAATAAATTAAAGTTTTTTTTGTCACATGTCAATTTCTCATTAGTTTTGACACTTGTCATTTTATGGTATTTTTGAATAAATGTTTTTTTACATTTGTCATTTTCTCATTTTTTTTTATCTTTTTTAATTAACACATTATATTTACACCTTAATTAATAATCGACTTAATTGAAAATAACCAATAAATTACAATATTTAATATGTTTCTTTTAAATTCAAATTTTAAATTTCAAATTTAAATAAATTTTTGTTTAAACTTTCATATTTAATTTTTTTTATTTTATCCAACCCGTATAACATACGGGTCTCACAACTAGTCAGATTAATATGGTAAAATTGGATTGGAAAATTATATGATTTATTAATGGTAACTTATTGAACCGTAAAGGTCAGATAGTCGGATTAGAATTTTTCTTAAGAAAAAATAAAAATAGGTAATTAAACCGGCCAAAATACGATTGCTTTTTTTTTTTAATTCAATTTTTTTATTGGTTTATAAATAAAGGCATAAAATTAAAACCTTACAAATAAATATAGAAAAATTTCCTGAATAAATATAAAACCGGAGAGTCTACCTATTAAAGTCGATTTCTTTTCATACTTTTGTATTACTATGAAAAAAGTAATTTTGGATTAAATATTAGTCTAACTGACAGCTCTTACGTTTATTTTTATATCACACAAAAATATATTTGTACATTTATTTTGGAGATTAAGGAAAAGATATTCATATTATTTATAATTACATAAAATATATTGTATTCTAAAATAATATTGAAACTATGCACGAAGGGAAAATTAAACAATTTAAAACTGACACCATGCTTTGACAATATTGTACATGACCTTTGTCATCAATACAATGAAGACCAAAAACAAGAAAAGAAAAAGTCGGTCCAACCCATCTCTCAACTCCATCATACCTTCTTGAAACCAAACTACACCTTATTGGCTTATTGTATCATACATACATTGTTTTAAATTTATTTCCTGATTAAAAAAAGTTATTTAGTCAATTCAGTCTAATAACTTAGTGAATAACTTATAAAATTTTGGGTTTGGTTTAATAACTTATAGGAAAACATAAATATATGAGTCAACCTCTCTCACTTTATGATTTTTGATACAGTTTAACGAGAACATAGATTGATCATTCTCAATCTTTCATAATATTGATGTGATGATGATGTCATGACATGTGAATGTATATATATTTGTGCGGACTAAGGAGTGGTGCAAAACGCAAATACAATTAGATTTAAAACGACAAAGGATGAATCCTTTTCGAGTGCATGTGTATCTCTATTTTTGCTATCTTTAAATAAAAGGACCACAAGGCAACTATCTAAATATCCCTTAACATTTTGTTGAATAAATGGTTTTGAAAATGAGAGTAAGTTGAATGGCTTTTTCAAGGACTTGATTCATATAGTAGACATAGGTGAAATTAGGTGTGTGAGGTTAAAAATAAATTAGATTTGCCAGTAAATAGAAAAAATTGATGAGAGTCAATTTATTTAGATATAAAATTTTACAAAGGAGTTCCAAAATTTAAATCGGGCATTTGAAAATATTATTATTGTTCTTTAATTACTCTTCATAAGATGGGCATTAGGATGAATTTGCCAATTTGGTGTGGAGTTTCACATTGGAAAGTTTACTAATTTTTATGTATATTTTTTGTATTTATATTTTATATTTATGCTTGAATCGTTTGTGATATAATTATTAGTTGTGGGGCATGACGTTCACTCAAGGAGTCGTTGATCAACAAAAGTCAATTTTCCTATGGCAACCCAAAAAACTTAAATTTTAGTGAGGATTTCCAAGTCTATGAAACCAATGATTAATGATTTGTCATTCTCTAGAATGTTGAGAAAGCCCTCTTTGGTAATAGGAGCAGTGGAACCATTTCAAAACTTCAATACCAACTACAAGTCAACTCTCTAAGTACTTTTATATGTTTTTTTTTGATAAACTATTAAAATAAATCATTAAATAATATAAAAAATATCTTTTGTAAAACAAATTCCAAAAAATACCAAAGATATCATTTTCATAATGATTCATTAAAATTGTTCCAAAAATAAATCAAAACTTAATATAATAATAAAATTAATTAAACATATATTTTTTAAGAAAAATATTTTTGCAAATCAAGTATTTACATTACAAGTCTGCAAGTCAGCAAACTACCTCTCATAACAACAGGATGGGACAGTGTTTACAATACAAGTCCCTAAGCCACCTCTGAGAACCATAGGGCCGATAACTATAGCGAAGAAAGAGACGTGACGATGTTTATAATACCTGCATGTTACCTCTGATAAACGTATGATGTAATGAGGTACGTCTTTTAGCCTCCAAAATATTGTTATTGTTCCACGATTGACCTCTCACGTGAACTGTGATGTTTGACGTGGAATGTTTATATTATATGATATAGTTTACTGTTTTTAAAGATGATTTTAGTGGTTTGTATCTTATCTTTGATATACCAAATATGGTAAAGCAAGGATAAGGGCGGAAAGAAAAAGTGTTTATTATTTGTTCTAATCATTCCCTAACCATGCTATCAACACATATTTTAATCTTAATATGATAGAAAATCATATAATATATTTTTATAGTAATAAAAATGCATCTATTATGATACAAACTAATCTTCAAAAACTCTTTAAAACAACGTCGGAATAAAAAAAAAAAACAACTCACTCGATCTTTCATAGAACTTGTTAGTCGTTATTGACCGCCTCCATCAAAGACATGTTGTATTCGACTTTAAATCATGTAGATTTTCCATCATCTCTAAATATGGAAAAGAACTTTTGTTTTACTTCACAATCCTTTTTAAATAAATGAATTTCATTATGTAAAAACTTTTGTAACATGTTTACATATGGTTAGATATTGATCAGATGAAATAATATTTTGTCCATGTTTTTTTTTTATTTTTTTAAATATATTCATTTTGATTAATAAAACTTAGTTATCAATGTACAACAAAGACAATACAAATACTAATACTTATTTTGGACTATATATATGTATATTTTTAAGCAAAATAGCGGTATGCTTTAAAATTCGTTTACTTATTGTATTTAATGGTTGATTATCAAACCAATCATAATGACTTTTCATTCACAAAATTATACAAAAATCTAGTCTTAAGATGAATGGAAATAAAGTCTCTCTTTTTACGTAAGATTTACACTACCTAAAATGAATACCCATTTAAACTATGTTATTATTATATACATCTAAAATTGTTTTTATAAATTGATGGTTAGTTTTGATAGATACTAAAAAATTTATATGAAATTAATGAAAGTTGATTTATTGATTTAATTATTTATTTCTAGTATGTGATTTGATATTAATAATTTATATAATTGGTAAGATAGATGACTAACTTCTTAGATAAACAATTGCAAAGTGAGCACAGGTAAAAGATTTATAATCTAATTATATTTTTTTGTTGATGGATATATAAGAAGGTGATGATCCATAGAAAAAAGTATTATGTTAGAATATGAACGTTAATTTTTTTTTTTTTGCTTTGTGGATAATAAAAATTTACATTTTCTTTGTTGTAGTGACACTCGTTGGTGGTGATGCTCAATGACGACGTATACACTTCATTTAATTTAGATTATAAAATTAAGAATATCGATAAATCACACAATATGGAGCGAAGACAACCACATCTGTCACCCTCATAGGCTTCTAGTAAAGTATTAATACTTTTTAAGAATAATTATAAAAAAACTTTAAACATTTTAATAGTTCTAAATGAAATACTTATAAAACATCAACATAAATGGTTGTTGTAACTTGTAATGTAAAACATTTCAATTTAGGAATTATTTTTAAAGGGATGGTGTGAAAAGAAAATATGGGCGGCCATTCGTGGAGGGGTACCAATGAGTATTGCATTGACAACGAGAAAGAACGAGTAAAATACCAATATTTTTTGGACCCTCATTTCCACATGCTCACTCAGTCTCCCACTCACAATTGTTTCCTCATCTCTCCTTTTCAAAGACGTCATCGTATGCTACATATTTATATGTGCTGGTGGTCGACTGGTCGGAAACACACAGATAGTGGTGGTGGCACGGCGGAGTGGCGGCATTGAGGGTGAAATAATGTGGTTGGCTTTTGAGTTTTGATGGTGGTTGAAGATGGTTTGTTTGGTGTCTTTTTAGGTTCTTGTAGATTAATAGGGTTTTGTAGAGGGTTGGGAATTAATGGTGATGATGTGTGAAGGTGGTTTATGGGTTATCACAACAACTACACATTATAGTTTTCACATGATCGACTATGATAAAAACAAAATCGTCAACCCTCAAATATCGAACATTTGGTACTTGTGTATAGTTGGGCAAACTATTTGGTCGTGACATGTATACTATCAAAGGCGTGTTGGAGTACTAATCCACTACAACAAATTTATTGGTTACAAAATTTGTGTTGTTAAGGATAATATAGTAATTTCCATTATATAGAACGATGAACATTCCATATGCCATAAGAAGACAATAAATAGGATCCAAATAGTGGATGCAAGAAACACAAAAGAGAAAGGATCCCTTGTGTCTTTTGCCTTCCTAAAAGGTCAACTCTTCAATATCAACCATTTCCATATTTACTTCTCCCCCCTTCATTGTCTAAAGCTTTACCACGCGCAATCGTAGTTTGACTTTTCCAATCGTCGCTTTGACTCTATGTGTGTCAAGCACCCTTCCAAACTCCAAAGTAATATTTGAAAATAATTCATAAAACAGAAAGTTCTTATATGACATCATTTAATCCACGCCATTATATAAACTTTATTGCATACTTCAAAACATTTAGGTTTATTTAGAAAGTTATACAACAATCCTGTTTGCCTTTTGTGACAATGATAAATATTATCATGACCTTCAATTTCACAAATATGTGCACAAATGCAATAATCACGAAAGTTTTTTAGAGACAGTGTTACTGTAGCTCCATTAACTTTTGGTTGCGCCTTATGTCGTCAATGATCTTATTTTTGGGCATTCTAGTTGTTCAAATTTTAAAATGGTCTGTTAAAAATTATATTGACACAATTTTTATTTGATTTCACTAATTATAAGGTGGGTTTACATTAATGACATGTGGTGTTCACATGTTCAGATTGCAAAGACTATTTTACCTTTATCCATTTTTTTTCTTCCTTTTCGGTGTTTATTTGTTATTGTTAATGCATAGTTTTTTTAACTTATGTATATAGTAAACATAAGTTCAGGGTCCCTTTTGTAACACGTTGTTTAATATCGAATCAAACAAAATTAAATACTCAAAATATGATTAAAATTGAACCGACTTAAGCACATTAAAGATTAATATGAATGCAAGTATGGTTCAAGTCCTCATAAGACTTAACAAATTATATCAAAGATGTTCCGAACAAATATGATTGTTGCTTAAATGAAATAAAACAAAGAGGGGATTTGTTTGTAGACTAGTAAAAATAGCCTGAAATGTTAAAAATAAATCCAGATAATTAAAAGCATTCCAACATTCCAACATAAGGGTTATCTTTTGTTATGATTCAATTTATGATCATCAGTGTAACGAACATTTAAAGAGTGAATTATATTATGGTGTAATGATCATTTAAAAAGTGAATTATATTGATGGTTGGTTGTTTTAACATCTCTTCCATGTTTGTAATCTAACCAAATACAATTCAATGGTTAAGCCTAACATGTGACTCTAAGTTCTAACATTGTAACATATCTGATCTTAACATGCATACTGCAATGATGATGATGGATATGTCTATTATAGTCAAACATTCTCGATGTTCTAAATTCTTTAATCGTATTGTATGAATCTATAATAAAATTAATATTGCTTAAAAATAGAACACCATTATATGTTTTCATGCTATTAAGAATCAAAAATAATTTTGGGGTTCTAAATCTTAAAGAAAATTATTAGAAAATTAACAAAGTGATTAATTTCGTAAACAATATAACATGTTTCTGAGTTGAGTATGCAAATTGAATACAAGAATTCATACAAACAAAACATTCAAAAAGATCTAACACAATCACTCATATAAATGCACAAATCAAAAGTTTAAAAGATAAACTGTAATGTTGAAATTGTTGTGATTTATCACACATATTGACTAAACTAAAAAGTAAACTAAGAACCAAATGTTAAATTGTACTTGCAATGATAAAAAAAAGTAACATTCATGACTTAAATTGTATAAAATATCCCAAAGAAATGCTCCAAAAATCGCCCTCTAAGCGAAATTTATGGTCATAATTACATAAAAATCATGTTTAAAGGAGGTGATTACCAGTAGTTTTCGTTTCAACATGTTCGTTTATCAACTCCAAATGCTCAAAACCTAAAAATACAACTAAATATATCTTAAAGTAGATGGTGTTTAACTAAAGCATGTAGTTCACAAAATGATATGATATGCATAAAATGAAATAGCAATGAATTTACAAACATGATAAATCATGCACAAAATATTCTTAACGCGTGTTATATATATATATATATATATATATATATATATATATATATATATATATATATATATATATATATATATATATATATATATATATATATATATATATATATATATATATATATATATATATATAGAGGTGGGTTCAATTGAGAAAATAAAAAAGGTTGAAAATGGGGGAATTATTCTCAGCCACTCATTTAATCTAAGCATAAAAGACACGGTGGCAAACTTGTAAATATCGTAATAACCTTCAATCTCAAATACGTAACTATAGAGAATTCGATAACTGTGCGTTCATCATCAAAATTTTTCCTCCTACCTTCAATAATCATCCAGATTTCTTCAACTAAACCGGAATTTCTTCGTTGTTCATGAAATTGGAATCGGAGTTCTGGACTCGCAGTCACAGTCGACATTGAGGGACTTAGAATCGGTAATCACAGGTTCCCAATCGGATTTTCGGAAATCAAAATCAAATTGAGAAATCGATCAGAGATAGGATGTCGCATTTGAAGTCGAAATCGGAAGTATATGATGATTTGGAATTGATAACTTGATGTTTTTAACATTTTTAAAATAGTTAACTTGTTTGCACTCCAACTGTTTGATGAAATGCATAAACTAAATTACCACGTTATATTCCACATATGAATATGTTTTCTCACCTGAATCAGTATATGATTATTAAAAACACAAAACAAATATGCAAGTCTGTATGTTATTCATATGTGAATAACATATAAAAATTATATATATTTGTCAAAATACCTTCAATATTCATAAGTGAATATACCTTGTAATATTCATATGTGAATATATTGTGTAATATTCATAAGTGAATATATCATCTAATATTCACAAGTGAATATATACTCTATAATATTCACATGTGATATACCATGTAATACTATGTAATATTCACATATGAAATATTATTTAATACTCATAAGTGAATATATCATCTAATATTCACAAGTGAATATACTATGTTAATATTCACAAGTGAATTCATCGTCCAATATTAAAATATGAATATACTATGTTTATTATATGCTATATTAATATATGAATGATACTTAAATTGTAAAAAAAAAATCATATTTTTTATTCATAAGTGAATAACGAATGTACTATAATAAAACATGATGTATTGTTATTCATTTATAAATAACGATAGCTGAAAATATAAAAAAAATAAATTTTTTATTTTATCTTAAAACTATATCAATATGGATGTCTATTTGTAGAGAATAAAAAATCATGAATTTTGGTATATTTAAAATCATTTTTTGATAAAAATAGCTTATAAAAATTTAAAAAAACGAAAAAAAACTATGTTTTTGTATATATTAAGGTAATGATTAGCATAGTTTAAGGAAATATGTTATGTTGGAAAACACATGTGCATTCGTTTTCCATTTCCGCCGGTACGTTGGAGGCTTTTGCGGCAAAAATAAATGATTGGCTGAGAATGATTCCCCCATTCTCAACCTTTTTTTTTTCTCAATTGAACCCTCCCATATATATATATATATATATATATATATATATATATATATATATATATATATATATATATGTGTGTGTGTGTGTGTGTGTGTGTGTGTGTGTCACAAGCAATGTAATGCAAACCTTAGCACGAGATTTCCATATTCTAATATGGTATCAAAGACGTTAAGGCCACATACATTCTATCACATACACTTTGATTATTTGGCAACCCTATTTTTTTCTACTACCATCAACAACAATCACTAACGATAAATCTTTCCCACGGTTTATTCTCTCATTGACATTATTGTTTCATGTAGTCACCATCTGTTTCCCTCGTCGTCGTCCACAACATCTTTCTTTTCACTACCATCACAAATTCTTCTCTTCCATTGTTGCTTACAGAGCCTTATTACTGGGTAGTGAAGTCTAGTGCTATAATCCCTCTAGAAGCGGTAAGCTCTTCCGACTATATTTTGAATTTTACTTTTACTTAGTTTTCATTTTTAGGTAATGTCTACACCAGCCATTGTTACCATAATCATACATTCATCACACCAATTGGTTAACATTTTGACAAATGTGTACTCTTAGTTTAGTTTTAAACTTAATGTCGATGGTTCCAAGTATAAAGTATAGTGAATCATTTTTCTTGACATGTGCAAGGGTGCAAATGTACTAGGTTATATTACTGGTAAATTAAAACCCTCTAGTGATGATGAAGAGGATTAGGAGGAGTCTATCGACTCTAGAGTGAAATCTTAGTTTTACTCAGCTTGTGATCCAAAATTGTTATTAATTATTTCAACTGAAAATGGATGAAATTTTTAACAAAAATAAAATGCCTCAATCCTTCGGCTTCAAGATCGGTTTCATAAAACCCAAAAATGAGCATTTTCAATCATTAAACTTTTGGCATGACTTAAGAAACTTACATATTCTCTTACAGATGTAGACTCTACTATAAACAAAAATGAACTTGTTATGGAAACACATAGTTAATTAATCATTTCACTCTCATCAAACCATTGTGAACATAATTACGAATACCAAGTCCTTTCCATCTTTTATGGAGTTGAGAAGATGATTTAACTACATGTTTTGAACCGCATGGAGAAATTATTTAATCATTTCTTGATGTTAATAAATCACAAAATTTACAACTTTACTCCATTGTGAATCAACCCAATAAACCGAAAAATAGGTGGTCTAAAAATTAGAAAAATGGTCAAGGTTCTTCCATGGGTAATTCTAGTAATACTACTACCATTAAAGCTTGTACAGGACATCAAAACCAGCCTCAATATTCGTGAATTTCAAGGAGTGGTGAAACGTATTTCAACAGTTATGTTATCCAATAACACTTCTCGGCTTTGCATGACAACCTCACATTTTAAACTGGACCAACAACCTTTGCGCCTCATGTTGTTGTTTCATTCCACGATGCAATGTAGTCTCTATAGCATAACATATGCTCACAGCAACCCACACAACAACATCAGTTTGTTGCTCTTTTGCATGCTCCGTTTGGGTAGCCTAATCTTTTGCAAAACATTCCAAACAACATTGCTCAACAATCTTTAGGCGCTCACTTTGATGGACACACTGCTACACCTCCAACAACTCCATAATACACTGATATTTCCCATGTGTTTTAGTCGATGTTGGTACACCAACCTCAAGACAACAACTACAGAACAGACTTCTGTGCAAGCTCCCATATGTTATTCGACCAAAGGAAATATGCACCATTTAACACTAAGTAATAAATATAAAAGAATTGGTTCTTTGCTTCCAGTTAGTTATATGGGCTTTACTGTTTATTCTTTTTTTTCACAAAAATGTATTTTTTATATAATGGTATTATTTCAAAACTAATGATAAAAAGTTCAATTTATGTTAGGTTCTTCACTACATATAACTCTGTGTATATTAAATTTGATCGTTTTGGGTTCTTTATCAATAATCTTAAACCAATTACTCTTATTCATTGTTACGATACCATTTGTGATTATTTGCACCCGATTTCTCCCACATTTATAGTATCTCTTTTAGCCACTACCTAAAGCTCGAATTGTGATCAAAACTTGCTATGAATTATTTCAAGCAATAATTCCACTGTAAAAGACTTACGAGACAAATTGGATGAAACTTTTAACAATAACAAAATGTCTCAAATTCTTCAACTTCAATATCAGTTTCATAACACCCAAAAAGGAGCATTTTCAATCATTGAATTTTTTCATGACTCAAGAAACTTAGATATGCTCTTACTGATGTAGACTTTACTATACACAGAGTTGAACTTATTATGAAAATACTTAGTCAATTACCTCCCTCCGATCAAAGCATCGTAAACAAAATTACCAACACCAACTTGTTTTCATCTTTTCCTCAGGCTAAGAATATGATTTTACTACATGAGTCGCATGAAGAAATTTTTGAATCATTTCTTGATGTTAACACATCACAAAATTTAGAACTTTACTCCACTAAGAATCAACCTAATAAATCGAAAAATAGGTAGTATAAAAAATAGAACAATAGTCAAGGTTCTTCTAGGACAAGATCATCCTCAATATGCATAAATTTCAAGTAGCAGTGAAATGTATTTCAATAATTACTTAACCCAACAACACTTCTCATCACCGCCTAGCCTCCTCGGTTTTCAAACTGGATTAACAACCTCTGTGCCTCATGTTTTTGTTTCATCCATGTAAGAACCTAGAATTTGGGGATAAGTGTTTTATATTTTTATTTTGTGTTTAAGGGCATTTTTTACCATTAGTAATGTTTGAATTGTAGAATGCTATTAAATGTCTATTATGTGTTTGTTAGATGTTTTAAAGCAATGAAAACATGTTATTATGCTGGAGAATGAGTTGGAATTGATAGATATAAGATATGGGATGGAAATGCATTGAAAAAGGAATGTAAAAGTTGATTCCATCTCCACCATGATGCGGTGAGAGGCTTGTCGTGGGGTGGTGGTTGAGGCGGTGATTTGGGTGAGATTTCATCGTAAGCCATAGGGAATGTACTTTGCACCATACAGGGGTATATAGGTACCGCATCGTGATGGCCAAAGTAGGTTGCTATTAGGTATTTCCACCACAGATTCAAAGAGAGCTGAATACAGACTCATTTAAGTCACCACGAGGCGACAAGTAGCCTGTAACGATGCGATTTCAAGACAAATTAAAGATCAGATTAGGGTTCATTCTTGCTCAAAACACTTCCGTTTTCTTTGAGAGTGACGTTCCGAAGATTTGGAGGTTGAATAAGGATCAAAGTATGATCAAGGGTGTTTGTGGAAAGGTTTGAGTACAAAAAGCTCCTTGTTATATCATCTTCTCCATTTTAAAGCTTTTTAGGGCTTTAATAGTATTTTGGTAATTTGAGCTAGTTATGTAAGATTAGTCATAAATAAATATTTGGTATGTTTAATCATGTGTTAAGAAGCTTAATATATGATTTCTCTGGAAGTTCCATGGTAAAATCCATGTGATGATTGTTAGGTTTTGAAACCCTAGCTTTGGAAATCATGAAATGGTTAATGTGTGTTAAGAACTTGTTAAATTAAGTGTTGAGAAGCTTGATTAGAGTAGTTTAGCAGGATTATTGACCAAGTATTATCAATATGAAGTTTTAAACAAAACAGGAGTTTTTGGCTAGAAATTATATTAAGCTCTTAATGGGTTAAGTCTTGTTTAAAATGGTGCTTAATATCTATGAACGGTATAGGTGGTGGCAAAAGAGAAGTTGGAGTTCTCCACAAGAAGGTTTGAAGAAGCTTGGAAGTTGGTTGTTATTGTCTTCAAAGGAGTGAGTTATAATATCCTTTTAAGTATGATGTTGTGAGATAGATTGATGTTAAAGTATGTAAAGATGAATACATATATGTAGATCATATCATTGTTAGATAGTGACATGTTGGATAAAATGTGTTATGTGAATGTTATGTTTTTTTATGATGTTATATATATATATATATATATATATATATATATATATATATATTGAGTAAGAATTATGGATCCCAAGAAAAATGAATGTTTAGATCTTTACCTGGAAACTATAAAGATAATAAAGACCGGTTAATTGTCGACTGGTAAGAGTAAGGATGCATGGTCACTTATGTGACTAGTTAGATATGTGAAATATGTAAATTATAGAATGATATTTATGTATGTTATGTTAAATTATAACTCAAAAGACTTTTTGTCTAATAAATATTGTTTCCCTGTATTTATAGGTTCAGGTAGCAAGGCATGGAGAGAGTGGACCTAGAAGCATCAAGAACTTGGACTGTACTTTTGTTTCATGTATTAATCTTGTTGCTTGAATTATGGTTAGGATATGATTGGTACACCCGTACTTGTTTTTTGAAATACTTTTTGAAATATTTTGAAACTCTAGTTTCAAAAACAATGTGAATTACCCTGATATTTTCTAGAATTTGACATGAAATATTTTATGAAAAATACAGGTTGTTACAACTAGTATCAGAGCCATAGTTTAAGCTAATTAGGTTGGACTGTACCTACCTAGGCTTAAACTATATAAGATAAAGAAAGAACAAGAGTTTTTTAGCATCATCACCTTGAGTATTGATATGAATTTTATTTGTTAGTACTGTATGAACTAGTATCTGATATTTTTCTATATAATTCCTATATTAATTATCATGGAAGCAGAAACATACACATTTAATCGAAGGAAAGCAAAAACTAAAACCGTTAAGGATCTTTTACCTAATTGATATTAAAAACTAAAAGAGGGATAAAGTCTACTAACCTTTAGCAAAACCAATTTTCTTGAAGACCTTTGATGTAGATTTAGAATCCTTCGATAAGGAAATAAAGAATAATCAAAGTAGGTTACCTCTAACGGTTCACAACCAACAATACCAAACAATGTGATGTAAGATAATAACCATTGGAACAATAGATATTGACCAAGGAGCTAAAGAGTGAAGAGAAACTATAAGAATAGTTTGGAGTGTGGCAAAAATAATAAGGTACATAAGAGGGGTATTTATAGCTTCTAGTTGCTTGTAGATAAAGCATATTTGAATAATTAAATAATACTAAAATTTAATCTAAATTCAGCCCCTTTCCTTTGTGTATGCTATGGACAAAATTTCTAAGGATAAACCCTAGAAAATTTCATTCATCGTATCCCAAGTGTTCCAAAATGTTCCAACCATTCAACTATTGAATAATTGACATCCAATCCCTACACTTTTAATAAACACAAATTAAATCCAAATTAATTCTAATTAATTCCAAATTAATTCTTAATTCCAAAATCAGTTTCTAATTAATTAATCATCTCATGAGTAATTAATAAACCATTTACATCTCTCTTATAACATTCACATATTATTTGGTTCATAGAGGGCAACCCAAAAAGGACCATGCTATTAATGTGTAGTCTTACCGATTTAGTTATAACATTGGACACTATTCTAATAGTCTCCCACTTGGACAAGTAATCAACTACAATTGGTCACAAAGCTCCCACTTAATTAGAAAAGCATGCTTCCTTAGCAACTATCGAACTCTTAATCATATTCTAAGAGACATCCCTTTGATAAGTGATCAGATATTCTTTCATTCTACAAGGTATCATATGAACATGATACATGGATATGAATTAATCTCATGGTATAAGATTATGTTTTCTGATTTTCGATTTGTAATGACCTTATTAGACTTACAAAACTGAACACATCGATCTAGTCCATGCTTGGCCCATCACTATAATGTCAACATCAAATCACCGAAGGGGCCAAAGATATTGCTTTCTTATTAAGGCAAAAGGAATAAATAAAATTTGACTACATAATCATAATCGACTCATCATGTCATACATGGACATACATTTTATAACATCCATTTACAGTTGCATTTATGTAATACCAATGCATAACATAATTGCAAATTATGAATTATGCATCCTGCTTGAAGAATAAAAGATCTTATCAAATTAGAATTACTTGTGATAGGATCACAAAATTAGAGTTGGCAATGGGTCGCCTAGATTGGGGTCAGGTTCAACCCAGTAAATAATTAGGTTGAAAATTTCAACCCAACCCAACATGTTTATTTAAATGGGTTGATATTTCCAATCCAACCCAACCCTTTTGATAAATGGGTTGTCACCGGGTTGATCTGTTTATGTAGTTTCCGACCCAACCTATTATATAAATGGGTTAAACTTGGGTTAACCCATTTAAAATAAATTAAATAAATTATGTCATTATATATTATACCACTTAAATTATAAAACGTAAATAAAACTTCATAATTATGACAAAACCACAATCCTAATTTATAAATACAATAAATTGTTCAAATAACATTAAAAATGTTTAGTTTCACTGAGATTTTGGAGAGTGACCAATATTATCGGTGCTAAAAAAAAGGATGGAAATTAGGATTGGATTATATTAAACATAGATAATAATAATGCAACAATTATAATTTTCAAATTAATACTTTGATTAATACATGATAATATTCAGATAATTATTAAATTATACATATATATATATATATATATATATATATATATATACACACACACACACACACACACATATATATATATATATATATATATAAGTTAAATAGGTTGACGGGTTGAAAACATGTTGATAATTTTTACCTAACCCAACGTATTTAATTAAATGGGTTACACGAGTTGACCTATTTAAGTTAAATGGGTTGAAAATCTCAACCCAACCCACTAATTTTGGGTTGGGTTCGGGTTGGATTCGGGTTGGGTTGGCGGGTTGGGTCGATTTTTGTCAGCTCTACTTAAAATCTATATTTAAGTACTCATGAGTGTTAGTCACAATGTTTATGCTATGTGTAATTACAATATACAAATGTACTAACACTCCATGACAATCTTAAATCACTACTTACTCCCAGGAGTATGATTGACTGTGGAGGTTGTAAGTAACTTAACAATTTGAAAGTGGATTCTAAACATGGAAAAAGAAACATAATAATAAACAACTGAAGATAGTAGTTCAGTAACTCATAAACAAATCTCTATCATTTAATCACCAAAATCAATTACAATTTATTGTTGTTACATTGTTTCAAAAAATTTACTAACTACTAAAACTAATATCACCTCTCATGATTTAGCTCTTAGCATGCTCCAAGTGCATGATTTTATTCAATGCCTTCGTGAACTGATCAGACCGATTATCCTCTGATGATACCCTATTCACCTTGATTCCACCGTACTATACCTTATGTATGACATAGTGGTACTTACAGAGTATATGCCTTGACCTCCCATGATCCTTAGGTTCCTTAGTTAATGCGACTGCACTTTCGTTATCACACAAGATTTTTATGGGATCTTGGATTCATGGAACAACTCTGAGGTCACCAATGAAATTCTTTAACTAGGTAACATCCTTTGCAGCTTCACTAGCTGCAATATACTCGGACTCACATGTTTAGTCTATTACTGCCTTTTTCTTGGAACTTTTCTAGGTAAATGCACCTCCATTCAATAAGAATAAACAACCGTTTTGTGAACAACTATCATCTCTATCTGTTTGGAAACGAACATCACTATACCCGTTTACTCTAATATGACAACTGTCAAAATTCGCCAATGATCATCAATCGCAAACGTGATGTGATTCAAACCAATAGACTTAAAGTATAATATGACTATATATAATATTATACCTCAAAGTAAATTATAAAAATTAGTCGAATCGTCCAAAAACTATGAATATAGGCACATAATTTTTGTATTATAATTTATAAATAATATCATAATCCAAAAGTATGTGGCGTCACGATGCTAGGAATATAAAGAACACAAAAATCTGACTTCATATAAGGAAATTATGATTTTACTATGTTTCACAATCAACCCTATGCAGAAATGTTCACAAGCACCATGGCATGGCACATACTTTTTCACCTTATAAATATCATCGAAGACTATTTCATTGTGCCACATTCCAAAATTAGTTAATAATAACTTATTTCGTTCCTCATTTTCTGGAGTTTTTCCTCCCCTCGATGTAACATCCTAAAATTTAAGACTAGGTTCTTAATTTAATGAAATAGATAAATAAAAAATGATTTATATAAGTAAATAATTACAGGTTAATCATATCATTTATTGATATAAAGTTATAAAGCTAAAAGTGAAAATGACAACACTTCAAATTCTAAGGGCCAAAATGTTAAATTGGCAAAGTGAGTTAACCAAAAGGTTGACTTGATTAATGGAAGGGACTAGAAAAGTTATATAATGGATGGAGCAGGTCTTATTATGTCAAAACTTAAATTAAAAACCACAAAATATGAGTTTATGGTTGGAATTGACAAAATAAGCATACTTTGGGGACCAAATGGGAAACATTAGGAAAATACGATGCACTATCCCTTCACTCATCCCATTAAGACGTGTTTTGTATCAAGGAGGAGCACCAATGGCGATTTACATATTTATTTGCTCCTAGGATTCGATCTCAAGTTCTCTTGGTTCAGTTGGTGCAAGTTGTGAAGAAATCAAGTGTTGTAAGGTATAATTTGTCTCCCTTTCAACCTAGAAATTGAGTTTGTGAAATGGGTAAAATTCCAATGTTGAAATTGATGAGATATAATGATTATGGTTTGGTTTTCTAACCCCCGTTGAGTGATTTTCAAGTAGAGATGGCAACGGGGGCGGGGAACACAGGGGACCCCAATCCCTATCCCCATCCCCGAATCCTCATTCCAATCCCCATCCCCATCCCCATCCCCATCGGGGAATATAAATAAACCCCCATCCCCACCCCCAACGGGGACTGGGGATCCCCAACGGGGAAACGGGGATTTTTTTTTCTCTTTTAACATGCAAACTTTTACGTAAGGAAAAACTCTATATTTCAATTTTACCAGCATAAGTTTAAAGATTTTATAAAATATATAAGTACCCATAAATTGCAGAAAAAATATAAATAAATTTTCTACCAAATTTAAATACATACATCAAAAATCAAGTAAAAAAATTATCAGATTGATATTTAAGGTAAAATAGATCAACCAAAGAGAATATATATATATATATATATATATATATATATATATATATATATATATATATATATACATGAGTTTAAATTAGATAAAAGAAAAAGCAAAAAGTATAATTTCAACCAAGTAATTACTAATGAGTTAGGTTACTTAGCTCAAATTTTATGTATTATAAACTATACTAAAAATATATGTTCTGTATTATTTTTATATATTAATATATGTCGGGGACAGGTCCAAGGTCGGGGATTAAGGGTATCCCCATCCCCATCCCCATCCCCACTTTTTTTATTCGGGTATTCCCCATCCCCGTCCCCATCCCCGGTCAACCTGGGGATTCCCCAGTCAAAACGGGTGCGGGTTTCGGGTTCCCCATTGGGTATGGGGATTTTTGCCATCCCTATTTTCAAGGTTCTAATCTCAATCCAATCATCCATTTGATGGATTTGATGATTTGGATAAAAATATCCATGAACCATAGAAAACCCAATTTAGAGATATTATAATTGATGGTGAAATTGGATTGAATTCTATGACCTAGATGATTTTTTTTATCAACAAGTCCAATTAGAATGCTCAAATTCATCAATGATGGTAAAATCTTCCATAAACAAGGATTTAGGTTGTTTTGGGGAAAATATGATGAAAACAATGGAATTTAATGTATGTGAGCATTTGATGAGTATATGATACTTATAAGCATGATTTGATACAAATAATATGATTTGAATGCAAAATATAAAGACTTTAATGATCTTTAGTTGAATTTGTGGAGTTTTTGGCCATAAGGGTATTTTGGGAATTTGTTATGGGATTGGACAATACTTTTATTCTTAAGAGCCTAATATGGGATTAGATTGTGTTACAACATGTTTTATGTACTTGATACCACCCGTTCTAGTATTCAATAAGTTGGGAACAAACTTTGTTAACTTTGGAGTGTTCAAGTGAATGATCGACAAATTATGGAATTTAAAGATTTATATGATCATAGAAGTTTCAATGATCACATAATGGATTAAATGGAGTGTTTTTAGATGATAAAACACCTCCTAAGCATGTGTGAGAACCTATAAAAATGGCACAAAGTGAATGGGAAAAGGGTCTTCAAGAATTAGGAAAAGTAGAGTGTTATTTTGAGAAAAATCGAGTTTTGTGTGTGTGCAGACATGAAAACACGTCCCGTGGAAATTCATGCTTTCATTTCCATGCCTCGTGGAAGTATCCGCTAGACGTTTTCTTGTTTTTTTCATAACTTCTGCATATCGACTCGAATTTACGCATAGTTTTTTCCTATATTCATATTTTTTTCATGAAGAATAGGTTAAAGAAATAAAAATTAGTAATGGAACCCTTAAGGGGTAATTTGGTCATTTGAATGAATTTTGTTCATATATGGTGTAGGTAGTATTTGAATATGATTGTTCTAGGGAAAGGAACTAGATGAGGACTACCTAACCTTCATGTGATTGTGGTGAGTGTGTGTTGACATTTTCCCACTTAGCGATACGTGGCAAAATGATTTTTATTATAATGAAAATGCTTGATATATGAATTGTTTTGAAAAGAAAGTGTTAAACGTTTTTGGAAAGAATGCCTTGAAGGTAAGAATGTTTTTGAAAGCAAATAACTTTTTTGAAGGACGAGTGTTTTGATAACGTATTTTAAAGGTTTTGAATTGTAGATGCTTTAATTTTGGAAATAAGTATTTTATTACTAATGTATGAAATGTGTAAAGCATGGAAAGTAATGAAAACAAATGGAAAGTAATGAAAGGAAAATTGAAAGTAATAAAAAGGAAAGAAAGTAAAGAAATAATGAAAACTGTCTGGGCCATGATACGACATAAGAGGCACTAGAGGAATCTACTGGGGTGGTGCCTTCCTTTCGAAAAGTAGATGACCTGATCAAAATGATACATTGGTGGATCGATTTGTTCTTTTCACCTTGGTACTGGAATTGGATAGAAATCCAAGGGGATGACACCTTGGTGAATTGATTTTTTTCTTTTCACCTTGGCCTTTAAAAGCATGATGCACTGGTGGATTGATTTTTTCTTTCCACCTTGGTCTTGGAAATGGAAAATAGAAATGGAAAAGGATTAAATGAAATGATATGATAATATATGAAATGATATTTTTGATATGTATGATCAAAGTTTATCTTGAAAATGCTTGAAAATATTTTATGGTCTAAAACTTTGTTTTGTTATGAATGAAATGATTTTTCATATAACTTCTTGAAATGCTTTAGGTCACAAACCCACATAACTAATGAGACATTTTTGTCTTATGTATCTGTTTCTTTTGTCATGTATCCTAGGTTATATTCAAGGAGAAAGATGATAGATGGAAGAAGTTATGAGATAGAGAATGGAATGGAACTAGTTAAGTTTCTTATGTATTTTATTGATGTAATTCTTATTTACCTGTTATGGTTTGTATGATGCTTAATGGTAATTGTAACATCCCAAAAATCACAATAAATTTGAACTTTTCAAAAACTACCCAAAACCATAATTGTTTACAAAACCATTGTTTCAAAAGTGTATTTCAGTAATCAGAGTATCCTAAAATCCAAATAAGATAAATTCGAAGGATGTGCATGATCATGCATTCGCCTTGCCACGGTCATCTGAAGTACCTGAAACAATAAACTGAAACTGTAAGACAAATCTTAGTGAGTTCCCCCAAAGTACCACCACACAAACATATAACCAAATAGATATCGAGTCTACATCCTACTAGTCGGATTACCCCTGGCCCATAACCTTATGTTTGGAATGCCCCGACCCATTACCTTTCAGTTGGCTTGCCCAATACATAACAGCCCCACAACCTCTTGGTTAGATTATCCCCGGCCCACAACCTCCTGGCTGGAATGCCCCGGTCTGTTGACTATCAGCACAAAGTAATACCATCTCAATCCCACATACTATGTCAACGTATACATAACAAATAACACACACACACACACACATATATATATATATATATATATATATATATATATATATATATAGAGAGAGAGAGAGAGAGAGCAACATATAATTATTTAACCAGTCAATAGACTAACAGACAGATCTACAAATCACTACCGTGTAGTAACATCCTATATACCATGATACATAAACTAATGGGCCGGAATTGGTGCCTTCGACCCACAAGAACAGAGAGGAAACTCACATCTTAGTCTGAACAAATAGATGAATAGGTCTCGGTTCTGAATATCAGCTCAACCAGTCACCTAAACATCAATAGTGACAAATCTCAACTATAACTCAAAATACCCTTAGGTCATACTTGGTCAAAGTCAAAAGTGAAACTAGCTAGTCGCCATCTCCTGGCCTCATTGCCGCATTATAGCCACAAATCGACAAAACATACAAGTTTTGGCCAAGTCACCAAGTCGTGGCGACCTCAACCATCTCGTGGTGACGAGTCAGGACAGCTTAAACCAGTAAGTCATTTTCTTCAACAAAAAAAGCTCCAAGGCTCAGATCTGGCCCTTCCCATGGTCTTGATGGGTAAAGTTTCCAACTTTATCCCTCAAACCATTCCACATGCCAAAGATCCAACCCTAATCACTAATGCTAACTTAATGCCTCAAGACTCCCATTAAGCACAAAATCCTTAGAGTTTCACCTCCAAAGTTTCCAGAAGGATTTCTCACTCCTAAGGGACCTTAAAATCGTGGATTTATGGCCTTACATGTCCAAACCATGCCTTTTCCATTTTAGGTTAAAAACTATAGTTTAATGACCAAATCTCCATGCAAGTCATCAATGCTCGACTACAATTCAAATCCAATACACAAAATCTTCTTATTGACCTAGAGATTCATAAAGTTGCAAAATTTATGAGATCCTAATACTTAAATCCATCAAAACATGGAAAAAGCAGACAAAATACAAAAATCTAACAATCATGGTAAGAAAAGGTTGGATCTTGGACACTCACTAAAGTCTAAGAGATATGCTAGCTGGAGAAATATTGCTTCCCAAGTAATCACCACACCAAGAGCTTCATTCTCCTTTTAAAATCATCCAAAAACACCAAGAATGAGCTCACAACTTCAATAGAGGCTAGGGTTAGGGTTTCTGAGGTTGGGAGGAAGTTGGAGGCTGAAACCCTAGCCTTAATATTCCTTATATAGGGTCGAAAGCCCAAAATTAGGGTTTTCACTAAAACACCTGCCATGTTGTGGTGCCTCAAGACCACGTCATGGATGGTCATCTAAGTCTCACGATTCAAAACATTCTGACACGTCGTGGTGATGATCCACCACATTGTGGCCACCCCCATTTAAAGTAAATACATAAGAGTTTATTCATTCCTAGATCGGATGTTACAATTCTCCCCCACTTGAATCTGACTTCGTCCTCGAAGTTCGTTGCTAGGAAAAACTCAGGGTGGTGCTCTCGCATCTCCGACTTGGGTTCCCACGTCCATTTGGAACCCTTCTGATGATGTCACTGAACTTTTGTGACACCAGTCAAATTTTGGTCAAAAATAAATTGATCAATAATCATAATTGGGATGAACCAAGTGGTAGAGATTGTAACATGGTTTCCAAAAATATAAAGAACAATGAAATCCGAGTTATAACGAAGAAGTTATGACCAATCGAAGATCCACGATAAAACCGGCAAAACACTGTTCAGTGTAAAAAGCAAATTTTTGATAAAAGGCTTTTTAGCCTTAACAATCTAAATAAAAGTTGTAGAATATGTTAAACCGATAACGTTCATAAAAAGAACGTCAAGATCTGACTTCGTATGAGGAAGTTATGATTTTTCGAAGTTTCGGTTTAGCAGTTGACAGCTAAAAATTCGAAATATAAATCGATCGATATTTAGCCGACGCAACTTAAACGAGAATCGAAGGTCTCGTCAAAAGTAGCACAATGGTAAAAAGACAGACGAAAACGGATTTCAGATGAAGAAGTTATGAATTTTTAACGGATTTTCCTGTCCCGGTCTATTAAAAATAATAATATTAAAAATAATATCAAAATTAGCCGACGAAGTCTAAAAGAAAGTCGTAGAGTATAAGTTTACCTACGCGTGCATATAAAGAACGTCAAAAACGGAGTTCGTATGCAAAAGTTATGAATTTTAGAAGTTTTTGGCTCAAAAACCGAGAAAAATCGCATAGTCAATATTCTGCCACGTCACCCTCGCATGCGAGACTGCCACATGTCATCTTCGGGTTGGACCGCAAATCGCCGTGTCACCATCGGATTGGACCGCAGCTGCGGTCCAATAAGAAGCCTACACATTCGCATCGGACACCCCTCGGACACCCCTTTCGCATGCGTGGCCTTCTCCTATTGGAACGAAGTCCAGTCCACTCAGAAGCTGACATGTCCGAAGCCTCGCCTCGTGTACCACCCTCCTATCCGATGCGTGGCTACTGACTCCTCCCCCTCTCCACCTGTCTTCTACGGACCGAACCCTCGCACCCCTATATAAAGGGTGCGAGCCTTCTTGCATTTGAAGAGTTTTTCACCCCAATTTTCACCATTTTTCACCTTTTCACCCCCCTCGACTTTCTCACGACCCCCGAAGGCCCCGGTATCACGTCTAAAGCCCGAAACAAGACCCGGAGTCCCAGAATTCTCGAGAATTCATCCTCTCTCTTGTCGAAACTCTGCCCGATTTAAGTCGGTTTTTCGTCAAACAAACTATATTTCGGGAAACAAAACGCTGCCCGAATTACCATCTATCAAGGTGAGTTCATACCCCCTATAATTTACATTTTTAATGGTTTCTAAATGCTTTTTAGGGGGGGGGGGATACAAGTTTAAAACAATATTAAATTGTGTTAATAACTACATGTGATAATAATCACGCAAATAGTTTCCGTATGCTTTCAAGAATTACCAAATACATCGAACATGACTTAAAGCCATGTTAAATCTTTAAAGTCATGTAAACTCCGTTAAATTCTTTGAAAAATGTTTTATAAACTATTTCAAATTATAAATGCCAAAAATCATGTTTATATATGTATAAATATATAAATAATATTTAAAGGGCTTAGGACTAATGAATTATCTTATTTCCTTTTCCTTGTTTGGATGTGGAGTTAAGGTTGTGTTATTTGTCCGAAGGTCGTTTCCTTCTTAATTATATATATATATATATATATATATATATATATATATATATATATATATATATTATACATATATGAGTACAAAAGGTTACTCCTTTTGGTATCACCACCTTTGTATCGGGCTGAGCAAATGTGTTCATCCATTAGAAATCATGCTAATTAGATTAGAGCATATAAATTATAATTGGTATAATTAATGATTCAAAACAAAATATACAAGTGTGATTCACGACTGTATACTTTCCAAGGAAATTACCAACAATTTATTTATCTATACCAGGATATGTATAATGCCTTTAATATACGAATAACATATTAAAGAAGTAAAGATACATCATATCGGGTTTGCATTAACAAAGGTACGATACAGAGTACCAGGATTAGCAATCACGGTGTAATAATACATCATATCGGGTTTGCATTAACAAAGGTACGATACAGAGTACCAGGGTTAGCAATCACGGGGTAATAATACATCGTAAATCTCATTGAAACAATAAATTTCTGAGACCCTTCACGGTGTACTTATCTAAGTACGACTTTAAGTCCTGACCTATTAACCAGAATCTCTTGTAGGGAGAGCGTGAATTTGTGTATAGATCTATATGGGACTGACAATCCCGCACCTCTACTGTTCGCTACAGTTTGGCCGGCAGGCCTAGGGTGTCCAATATCATTCCATTCCGACGCCTGAAGAACGTCGCCGCAGGCATATCAGTCATATTGGTATGGTTAGTAGAACTCACATGGATAAAACAATGAGTGAATTACTAAGTAATATACTTCTCTTAAAACAGTAAGAAAAGATAATTACATCCCGACTAAATATACCTTCTGTAGTTTTTACTTACAGTAAAAGCTACGTATCATGAAATCAAGTATGGTAAATATACTTCTACTTCTGTTTTTAAACATTTAAAACAACAAGGTAGTATTATGGATAATATAATATTTTTCAGGATTAATACTAAGGTTTTTACCATAGAGCACATATAACTAAGAATACTTTTACAAATGAAACGGTTTATGGAATTAAACCACTCTTTCAAAAGAAACGGGTTATGGGATTTAACCACTTATACAAAGGAAACGGTTTATGGGACTAAACCACTTTTACAAATGGAACGATTATGGGATGAAACCACTTTTACAAATGAAACAGGTTTTGGAATTAAACCACTCATCAAATGGAACTTAGTCATTCAATCTCTATAAACTAGTATAACATAAAAGACCTTTAGTGGTTAATTCTATAAGTCCTTAGTTATTACATCAGAGTTATATATAAGTAATATCCGATTGACAGTGAAATGTGTGACTTCGGCCTTACTTCCTGTTCCTTGTTTGGTTGTGGGCTTAGGGCAGATACACCCATTTGACTGTCAGTTCGATATTAGGTTATACATAATTAGTATAAACTAAGTAATTACAGAGGGAAACTATTGAGGTTATCAGTTTATCACCTCAGGAAATATAGGATTTTCTGGAGGAACCAGTAAACTTTTCCAAAGAACCTAGAGTATACTTAACAGAACTAAAATACTTATGAACTCACCGGCTTAAATGTTGATATACTCTTTTCAAATAACTTGTATTCTCAGAAATCCAGTAGACAGGTACACTCCCGAAGCTCTTGAGAAGACTACCTAGTACCATACCGCGACTCTTGTCTTCTACTGTACCTACTTTGGTGTTGAATATGTAAGGTTTAAACACTTATGTAAAACTTATACTTATTAATGCAATGGTTGTTTGTACTTGGATTACTATATTGCATGTGTTGTGGTACTTACATGAAGTCCTCCGCCCCCGAGCATTTCCGCCGTTCTGGTTTGGGGTGTGACAGATTGGTATCAGAGCATTGTTTATAGTGAACTCAGTATATCATTCATAAAAGATATACAACTATAAACCCATTGGGATAAAAACACTCTGACCAAGAGTTATACTTTAAAAATATAACAATATTTTATAAAAGTATAAGTACATGCATAATATATATACTAGAATGAGTATCACAGGAGGAACAAAACAAAAGTATTTGGATGTTGAACATTACAGTTAAACCTAGACAGTTATGTAATCATATATGGGATCAATATAGCCTGATTAACTATATTAATTTGAGATATGACCAACTTGTGTTTGGGAGTAATTCTATTGGTGCAACAAGTCTAAAACTTACCTAGGTACCAGATGAATTGTAGAACCAAACACAAAGGTTAAAATACTATAGGAGTATTTTAGGATGCTATAACAAGAAAACCGAAAACTTATCAACTTCTAATAACTGGAAGTCCAAGAATCAAATACCATGGAAGTATTTTAAATAAACTTTTGGGAAATGTTAAAAAGATCTTTTCTGATAAGTCTATAAGTACTAATTGGATACGTTAAGGTTATATATAGCCGAGATTTTATAGACTTACAATAGGTGATTTTCACTCTACTTCCTTTTCCTTGTTTGGATGTGGTTTTAGAGTAGGATTACTTATTCGAAGGTCTATTTGATCTGGATTATATATAATCGGTACACCCCATGTGATTATAGGAGGACCAGGAAGGATCACCTTTGTAAAAATTTAAATTTTCTCATAGATTCTTTAGACATTCCCATTCTCGTATAAACCCCTTAGATAAATACTCTGGAAATCAATAGAAGAGTCAAGGAGGATCCAACAGAATTTCATTAGGAGAATTTTGAGAGAGAAATAGATGAGAAGTAAAGAAACTATAGAAATCATTTAGTGCCCTTACCCTATTAAGGACACCAATGAGAGATTCACATGAACTTCTGAGATTCAAAATCTTCATTACGAAGCAATGGGGACCAGGGTCAGAATCGGAAGTAAGATAGCTCAGGAATTCAATATACCTACAGAGGAGAAAAACATCGTATAGATACCAGGAAAGAACAAATCAATACCAGGAGAGAATAAAATGGAGAACAAAGGGAAAACCACGCATGATTCATGTGAAGAGTTTGAGCACCATTTCATCTAAGTAATAGCTAGTAAATCGGTTCAACCTAGTGAGTTAGTTATTTCATTACTCACATTAGGTTTGGAGCTTATCCTCTTTTCCTGTCATAGCTAATGACCATAAATCAGATCACAGAATCTTATTTGATGGTGATTACTTCTCAAATTCATAAGTCTATTCTATGTAGACACTGTTATGAATTGTCTTCGAATATTTTTGAAAATTGGGAAACGATATCCACCAAGCGAAGGTAACTTAGTTCGGATGATACTCGGTTCCTAACCATTCTAGAAACTTAACTATATTCCTTACCAGGACTGCATCATAGGGATGCAGGTCGAATCATTAAGAACAATATAACAAAACGAAAGATTAATACATAGATACAAATGGTTAGAATACATCTAGAGACACGATAGTCGCTCACGAACTCATTTTCTTATCATATAACATAATCATGCCTCCAAAGAAGTGCAACCAACCCACCAGCAAAACACCAGTCCTTCAGATAGATGCAGCTACGTTTCAAGCTGCGGTCACAGCAGCTGTAACAGCTGTCATGGCACACCTTAATGCTAACAATGCAAATGTTAGTAGTAATGCTATCGGTAACCCCGATAGTGGTGATGACCAAGTACAGCCACAAGCACCTACTTATAAGGACACCTCGAACCTTAAGCCTAATATCCTTAAACGAAAGTTCGAGAACTTGAAAAGGAGTTGTTCAACTCAAGAACCTAACAGAGGGCAACAAACTTGGGCAGTCAATACCCCCATCAGCCCTGTTATTCTAGCACCAACCAAGCCATACTTAGGAAACCTCCCACACTACAGCAAGTGCAACTACCATCATCATGGAGTTTGCCAAGACCTGCATTGCAATAGATGCAACATAAAGGGGCATACCGCCCGCATCTGTAGAACTTCGGTCGAGTTCATCACTTCAACTACTGATGTTAGAACCATTCCCATATGTCACATTTGTAGTGAAATAGGACATTACAAGAGGGACTGTCCAACAGAGAAGAACTACGGGGGAGCGGGAGGATTTTGATCCCAATACATGGGAAAGCATCAAAGAACCCTGCTATATTTTGGTACGCTTCCAAACCCCGATAACTATTTATAATTATGATTACTTTTTCGTTCAAACTAAATCATAACACTTATATAAAAATTTGAAACCCTAACAGGTAAGCTATGATGACTTAGTGTATACATAAGGGTCATTTATAATTAAGATTTGTAAAGTTAGAGTGAGTAATCCCGCCTCAATTCCTGTTCCTTGTTTGGTTGTTGATTTAGGGCAGGGTTGCTCAGTCTAAGGTCTTACCAATCTTTATTATACATGACTTGTATGCACCAAGCAATTATAGAGAGACCTAGTAAGGATCGTTTCATGAAAGTTCATAATTTCAAATTATGAGGACCCTCATATTGGTAGTACCCGCCAACTTCGAATCAAAAAGGGGTTCGTAGTGATAATAACAGAATAAAACCAGAAGTGCAGAAAACTTAGGTACTTAGGATATCATTCTAGTAATCATTCATCCCAGAATGACTTAATATCTATTTCATCGAGAAAATTCTGACATCCTCATTCGACATGGTTTGGCCTGGCCCTTACCATGTGAAAATTCTTAAGCTGTATAAGAGAACTTTTCCTTAATCAGCCGTAAGATGAAATTCTTTCAATACATAACACAAAACCCTTAGGTTTCCTCTCGTTTCAAAACTTCAGAAGTACCCATGAGAAGAGTACCACGCCATTCTAGCCTACTTAGTAAATAGGAAACTTCAAACGAAAAGCACAGAAGTAGTCTTAGAAGTCAGTAACTACTGAAATACCTCAATAGATCTCATAGGAAAATCATTGTACCGCAGATCAAGTTCAAGAATAGAGACTAAGAACTCATTAACTTAATCTATCGTTGCTAAGTGTATACACGAGGGTGGTATATAAGTTAGACTTAACAAGATTAAGGATGTGTGCTTCCGCCCTATCTCCTGTTCCTTGTTTGGTTGTGGACCTGGGGCAGAGTCACCCATCTAAACATTTTGGGAAATCTAAATTATATACAACTTGTATACAGGAGGTGATGATGGATGAGCCAAGTATAAGTCTGATCAGGAACTTCGGAGCAAAAGCCAGCATCATGTATTCTACCAGGTAGAATTCAACATGAGACCACGACAGTGGGTCGAGCTACTAAATGACTACGAATTTGAAATTCGTTATCATCTCGACAAAGCCAATATAGTAACTAACACCCTAAGTCGAAGGGAGTACCTAGGTCATAGTTCCAATCATTGACTATGATAACCCATTCAAATCTCTCCACACAAAGTAAGGAGGCTCAACAGGAAGCCGTGAGGCCTGAAAATGTGGCTAGTATAGAAGATAATTGGAACGTGCGAGAGCACGGTATGCGAATATTTGTTATCTCCACTAAGATAATAGAATCATCTTCTAGTTCAGGCCGTCACTCAAAAATCTCTAGGAACTAGAGTAGTCATGATTCGATGGGATCAGCTATGGTAAAGAATGGGATACCCATTTACCAATTAGTCGAGACCATTATCACACTAGCATTCAAGTTGCTCCATTCAAAACCTTATGTGGTCACAAGTACATATCTCATCTGCACTAGACTAAATTAGGTAATACGCAACTAGCTAGAGATCCAATTTCAACACATCACCCTCGCTGATCTAGAATTCATCCGAGAAACTACCAAAAATAAAATATGAATTGGGAAGCGCCATAAAGCTTCCAGAGTTAACCAGAGAAGCTACGGCTTCGATAAATGAAAACCCTTAGAATTCCAGGATTGATGACCTTGTCATATGAAGGTCTCAATCAGGAAAGACAAGATGCACTTTATAAAGCGTGAAATACAAAACTCAAAGTAAATAAGACCATTTGAGGTTATTACCAGAATCGGTCTTGTACCTTTAAACTTAGGCTACTACAAAAACTTAATAACATTCATCCCATCTTTCACATATCTAATCTTAAGAGGTGTCTATCCGATAAAACACTTGTTATTTCACTTGATGAAATCAAGTTATATAAAAGTCTACACTCTGTAGAAGAACCGATAAAAACCATGGATAGGGAAATCTAAAGAACCACACAAAGTCTTATCCCGTTAGTGAAGGTTCGCTGGATTACAAATCGGGGACCTGAATTCACTTGGGAAAGAGAAGATTAGACCTAGTCCATGAGTATCACTTTAGAGTTAATTTCGGGACGAAATTCCCTCTAACGGGGGGATAATGTGACACCAGTCAAATTTTGGTCAAAAATAAATTGATCAATAATCGTAATCGGGATGAACCAAGTGGTAGAGATTGTAACAAGGTTTCCAAAAATATAAAGAACACTGAAATCCGAGTTATAACGAAGAAGTTATGACCAATCGAAGATCCGCGATAAAACCGGCAAAACACTGTTCAGTGTAAAAAGAGAATTTTCGATAAAAGGATTTTTAGCCTTAACAATCTAAATAAAAGTTGTAGAATATGTTAAACCGAGAACGTTCATAAAAAGAACGTCAAAATCTGACTTCGTATGAGGAAGTTATGATTTTTCGAAGTTTCGGTTTAGCAGTAGACAGCTAAAAATTCGAAATATAAATCGATCGATATTTAGCCGATGCAACTTAAACAAGAATCGAAGGTCTCGTCAAAATTAGCACAACGGTAAAAAGACAGACAAAAACGGACGTCGGATAAAGAAGTTATGAATTTTTAACGGATTTTCCTGTCCCGGTCTGTTAAAAATAATAATATTAAAAATAATATCAAAATTAGCCGACGAAGTCTAAACGATCGTAGAGTATAATTTTACCTACGCGTGCATATAAAGAACGTCAAAAACAGAGTTCGTATGCAAAAGTTATGAATTTTAGAAGTTTTTGGCTCATAAACCGAGAAAAATCGCATAGTCACTATTTTGCCACGTCACCCTCGCATGCGAGACTGCCACGTGTCATCTTCGGGTTGGACCGCAAATCGCCGTGTCACCATCGGATTGGACCGCAGCTGCGGTCCAATAAGAAGCCTACACCTTCGCATCGGACACCCCTCGGACACCCCCTTCGCATGTGTGGCCTTCTCCTATTGGACCGAAGTCCGGTCCACTCAGAAGCTGACATGTCTGAAGCCTCACCTTGTGTACCACCCTCCTATCCGACGCGTGGCTTCTGACTCCTCGCCCTCGCCACCTGTCTTCTTCGGACCGAACCCTCGCACCCCTATATAAAGGGTGCGAGCCTTCTCGCATTTGAAGAGTTTTTCACCCCAATTTTCACCATTTTTCACCTTTTCACCCCCTCGACTTTCTCACGACCCCCGAAGGCCCCGGTATCACGTCTAAAGCCCGAAACAAGACCCGGAGTCCCAGAATTCTCGGGAATTCATCCTCTCTCATGTCGAAACTCTGCCCGATTTAAGTCGGTTTTTCGTCAAACAAACTATATTTCGGGAAACGAAACGCTGCCCGAATTACCACCTATCAAGGTGAGTTCATACCCCTATAATTTACATTTTTAATGGTTTCTAAATGCTTTTTAGGGGGGGGATACAAGTTTAAAACAATATTAAATTGTGTTAATAACTACATGTGATAATAATCACGCAAATAGTTTCCGTATGCTTTCAAGAATTACCAAATACATCGAACATGACTTAAAGCCATGTTAAATCTTTAAAGTCATGTAAACTCCGTTAAATTCTTTGAAAAATGTTTTATAAACTATTTCAAATTATAAATGCCAAAAATCATGTTTATATATGTATAAATATATAAATAATATTTAAAGGGCTTAGGACTAATGAATTATCTTATTTCCTTTTCCTTGTTTGGATGTGGAGTTAAGGTTGTGTTATTTGTCCGAAGGTCGTTTCCTTCTTAATTATATATATATATATATATATATATATATATATATATATATATATATATATTATACATATATGAGTACAAAAGGTTACTCCTTTTGGTATCACCACCTTTGTATCGGGCTGAGCAAATGTGTTCATCCATGAGAAATCATGCTAATTAGATTAGAGCATATAAATTATAATTGGTATAATTAATGATTCAAAACAAAATATACAAGTGTGATTCACGACTGTATACTTTCCAAGGAAATTACCAACAATTTATTTATCTATACCAGGATATGTATAATGCCTTTAATATACGAATAACATATTAAAGAAGTAAAGATACATCATATCGGGTTTGCATTAACAAAGGTACGATACAGAGTACCAGGATTAACAATCACGGTGTAATAATACATCATATCGGGTTTGCATTAACAAATGTACGATACAGAGTACCAGGGTTAGCAATCACGGGGCAATAATACATCGTAAATCTCGTTGAAACAATAAATTTGTGAGACCCTTCACGGTGTACTTATCTAAGTACGACTTTAAGTCCTGACCTATTAACCAGAATCTCTTGTAGGGAGAGCGTGAATTTGTGTATAGATCTATATGGGACTGACAATCCCGCACCTCTACTGTTCGCTACAGTTTGGCCAACAGGCCTAGGGTGTCAAATATCATTCCATTCCGACGCCTGAAGAACGTCGTCGCAGGCATATCAGTCATATTAGTATGGTTAGTAGAACTCACATGGATAAAACAACGAGTGAATTACTAAGTAATATACTTCTCTTAAAACAGTAAGAAAAGATAATTACATCCCGACTAAGTATACCTTTTGTAGTTTTTACTTACAGTAAAAGCTACGTATCATGAAATCAAGTATGGGAAATATACTTGTACTTCTTATTTAAACATTTAAAACAACAAGGCAGTATTATGGATAATATAATATTTTTCCAGGATTAATACTAAGGTTTTTACCATAGAGCACATATAACTAAGAATACTTTTACAAATGAAACGGTTTATGGAATTAAACCACTCTTTCAAAAGAAACGGGTTATGGGATTTAACCACTTATACAAAGGAAACGGTTTATGGGACTAAACCACTTTTACAAATGGAACGGTTATGGGATTAAACCACATTTACAAATGAAACGGGTTTTGGAATTAAACCACTCATCGAATGGAACTTAGTCATTCAATCTCTGTAAACTAGTATAACATAAAAGACCTTTTGTGGTTAATTCTATAAGTCCTTAGTTATTACATCAGAGTTATATATAAGTAATATCCGATTGACAGTGAAATGTGTGACTTCCGCCTTACTTCCTGTTCCTTGTTTGGTTGTGGGCTTAGGGCAGATACACCCATTTGACTGTCAGTTCGATATTAGGTTATACATAATTAGTATAAACTAAGTAATTACAGAGGGAAACTATTGAGGTTATCAGTTTATCACCTCAGGAAATATAGGATTTTCTGGAGGAACCAGTGAACTTTTCCAAAGAACCTAGAGTATACTTAACAGAACTAAAATACTTATGAACTCACCAACTTAAATGCTGATCTACTCTTTTCAAATAACTTGTATTTTCAGGAATCCAGTAGACAGGTACACTCCCGAAGCTCTTGAGAAGACTACCTAGTACCATACCGCGACTGTTGTCTTCTACTGTACCTACTTTGGTGTTGAATATGTAATGTTTAAACACTTATGTAAAACTCATACTTATTAATGCAATGGTTGTTTGTACTTGGATTACTATATTGCATGTGTTGTGATACTTACATGAAGTCCTCTGCCCCCGAACGTTTCTGCCGTTCTGGTTTGGGGGTGTGACAACTTTGACCAAAGACACCACCTTGTTGCGCAAGGTTTTCCTCTTCGTCAACATAAATATCCTCCAAAGGAACAACAGAAGAATCATCGTCCACACACTTCTGAAGCTGAGAAACATGGAAGGTATTGTGAATCTTAATGAGCTCCTCAGGAAAGTCCAGCCTGTAAGCTACGTTTCCAACTTTAGCAATCACTTGAAATAGCCCAATATACCGGGGCCCAACTTACCCATATTTCTGAAGCATATTACACACTTCCAAGGTGATACCTTCAGCAAAACCATGTCGCCGACTTGGAACTCTAACTCAGATCGACGCTTGTCGGCATAACTCTTTTGCTGACTCTGAGTTGTCTGCAATCTCTGTCTAATCTGTTGAACAAGTTATGTCGTCTGAAGGACTACCTCACTTCTTCCCATGACTCTATGACAAATCTCTCTCCAAACAACTGGGGTACGAAACTTCCTCCCATAGAGGAGCTCGAATGGCGGCACACCGATACTGGAGTTATAGTTGTTGTTGTAAGAAAACTCCGCTAGGGGAAGGTAGGATGTCACACCCCCGAACCGGAACAGCGGAAACATCCGGGGGTGAATGACTTCATCTTGTAATATCATAACAAGTGTATATAAATGTAACATAGACAATCATCATCACCATACATAAAACATAACAACATATATGGTTTGCACCATTGTATTCATTCATAAATTACATCCCAAAAATTAACAAGTGTATGGTGAAAACAAAATACAACAAATTCCCAAAAGTCCAAAGCTGCCAACCTGCTTAATGAGTTCTTAAGAATACAAGTTATTTTGAAAAGTGTCAACATATAAAATGTTGGTAAGTTCATAAGCATGTTTATATGAAAACTTTACTTTGGTTTGAAAACTCCAAAAAATCTGATATTTTCTATAAAAAATAGTTTGTGAGTTTCGTTTCAAATCTCGTATTATAGCATGCGTATCCTTGTTTTATCTTGTTTGAAAAATGTATAGAGAGTGATTCCCATAAAATCCTGTATTTTCCGTGTCATGAGAAATTGCGGTCTTAAACCCAAAGACCAGAGTGAGGTGGATTGTACAAATAATCAACACAATGTTTATACTTTGCAAAACTGAGTGGTATGTATATTCAAGGTAAAACTTATAATAGTTTTGTTATTCTCTATGTGAGTCGTTATAACCATACTAATATGATGGAGTGTCTGTCTTGACGTTCTTCAGGCATCGTTTCTGAGAAAACATTTATCACCGTAGACTGGCATGTCTAGCTGTAGCGAGCAGCTCAGGTGTGGGGTGTCAACACCGTATAGATCTATACACAAATTTTCATTCTCCCTCCAGGAGACTCTGATTATAACTACAAGACTTACGATGTACACCAAGGTAGATACGTTGAAGGTGCGTCTCACAAGAGCCTTAACGAAATTTTTATGTGAATAATGTGTTTCATTATTTTAGCGTTAAAATAATGTTACGAGTGTATATTTTTTACGATAACTCATAAATAGTAAAAATGTAATCATTTTTATCGAGAGTGTTAGAATAGTTTGTTGGTTCATCGTTGTTATAAAAAATAGTCGATTGTTAACGATAAGTTCACGAGAAGCCCAATTTACATAAAACTGACACTAAGGCCCAATTAACATAAAAGGTGGCATATAAGGCCCAAAATTTTGGTCCAAATTGTTATAGGTGGCCCATTCTACTAAATGATCCAATTTCAGCCCATTTTATATATAAAAAGTCATTTTGGCCCAAGTTTGTTAAATAGTTCATTTCCGGCCCATTGTAAATGAAACTGTCATAAAATGCCCATTTTTATACCAAAAATGACCATTTTAGCCCAAAAAATACCGAAATTGACAATAAAAGCCCATTTTTATCGAAAATGACACTTTTGGCCCAATAATACTGAAAATGTCAATAAAAGCCTATTTTTATGAAAAATGACACTTTTGGCCCAATAATACCGAGAATGTCAATAAAAGCCCATTTTTATGAAAAATGACACTTTTGGCCCAATAATACCGAGATTGTCAATAAAAGCCCATTTTTATGAAAAATGACACTTTTGGCCGAATAATACCGAGATTGTCAAGAAAAACCCATTTTCATGAAAAATGACACTTTTGGCCCAATAATACCGAGAATGACAAATAAAGCCCACTTTTATGAAAAAATGACAAATACGACCCCTTTTTATGATTTCTTTAGTTTTATTGTGACTATTCAAGCATACTTAGCATCTTTAACTAAACATAAGAAGACACATAATGTAAGTTATTCCAACAACTTCAAGGTTTGGGTAAATTTTGAAATTTTGGAGCTTTTAGCATAATATCACAACATAATAACACATATATCATACAAAACATACACATGAAAGCATACATAACAAGATTTTACACCAAAATAGCTTGTATTCTCCCCCAAAAGATAGTAAATCACGAAAACAAGGGGTATGAAGCTCACCTTGAGTTTTCTCGGTTGTGAACATGAAGAATAGGGTGAGTTTCGGCCTTAGCTAGTTTCTTGAAGAGATTTTCGAACCTAAGAGAGTTCTAGGAAGAAAAACACAAAATGGTGTTGTTTAAGGAGTGATATTAGCAAAATTTTAAAACAAAACCACTTGAGTTTGATAGGAACTTACTAATGGTTGGAACTTTGTAGAAGAAAAATCCTCTTGAAGGCTCACAAAACTCATGATATTTAGTGAAATGAAATGAAGAAGTTTTGAGAGTTGATAGAAGATATGGAGTGAATGGAGTTTGAAATGGAGAGTGAGGTGAGAGGTGGTGATGCTTGGTAGAGATAAGGAGGAGAGGGAAAGAGATTAGTGGACATTAATTAATGTCTAACACAATATGCTTGGATACATGGGATGTAAATTGTATGTTTACATGCAAGATAATGGTGAGCTGTGATAAGATTATCCCATGCCATCCATTTGTTTTTTTTATAAAAAGGATGACCGATCGGCCCAATAGGAAAGGGAAGAAAGAAAATTGTTTTTGGCTTTGTTTGGGAGATAACCTAGAACACATTGGCCCAAATAGGGTTTTCGGTCCATGAAGACCCATTTACGGGTTTTTGGTTTAATGGCCCAAACTAAATGGCTCTCGGCCCATTAGATGATCCATGAAGGGTATTAGCCCAATTAGGTCTTAAATTAATTCCTCATGGCCCAATAAGACCCATTAGGAGGTTTACGACCCAATACTATGTAGATGAAGATTTTTCGGCCCAAAGGAGCCCAATACTGAATTTCCGGACTTTTAAGGCCCAATTGGAAGTTCAGTAATGAGTTGTGGCCCATAAGGGGGTTTGGACCAATAGAACCTGAGCTAAGGCCCAAAGTTGAGTGGATTTAGCTTATTGGGTTGGATTTTTAGGCTTACAAGAAGAAGTTTTGACTTAAGTTGACATTTTTGAATGAGTAAAGCATGTATAACATTGAAATTTGGCTTATATTCAAAATAGGGTTACAAGCTTACACACGTAGTTATTTGCACATGGACAAAATCTATTAGCCCTAAAATGTTAGTTGTGACATAGGAGGCCCAACTCTCACTGAAGTTTATGATATAGGCTCTCAACATGTCCTCAAGTGTCTGAATGGTCCGCTCACTCTGATCGTCAGTCTGCGGATGATAAGCAGTGCTATGATGCAACCTCGTACCCAATGTCTCGTGGAACTTCTGCCAAAAAAGAGATGTTAACCGAAAATCTCGATCAGATACAATGGAGAGTGGGATACCATGCTGAGCAATAATCTCGCGCACATACAAATCGGCCAATTTATTGGCCCAAGAACTCTCTCAAATGGCTAGAAAGTGAGCGCTCTTGGTCAGACGGTCAACAATAACCCATATCACGTCGAATCCCTTAGCTATCCGAGGTAACTTGGTGATGAAATCCATAATAATCTATTCCCATTTCCACATGGGAACCTCCAATGGCTGCAACTTGCCATGCAGCCTATGGTGCTCGACTTCAACCGTCCGAGATGTTAAGCACCTCTTGACATGCCAGGCTATGTCTCTCTTTATGCATGACCACCAATAACTAAGCCTCACATCTCCATACATCTTGGTGGCTACGGTGTGTATTGAAAACATGGACCTGTGCGCCTCCTCCAACACAGTCTGCCTGATCCCACCAAAATCTAGCACCCAAATCCGTCCATATCGGGTCAATAATCCACGACTGTCAGTAGCAAACCTGACAATCTCACCCCTGAGACTCTCCCATTTTCAATTCTCCTTCTTGAATCCCTCACACTGAGCCTCCCTAATCAGATCAAGAAGCAGAGAATCAATCAATATCCTCACACATAGACTCTCAATATCAGAACTAGTAGTCTTGTGGCTCAAAGCATCAGCAACCACATTCGCTTTCCTGGGGTGATACAAAACCTCGCAGTCATAATCGATGACCACATCATGCCACCTACGTTGTCTCATATTCATATTCACCTAATCCATTGGATATCTCAAATTCTTGTGATATGTAGAGATAGTACACCAGACCCCCATACAAGTAATGCCGCCAAATCTTGAGATCAAACACCCTAATCCCAACTCCAAATAATGAGTTGGATAACAAACCTCATGCGGCTTCAGCTGTTGAGAAGAATAAGCAATAACTCTCCCATGATGCTTAAGCACCGCTCCCAAAATAGTGATGGATTCATCATAAAATACCACAAAAACTCAACACCCTCATAGAGGGTCAACACTAGGGCTTCACATAACTTCTGCCTCAAAGTCTTGAATGCCACTTGCTGCTCAGGGCCCCAGCGGAACCCACACCCTTCCTCGTCAGACGAGTGAGGGGTACAACAATCTTGGAGAAGTCCCGAATAAACCTCCAATACTACCCTGTTAATCCCAAGAAACTATTAATCTCTGAGGGAGGCTTTGGAAACTCCCACTACATCACAACCTTGATCTTGGCCGGATCGACCAAAATCATGTCGTGGTTAACGAGATTCCCCAAGAACTAGACCTCTCATAACCAAAAATCACAGTTCAAGAACTTGGTATACAACCACTCTTGGCTTAAAACTCCCAGAAGCTCTCGAATGTGCTCCTCATGCTGCTCCTTGGTCTTGGAAACACCAATATATCATCAATGAACACAATGAATGATCGATTGAGCATAGGCCTGCATACCCGACTCATCTAATCCATAAATGTCGCAGGCGCATTAGTGAGCCTAAATCGCATCACCAGGAACTCGTAATGACCATAACGATTCCGAAACGCGGTCTTCTATATGTCCTCTTCTCTAACTGTCATATGATGATACCCTGACCTCAAATCAATATTGGAGAACCAATATCCACCCTACAACCGATCGAAGAGGTCATCAATCTGCGAAAGGGGATAATGGTTCTTCACCATCAACCTGTTCAACTCCCGGTAATCAATGCATATCCGAGGTGAACCATCGTTCTTCTTGACAAATAATATCGATGCTCCCCACGACGAACTGCTCGGTCTAATAAATTGCTTGACCAACAACTCCTGGAGCTGAGAGGACAACTCATGCATCTCAGGTCCTGTTAATCGGTACGACGCCTTGGCAATCGGAGCCGCACCGGGAACCAAATCATTCCTGAACTTAATCTGCCTCTCGGGATGCACTCCAGGTAACTCCTCCGGGAACACATCAACAAACTCTCTAACAGAAGACACATCTAAAAGCAAAATCTGATTCCTAGCTCGAGTATCAACCATATACGCAAGATAACCCATACAACCATGTTGGATATATACTACTGAGCCCTGTCAGTAGAACAAAAGGCTGACCCAATCCTGGTACCCTTTCCATAAATAACCAGTTCTCCCCCACTTGGGGTTCGAACTACCACCCGCTAACCATCACAGCCAATTATATCCCCAAATTTGTTCAACCAATCCATCCCTACTATCACGCATACATCCCCCATGGGAGAGGAATCGAATCAATCGGATAAGGGACTCCAAAAATCTCCAAGACACAACCCTGATAAACACTCGATGCATAAATCAAGTGTTCGTTGGCGATAGAAACTCACAACAGACAGTCCAACTCTCCATGATTCATATAAAAACCCCTACTAAAAGACTGAGATACAAAGGACCGACTCGCACCCGAGTCAGAAAGCACTAGAGTAGGCAAAGAATTCACTAAGAAAGGTACCTGGCAGAATCATAAACATAAGCATACCATCAAATAACTGACAAAATAATAAATGGAAACATACCAGTAAAGACGTCCTGCGTCATACTGGCCTCCTCTGTAGTGAGCTGGAAAGCACGACCTCGAGTCATCGGTAGGGGTGTGTATGGGGCGGTTTGGTTCGGTTATTGGTCAAAACCGAACCATAACCATTATGATTGGTTAATGTATTTTGGTAGCCATTGGGTATGGTTAATATTGGTTATGGTTAATGGTTTTTTTCAGTTAATGGTTTTGGTTAATGGTTAATATTGGTTAACCATAATGTTCAAAATAATATAAATGGCGAAAGTATAGTGGCATAAAAAATGAAAGGATAATACAAAAAGTCCTCGGCACTAATGTTTGTAACCTAGCTTATGGTAATAGAATGATATGTGTACTTTTGATACTCAGAGTGAGATAACACATAGTCACATTCAAAATAAAAAACAGTCAATAAAAAGTATAAAAAATTAAAAGAAACGACATTAATAACTTCATATATTGATAATTGATATTAACATTAAAATAAAGTCAAACATTCATACATGTTAAATGCAATTAAATCAAAAACTATAAAATAAAATAGCTAAACATTTATATTACGTGTTATCTAGATAAAAAATAAAACAATCACTCATATACATTCAATGTGATTAAGTCAAAAACAGTAAATAAAAAAGCAATTTTTTTAGAAAAAATACATTCTTAATATATCATAAAGTAAAGAATAACTAAAAACATAACTTACCTAGAAGTTTTGATTATAAATTAAAAAAAAAACCTTCGAATAGAACTATAAAGTCAAAACAATCTTTGATTAGGATTAACGGGGTGAGAAGCCTCCAATTAGGATTATGAGTGTGAAGATTAAACTAATTGTGAATAATGTTTACAAATTATAGAATTAGCTGATTAGGAATTACAACATTAATCAATAATCTAACTCAATGCATGATTGGAAAATTGTATGTGTCTGCATGATCTATGTGATCATCCTTTGATAGTTTAATTACACTTTCCTCTCCTGATAAGTGAGGATTACTGAATTATATTTTGGAAATTTAATGGGTCTTAAATAAGTTTGACTATATTATTTTATATATAATCCATACTTTTTATGCATTAAAATATAAACTTAGCGGTTCGGTTAATAATGGTTCGGTTAACCTATAAAACCATAACCGAACCGTTTGTTATCGGTTAACAAAAATTAGAAATTGAACCAACGGTTTTTAAAATGGTTCGATTAATATGGTTCAGTTATATCGGTTAATTTGGTTATGGTTAGGTTTTTCGGTTATTATGCTCACCCGTAGTCATCGGGGGCTCTGCCCTACCCTGACATCCAAAACCTTCTAGCCATTAAACTATCGGTCAACATGGTCATATACATCTCATCCATTTCACAACAATCTTTGAAGATTTTCGAACTACATATTGTACACACGTTTAAATAAAACTCGAATGTGTGGTTTATAGATAAATTAAACTTCAAATGAGTAATGTACGCACAAAATTAAAACATATAATACAATGGTTTTCGAAGAAACTTACATCCTCCTGTATTTGATGAAATCAATTGACGAGTTCCTCCCCAGAAGCACCATTATATTGGTAATTCGTCAAGCGATCTTCTTGTTTGTGATCTTGTTGCCATTGTTCTTGAGGTGGATGCAACCATCGATTTGCGTTATCTGGTTGGGAAGAAGATTGTCCGATTATAGTGATTTTGGGAAAATGATTAGAACAATTTTAATTTCTTCAGACCAAATACAGAGAGGAGATGATCTGGGAACTGAAACGACATAGTGATGTCTTCTGGTATAATGGCACCTATAAGTGTAGGCATATTTTAATGACCAATTTAACCTTATAGTTACGTTGCTTCATAGTCTATTTGTAAGGGTATTATTGTCAAAACACAAATTCAAAAACCACGCCTAGAAATTAAACGATACCGGTTAACAACATTAGACCCAATTTATATTTTATTCCTTTTAAAACACACATTATTAATCAATTAAATCGAATTAGATTAATTATTGACAAGGGTTTTATTTTCGGCAATCTAAAACACAACAAAGAGATTAAGGTAATCGCTTGATTCAAACCCTAGTTTCAAACTTTATTTAAGTTCAATTGAACTCTAACGATAGACAAATCTTGGATGGGAATGAGGAGGACCATTAAACCTTATTTCAAAGGAGCATCAATGTTTATTGATTACGAAATACACAACATCTGCGATATGAGGAACATCGACTCAGGAGTTGATGGTTATTAAAATGTCATTTTCTTGTAAAATATGTGTAAACGGTTTACATTTTACATCTGATGAAGTGAAGCTCCATTTATTCAGCCATGGCATTCATGAGGACTAAACAAACTAGAATAAACATGGTGAAAGGATGATCCATCAACAAGTTCCCTAAATCCTATTAATGTAAGAAATGAGTTTGGTTACAACCTTGATTTTGCTTCAGAAATTCCAACAGATGGCCCACATACAAAAGAAATGGTTATAGATAATTTTGAAGACCATGACCATGTCAAGTTTCAACAACTGCTAGTAGACGAACAGAAGCGACTTTACCAAGGATGTCCTAATTTCACAAAATTGTACGCAATAGTTAAACTACTCAACTTGAAGGGTAAGCACGGATGTTCTGATACATTCTTTACCGAACTACTAGTATTGCTTTAAAAAGATGCTACCTAAAGGTAATGAATCGGTGGAAAACACTTATGAGGCCAAATGTTTTTTGAAATTGATGGGATTGGGATACCAAAAAAGACATGTATGTATCAATAACATCCTTATTTAATATAAGGAGGATGAGAAATTGACCCTGTGTCGATCTTGTGGGACAACAAGATGGAAGGTGGTTGAAAAGACAAAGAAGGTTTATGAAAACGTTCCATCCAAAGTAATGTGGTACTTTCCAATCATACCAAGACTCCAACCAATGTTTAAGATGCAAAGTATGTCTGAAGATTTAAGAAGGCACGTGACACGGAAAATAATATAGGGTGTTTTACGTCACCCCACAAATTCACCGACATGGTGTACCATAGATGAAAAGTTCCCCGAAATTGGTAAAGATCCAAGAAATATATGGCTAGGCATATCCGTTGATGGGGTTGATTTCAACAGAGGAAATAGGCCACATAGGGTATGGCCAGTTTTAACTGTCATATACAACCTTCCTCCATGGTTTGTATGAAAAGAAAGTTTATCATGCTTTCGGTTTTAATATCGGGATACCCAGGAAATGACATCGATGTTTTATTAGAACCTTTGGTTGATGATCTCCAACGGTTATAAAAGGAAGGAGTGGATACATATGAAGCTTAGTTAAATCTACATGCGGTTGTGTTATGGACAATAAATGACTACCCTACACTTGGTACGTTACGTGGCTCCCAAATAGTGGATGCAAAGGTTGTGCAGTATGTGGGACAGAAACATATTGTGTTAGACTAAAAGTCTCATCCAAGCAGAGTTATATTGGACACAGACGATACCCGCCATAAGGTCATCTATTCAGAAAGCAAAGAAAGGCGTTTAATGGACAACAAGAAATGCTCCAAACTCCAAATCTAAAGACCAGGGAAGAGATATACAAGGAGGTCCAACATGCTGAAAATAGGTGGGGAAAAAGGAAAAAAATCAATAAGGAATCAGAAAATGAAGAAGATACGAGAGGTAAAGGTGGGAAGATCGAAAATGGGAAAAGGAAAAGAAAACCAACACTAGAAGAGGGTAGTGCAAGCCATGAAGAAAACGGTCTGTATTAGAAGAAAACCAACTATATTGGTATCGAAAGCTTAGGTATCAGAGGCATAATCTTGTTCCACATTGTATTGATTTCATGCATATAGAAAATAATGTGGGTGAGAGTGTAGGCAGAAATTTGTTGAATATTGGAGAGATGAAAGATGGTTTGAATACTCGATTGGATATGGCAGATTTGGGGATAAAACCAGATTTGTTTGCTAAGGAAGAAGATGAAAACAAAACACTTCCTCGGACAGGTTACACATTAACAAATGATGAAAAAGACAAATTTTGTGAAACCTTATTCAACATCATGGCACCACTAGGCTATTTTTCAAACTTCTCTAGTTTGGTCATCCTAAAGTATATGAAGCTTATCGGCCTAAAATTGCACGACTATCACATGCTAATGCATGAGTTTATGCCCATTGCAATATGTCTAATCATGTACCAACCCACAAGATATGTTATTATCAGGTTTTTCTTTTTCTTTAAATCAATATGAACCAAAGAAATAGTATTAGAAGAACTTGATAAGATGCAAGCAGAACTTTGTGTGACACTGTGCCTACTCGAGAAGTTCTTTCCTCCAGCATTTTTTGATATTATGTTACATTTGACTGTGCACATAATTAGGGAGGTAAAATTATGTGGTCCCATATGCTTTCGGTGGATGTATCCCTTCGAAAGGGATAAATGATATTAAAGGACATTTGCGAAACAAATATCGACCAAAGGGATGCATTGCTGAAGAGAATATTGCACATGAAACAATAGACTTTTGGTGGATTATAAAAAAATCCATGATAACTAATGGTATCCCACATGATGAACATGAAATGGATGAAAATGAGGATGGGGAGGCACTATCGGGCCTCGGGCGGCATCCTAAGTGAAGTTTCTTCGAAACTGTGGGAGCAAGCACATTTGTGTGTCTTATTAAATACAAATGAAATTACGCCACATATCAATTAAGTATTACTACCACATATCTATTTCATTACTTTAAATTTTCTATCACAGATAATAATCAAATACAATGGAGACCTACAAGTACTTAAAATATGGTATGAGTGATTGCTCATTTCCAGCGTCGAGTGAACAAATCCCGTTCTTGTAGTAGTGATTGCATATTCATTAACTTGATGTTAAAAGTGATTTTCTTCACGATGACCTAACATAGGAGGTTTATATGAAGCAACCCAATGTGTATGTTGAAATGCAATTTACTAATCATGTACGTAAGCTTCGCACATCTCTATATTGCTTAAAGCAAACCCCTCATGCCTAATATAAGAGGTTTGGACTTTACATCACCTCTCTTGGTTTCCATAGTAGTCAGTTTTGACATCTCCCTTTTCACTTATCGTCTTGGATTTGAGACCATATACTTATCACCTTTTGCCGATGATATTATTCTCATAGCATCCTTGGTCTCTCTAATCACTATATTTATATGTCGCTTATCAACCAAATTCACTATGACGGACTTAGATCCCATCTCCTTATTTCTCAGTATTGTTGCTTCCGAGACTAAGTAAGGGATGTTTTTTTTGTCTAAGTGTAACGTCCCAAAAATAAGACCCAAAAATTTCATTTTCGATTTAATCCAAACATTGTCATACAACCCCAAAAGATCAAAGTATGTCACTACATCAAAACATATCATAGTAAATCTCAAAATGCAGAAAAAGGTGATGTGTGCTCTACAATCATCCCAGGCTCTTCCCTTTTTGATCCAGAAGTATCTGAAACATAGAATGAAAATCGTAAGCCCAAAGCTTAGCGAGTTCCCCAAAATACATCATACCATACATAGGTAAACACATATTAGGCCACTGCACCAAATCGGGCCTCGCCCGACATCGAGTCCCACTCGGCCTCTGGCCCCGCCCACCATCGAGCCCTGCTCAGATTACATATATGTCATTCGTTAGACCCCGCCTAACATCGGGCCCCACCCGGTCCACATTATAAACATATAAACATATAATCATGCTAACACATGCAATAACCACAAACCAATTGAACACAATACAGTTATCGGGCCTCGCTCGGTATCGAGCCTCGCTCAGTATACATACCAGCACATAATGCATGCAAGAGTCATACAAACATCTAACATCCTATCAAAATAATCATGGGTCAACATTGGTGCCTTCGACCCACTAAATACAGCGAGGAAACTCACCTTAGACTGTTGAATCTCACATATAAAACTTTGACGGTTGGCTCGTTAAAATCCCCGCGCTATAATCACAAAATAACATCCAATTAATAATAGGAACTCAGCTCACACTAAGAGTCCAAACTATGTTAAAAGACCTTTTTACCATTTCCCTAACTTGGCCCAAGGCCAAGGCCCATTATCAAAAGGCCCAAAATTCCAAAATAATCACCCAAATATGGCCCAATTTTCCAAATTAGGCTCAAATCCCTTTCATGGGCCTTTAACCAGAAGAGTCTAATAAAATATCAACAACCTAATAATAGAGTTTTTATGGCCCAACAAGGCCCAAAACTAAGAAGCCCACCATTATGAAGCCCACTGCTGAGTACGCAAGGCGTACTGAGCTTGTACACTTAGTGTACTCGCTTTAGGGCTTATACACGCAACGTACTCCACCAACTTTGCCAACTTTCATTATTCAGCTCTTAATCGATTAAGACTTTAACCCAAAATCATATCTGACTTCCTTAAGATGGTTTATCACGTAAAGTTGCCAACTATACATGCATGCATGACTTAATGAAGCTCTTAGAGCTCAAAAGAGCTTAACAAATGACTTAACATATGTATGAGTCCATAAACACCTCCAAGCTTGCATTGTATGGACAAAGGGACTGAAAGGATCCTAGATCTACCAGCAATCACTTCTGGAGTGAAGCAAGAGGCTCAACAATCAAACCATGGACTCAAAAAGCACAAAATGACACCAAACTAGATATATCATCATGGATTAGCAAGATGGAAGCTTTTTTACCTCACAAGGAAAGCAAATGAAGAGCAAATCTTTGATCTTCAAGCTCTAAGCACAACTCCAAATGGTTCACTTCTTCTTCTCCTTCACAAAGCACCAAAAATCACACTATAAGGCTCATACTCTCAAGATATCACTTAGGGTTCGATTTTCCAGAAAAGGGGGGATGGAGGCTGTCTAAACATGACCTAGTGAGGCTATCACAAGGTTTAAATAGGGTGCAACACCCTAAAATCAGGGTTTCACTTAATCACACATACGCAATGTATACCGTATGTAAACCCAGCATACGTGAACCAAAGGCATGATCAACCCGGGCTAGTACGCCCGACATACTAGCTTAGAGACCAGTTTTCAAATTAATTAACAAGGGTGGAATAGGAAACTTACAAAATCCAATTGTTACAATTCTCCCCCACTTAAATAGGACTTCGTCCTAGAAGTCCGTTGCACCGAATAACTCCGGAAGCTCCCAAGTCCATTCCTAACGTTAGCGGTGCTACCATTGCACCTTCAATAACTCCACAGCCTTGTTCCTCAAGGTTTTCGTCTTCCGATCAAGAATTTCCATCGTTCTCTCAATATAATTCAAACGGTCATCCAACCGAATATCCTCAAACAGTACCACTGCGAAATCATCAACTAAGAACTCCTGTAGCTGAGAGACATGGAATGTGCTATGACTTTGAATGAGCTCATCTGGAAGATCCAAGAAATATGCAGCCTAGCTCACCCGATCCAAAACCATGAAAGGACCAATATACTTGGGGCCCAAATTTCCCCTCTTCCTGAATCGGATCACACCTTTCCAAGGTGAAACCTTTAGGAGAACCATATCCCCCACCTGGAACTCTAAGTCCGATCGGCGTCTATCGGCATAACTCTTCTGCCGACTTTGAGCTATCTGATGCCTACTCCGAACCTGCTGAATCAGCTCAGTGGTCTTGAGTATCACCTCAATACTCCCTATAACTTGCAGACTGGCCTCACCCTAACAAATCGGGGTCCTGCATTTCCTCCCGTAGAGCATCTCAAAAGGAAGTCGATCAATGTTGGTGTGATAACTGTTGTTATATGAAAATTCTGCTAATGGAAGATACGTATCCCAACTCCCATCAAATTCAAAAACACATGCCTGCAACATGTCCTCTAGATTCTGAATAGCCCGCTCGCTCTAACTATCGGTATGTGGATGGAATGTTGTCCTGAAATGGAGACGAGTAACCAACTCGTCATGGAACCTCTTCCAAAACCTAGTAGTAAACCAGGCATCTCTGTCAAAAACAACCAAAACCGACACCTTTTGATGTGCCAATACGTCTCTAAAATAAATCTCAACCAATTTATCTACAGAAATACTCTCCTGAATCGGAATGAAATGCACGCTCTTGGTTAACCGATCCACGATGACCCAAATCGAAACCACTATGTGCATAGTTCGGGGTAAGTTTGTGATGAAATCCATGGTAATATCCTCCCATTTACATAAGGGGATCTCCAACGACTGCATCTTGCCGTGAGGTTACTGATGCTTGGCCTTGACTTTCCTACAAGTCAAGCGTCACTCCACATACCAAGCGACATCCCGCTTCATGCAGGGCCACCAATAATCAGGACGAAGCTCCCTATACATCTTCGTCCCCCTGATATGAATGGAGAACCTAGACTTGTGTGCCTCCTCCATCAGAACCTGACACACACTTCCCCCAATACAGAACCCTAACCTGCCGATGCAGAGTCAACAACCCACAGCTATCATAATCGAAGGAAGCCACCTGACCCACAATACACCCACTCTTTTGGTGCTCTTCCTTCATAGCCTCGACCTAAGTCTCACAAATCCGCTCCAAAAGTAAAGTATCATGGTCATCCTCAAACATATATCCCTGATCGGAATCGCGACCGCCTTGCGGCTGAGAGCATCGGCCACCACATTAGCCTTCCCCGGGTGATAATGGATCATACAATCATAATCCTTCATCACATCCAACCACCAACGTTGTCTCATATTCAGATTTGGCTGATCTATCAGGTACCTCAAACTCTTGTGATCCATGTAAATAGTATTAGGTACCTCGCCAAATCTTGAGGGCGAAAACCACGGCCCCCAGCTCCAGATCATGAGTCAGATAATTCGCCTAATGAGGCTTCACCTACCTCGAAGTGTAAGCGATCATGCGAACCCTCTACATCAATACTGCTCCTAAACCCGTGATCCACACATCACAGTAAACCACAAAATCCTCAACACCCTCCGACAAGGTCAAAATTGGTGCATGGCACAACCGCTGTCTCAAGGTCTCAAAAGTTGCATGCTGCTCAGGACCCCGAGAAAATGTAACTGTCTTCTTTGTCAACCGAGTCAAAGGAAAAACTATCTAGGATAAATTCTGGATAAACCTCCAACTATATCCTGGTAGACAAAGGATACTCTAAATCTCGGATGGAGACCTCGTAACCTCCCACCGCATCACGAACTCGACCTTGGCCGGATCGACTAGAATACCCTTCTAGTTGACAAGATTCCTTAGAAACTGCGCCTCGTGTAACCAGAAATCACACTTGGAGAACCTTGCGAAAAGTCTCTCCCTCCTTAACGTCTCCAGCACTTCCCTCAAGTGCTCATCGTGCTGCTCCTGGGTCTTAGAATAGACCAAGATATCATTGATAAATACTATCACAGACTGATCCAACATCGGCCTACACACACAGTTCATGAGATCCATGAACGCGGGTGGATCATTGGTGAGCCTAAAAGGCATCACCATGAACTCGTAATGACCATAACGAGTTCGGAAAGCTATCTTCTGCACATCCTCCTCTCTAACTCTCATCTGATGAGAACCCAATTGCAAATCAATATTGGAAAACCAAGATGCACCCTGAAGCTGGTCAAAAAGATCATCAATCATCAGGAGTGGATAACGGTTCTTCACCGTTACCTTATTCATCTCACGATAGTTAATGCACATATGATGAGACATATCCTTCTTCTTCACAAACAAGATCGGTGCTCCCCATGGCGAACTGCTCGGTCGAATGAATCCCTTGTCTAACAACTCCTGCAACTAGGTAGACAACTCTTGCATCTCAAAAGGAGCCAACCAATACAATGCTTTGGCTATTAGAGCCGAACTTGGAACCAGATCAACCCTGAACTCAATCTGCCTCTCCGGAGGCATCCCAGGAAAATCCTCTGGAAACACATCGGGATAATCCTACAATATCGGCACATCATCAACGGTCGCCTTACCCTTATCTCGGGTATCCATAACATAGGCGACAAATCCTAAACAACCCTACTGAAAATATCTTCTGATCCTCGCTGCTGAACACAACATCAGCCCACTCTAAGCTCTCTCTCCCTGAACCACTAACTATCCCCCACTTGGGGTTCAGATCCAGACTAACTGCTGCTCACAATCGATCATCGTCCTATTGGAGCTCACCCAATCCATACCCACAATAACCTTGTTCCCATGCAAAGGAATGGGAACCGCATCAATCAAATACTCCTCATTAAACAACTGAAGAGTACAACCTCGATGAACCCACGCAACCCGAACAAATCTATCATCTTCAATCTCGACATCTAATGGACAATCAAGCTCCACCGGAGCTCCAAAAAACCTCTTGCTAAGTGCAAGCATTACAAAGGATCGGGTAGCCCCCGAATCAAACAACAACAAAGGAAAAATACCGTTCACGAGAAACGATCCTAAAATAAAACACATAAATATAAGCAGCAATTCAATATAAATAAAGAGATAAGGAGAAGATTGATAGTTTCATTTTATTTACTTCTTTTTATAGTTTATTTTAGCATATTTCATTCACATTTTAGTTAATTTCCAAGCATATTTTCCTTTTTTTATTTTATGAACACTTTCGGGTACTTTCTAGTTTCGTAAGTATAATTGCAGCTTTTAAGGAGACTAGCGGAGCGGGATCTTTGGGAAGCAATTGGACTGGGAGGACAACAAGGATTTTGGGCTTGATGGCTATGGAGATGATGTGTCGCAACCCGATATTTCAACTCCTTGTAAGGACCAGAATGGGTCAAGTATTGTAACCGCTTCTAAGTAATAAAATTTACTTTCATAATAAAACGTACAAATAGTTCTATTTAATTTCCTTCTATGATTAAATGTCTTTGAACCATGATCGTATGTGAAAAGAACGCCCAAATCCGACTTCATATAGCGAAGATGTGATTTTTCCAAGTTCGGCTTAGCAACAAACCGCTAAAAACTCGAATCGGAGATCGAGCGACTTTTGGCCGGAATGACCTAAACGAGAATCGAAGGTCTCGACAATGGTATTCCAGCGGTAAAAAGTCTGGCAAAAACCGACATCAGATAAAGAAGTTATGAATTTTCTAAGAAATTCCTTAAACACGATGGATTTTTAATAAATAATAAAAATATAATTTTGGAATTTGCCGACGGTGTCTAAACGAAAGTTGTAGAGCGTAGTCTCACCTACGCGAGGATATAAAGACCATTGAAAACGGAGTTCGTATGAAGAAGATATGGATTTTTGAAGTTTATTAAATAAATTATTTATTTATTTAATTCAAAATTCGGATATTATCCGAAGGGGAGTCAGCATCCTCCTCCGAAGTACGCGCTGCGTACTCCTGTACGCCCCGCGTAACCGAGAGGATTGGCCTCGGATCGTCCACGTCGCCATATCCGAGGAATCCGATCCATCCGACCCGTCCGACCCGTCCGACCCGACGTCCCATCCGACCCGGCGTCCCATCCGACCCACCTCCCCAGCAACCCGTCCCATCCGAACCGAGGCAGTCGAGGCTTCGGTCATGCATGACGTACGCGTACGCAGCGCGTACGAGCGTACGCCCCGCGTACCGAGGCAGACCAGCCTTCCTATAAATAGAATGCGAGGGTTTCCAAAGAAAGGGTTCATTTCTCTTCTCTCTCTCTCAACTTTGCCTCGTTTTCCGTGTCCGTTCAAACCCGAAGCTCTGGTCTTTTTGGCTCAAGTCCCGAAGGTCGATTTTACTCCCGAGATTCCCGAGAATCCCGAGGAAAATCCGTTTCCCGAGACGAAACTCTGCCCGGTTTTCCATCTCGCTATCTTCAAACTTTCAAGTGAGTTTCATACCCCTAAATCAACCTTTTTAATTAGTCTAAATACTTTATTATGCTTTCAAAGGGGGGGATTACAAGTAAAACACACGAGTATTATCGTGCGTTACATAAAGAAATTCTTTTATATACTGTTATATATTCAAATCACATGCGATTTATAAACATTTAAAGGAACTTATATATATATATATATATATATATATATATATATATATATATATATATATGTATATATGTATATATATATAACATATGTCACAATAGCATTTTACCTTTTAAAATATAATGTTCTTGTAATGCATGTATAAACTAAACTATTCTTAGATTTTTCTTGTCTATCCTAGACTCTACACCCAAAAATCTATACTTTCATAAACAAGCGATTCCTTTCTCAATGTTTCTAAACAAACAAGACACGTTTTTTGGAAACTATAATAGGTATGGTTTTACGAAACAAATTTCTAACTCTTATGTAGTAGAATCACATATTTCAAGAAGTTCACTTTCGTGTACAAGAACAAACGTAACATTTTAACAAGTAGATCTGTTTTTATACCACGGATTTGTGAGACACTAACTTCATGTACGTTCGAGTACACATTTCAAGTCCTGTATTATATACCAGAATCCCTTGGAGGGGGAGCATGGTGTTTGTGTATAGATCTATACGGGCTTGACAAACCCGCGCCCTGACTGTTAGCTGCAGTCCACCGTTTGGGGTGACAAACGTCATAACATTTCAACGCCTGAAGAACGTTGTGTATAGGCATTCAGAGTCAATAGTATGGTTATAAAACTCACAAGGGGTATTAAAATGCATTGATTTACAAGGTTTTCAAATTCATTGGTTCTTTTACATTTACATACATTTTAGAAACAAACATTGGTCTTGAGTGAAGGCTACTTTTATACTAGTAGAAAATATTGGATTTTCTAACCACAAACAAACGAAGATAAAACATTTCAGTTCATTCAAACATTGTCACTTAAATACTTATGAAATTCACCAGCTTAAATGCTGATCTACTCTTTCAAAATTACTTGTATGTCCCAGGGAATCAGTAATTTCAGGTATTCATTTCGCTTTTGATGAAGGGATGCTGCGGCGCCAGTTTAATCTCGTATTTTGACATCATATTGTAATTGAGTTTTGAACATGTAACTTTTGACAAATGTAAACTTTCAATTATATATATGATGGTTGTATTGCTTTCTTTACTATGTATTCATTTGTTACGTTACCACATGAAGTCATCCGCCCCCGAACGTTTCCGCCGTTCAGGTTTGGGGGTGTGACAGATTGGTATCAGAGCAATGTTTATAGTGAACTAAGTATATCGAACCACATAAGATATACAAACTATAAATGCTTAAGGGACTAATACTCTCTGACAAAACAAATTTTCTTTTTACACTTAAGCAGCATTTCGTTCAACTTAAATTGATAGTTCATTTAAGTACAATTACATGCATACCACAAACTATTTTCATGTTATACAATTATACAAGTATTTAGACAAGTTGACACTACGATTGAGACTCGATATATGTAATCAGATTTTGGACAAATATAGCGTGATCAACTATATTTGCCCAAGATTGGACCAACGTATATCGAGGAATGATCATAGTAAGCAAAAAGTCAAAACTTACCAAACCATTACAAGAATCAAACACAAGCACTTAAATACTATAGGAGTATTTGCTATCTAAACTAGTTTAACTTACATGTTTTACATGTTCCGGCTTTACTCGATTCTTATAACCCTTTTTCTCGTACAGTCAAATGGCTGGATTTCACCACCCTGGCGACCCTTACTTTCCCAACCAAGGCAACGGAGGATGGATCGAAGATGATCCCGAAGAGGACGAGGAACCCATAGAAGTGGGTGATGACTCCGGTACCGACTCAGAGCCGGAAGTTATCGATCCACCACCCATTCAACCTCCCGTCTTCGTAAGGAACTTTCAAGGACCGACTCCCGTCTGGGGAAGTCACCTCCACCATTGGAGCCAACAGCAAAACCTACGCCCTCCCTACGGCATGTGCCGGGAATTCTATGATGTCCGCGGCGGAGGTTCGGCTGATCGAGCACTCCCGGTAATGGTGGGTAAGTTAGCCAATCAGTCCTATCAGTCTGGAGTACAAGCTAGTCGACTCCGGGATATCAACGTGGAAGTGCAGGTTCACACTTCTGACATCCGTAGGCTGGACAAGATGCAAGACAACGCCCAATTCCAAGCTGAATCGTTTCAAGCGCAAATGATTGCAGCCCTCGCCGAACTAAGGGAACAACAAGCCGCTTTCGATAGGCGTCTAATGGAGCCAAAGCAATCAGATACGGAATCAAGCTCCAAGCGCAACCTTCGACGCAAGTAGTGCTTGTCTAGGACTCAAATTTTGTTATAGCTTAGGACCTCGGCTAAAAGTCTTTAAATTTCTCGAACTTTGTAATCGGAGACCCTTATGGGGGTCAAATTTTCATGATCGTTGTAACAACTTTTATATTAATATAAGTGGCACTATTACTACTATGTTGAGTATTTCGTTCGAACATTGAATAGTCTTTGTGAACCCAAACACTCGTTTCATACCTTCAGTCTTACAAATAACTTTCATTTTTCTATTTTAAGACTTATACTTTCATCTGTTGTTGAACTATAGCGATTTAGTTCATGAGACACATACATTTTTCCATTCTATGAAATTCTTATCCTTGTCTTTTCAATCTATAGTTGAAGGATGCCTCCGCGTAGGAATCCAAGGCGAAACAACGGTGAGGAAGCACCTATACCACCACCACCTCCACCACCCCAATTTGATGCTGTTATGTTTCAAGCAGCAGTCACCGCAGCGGTAGCAGCTGCTATGTCATAGATCAATAACTCGAGTACTAATGGCTCGGGATCTGGCACACACCTATCCAACCATGGTGAGAGTCATGGACCACCTCGAGAATGCACCTATAAGGACTTCACTAATGCCAAGCCCCGAATGTTTTATGGTACTGGTGGTGTGATGGCCCTGAGGCAGTGGATTGAAAGGACGGAGGCAGTCTTTGAAATCTGCTCCTGTCCCGAGCACAGCAAGGTCAAATTTGCAACTTTCACCCTTCTAGATAAAGCTTTAACTTGGTGGAATGGCCACGTTAAAGTACTTACCCTAATCGTGGCAAACTCCATAAGCTGGGAGAGCTTGAAGGCCATGATGATGAGAGAATACTGCCCACGGGGAGAAATTCAAAAGCTTGAACACGAGCTATGGACTCTCGGAATGGTGGGTACCGACATCGCTACTTATACCAACAGATTCTGCGAGCTGGCAATCCTTTGTCCAGATATGATTGCTCCCGAGAGCAAGAAAATAGAAAGGTACATTTGGGGACTGACGCCCCAAATGCGATCAAGCGTGTTAGCTTCTAAACCTGACACCTTTGAAAGTGCTAAGGAACTGGCACAATCTCTGATCGACTACGGAGGTCATCAGAACTCAACCACTTCTGCACCAGCACCACAGAAAGGAAACAACAACAACAACTACAACAACGACAACAACAACAACAACCATGGCAGGAAGAGAGCGTGGATTAAAGGGAAGGGTGGGTCTTCCCAAGAATCCACAAAGAAACAACTGGTGTCAGTAAATGCTGCCACTGTACCTGCTACAGCCCCTACAAATACCTACCCAACAAAGCCTTATATAGGTAACCTCCCAAAATGCACCAAATGCAATTACCACCACCATGGACCTTGTCGAGATATGCAGTGCACCAACTGTAGCAGGAAAGGACACACAGCCCGTTTCTGCAAGGAACCCGCAAAGCCGATCACTCAAGTTCCCGGTGCGGGTGTAGGGCAGGCTTGCTACGGTTGTGGCGAGGTGGGCCACTACAAGAGAAACTGTCCTAAGGCAGCAGGCACCGGAGGTGTGGGACGAGTTTTGGCAATAGGCCACGACGAAGCTGTAGCTGACCCAACTATAGTTGCTGGTACGTTCCTTCTCGATAATTCATACGCATGCATATTATTCGATAGTGGAGCGGAGAGAAGCTTCGTGAGTCAAAACTTTATTCATTTACTTAAACCTAAACCTAGCAAGTTAGAAAAATCATTCACTGTAGAGATGGCCAATGGAAAAACCGAAAACACTAATTGCATATACATGGGCTGTACGTTAACATTAGACGACCATTCTTTCCCAATCAACCTCATGCCGGTTCAAATTAAAAGTTTCGACGTCATAGTCGGCATGGATTGGTTGAGTCTTCTTCGCGCCGACATCATGTGCTTTGAGAAAGCAGTCCGTCTTAACCTCCCTAACAACGAAACATTAGTTATCTACGGCGACAAATCTAGTGCAAACCTTCGCATCATTTCGTGCATCCAAGCTCGAAAGTGCTTGCGGAAGGATTGTCGAGCATTCCTAGCGCACATCGTCGATACAAGTCAAGAACTGAAGGACATCAAGAGCATCTCGGTAGTACGCGACTTTCCCGATATCTTTCCAGAAGAACTGCCAGGATTACCACCGCAACGCCAAGTCGAGTTTAGAATCGACTTAATTCCAGGAGCTACCCCAGTAGCGAAGTCGCCTTATCGTCTTGCACCAGCAGAGATGCAGGAACTTTCCAGTCAACTTAATGAACTCCTTCACAAAGGATTCATAAGACCAAGTTTCTCACCTTGGGGAGCACCGGTCTTGTTTGTAAAGAAGAAAGACGGATCGTTCCGTATGTGCATCGACTACAGAGAGCTGAACAAACTTACTGTCAAGAACCGCTATCCTCTACCCCGTATCGACGACCTATTCGATCAACTTCAAGGGGCGAACTACTTCTCCAAAATAGACCTGCGATCCGGATATCACCAATTACGAGTTCTAGAGAGGGACATTCCAAAGACAGCCTTCCGAACTCGTTATGGACACTACGAATTCGTGGTGATGCCGTTCGGATTAACCAATGCACCAGCAGTATTTATGGACCTAATGAATAGGGTATGCCGCCCTTACTTGGATCAGTTCGTCATCGTCTTTATCGATGATATACTTATCTACTCTCGAAGTGAGGAAGAGCATAGTCAACACCTACGAAAAGTCCTAGAAACACTACGAACGGAGAAACTCTATGCGAAGTTCTCTAAATGCGAATTTTGGATTCGAAGAGTCGAATTTTTAGGTCACGTTGTTAGCGAGAAAGGTATACACGTGGACCCCTCCAAAATTAAGGCCATCGAGAACTGGTCGGCACCAAAGACACCTACATAAATTCGTCAATTTCTAGGTCTAGCTGGCTACTATCGCAGATTCATAAAGAACTTTTCGAGCATTGCGAAACCTCTTACTTCATTAACCCAGAAAGGTGTGGCCTTTGACTGGGAAGCGAAACAAGAGAAGGCATTCCAGACACTAAAGCAGGCCTTGTGCACCGTACCGATAATATCCCTCCCCGAAGGGATAGAAGACTTCGTAGTGTATTGCGATGCATCAAATCAAGGACTTGGTTGTGTTCTTATACAGAGAGGGAAGGTTATCGCTTATGCCTCCCGACAGCTTAAGACACACGAAGTGAACTATACGACACACGACCTCGAGTTAGGAGCAGTGGTATTTGCTCTGAAGATCTGGAGGCACTACTTATATGGAACAAAGAGTACTATTTTCACCGATCACAAGAGCCTTCAACACATTTTCGATCAGAAGGAACTCAACATGCGACAACGACGATGGTTCGAGTTACTGAATGACTACGAATGCGAAATTCGTTATCATCCTGGCAAGGCCAACGTAGTAGCCGACGCCCTCAGTCGAAAGGAATACACTGGTCGGAGGGTCAAATCTCTGACCATGACTATCCATTCCCACCTATCCACACAAATTAAGGAAGCACAAATGGAAGCTTTGCAACCTGAAAATGTGGCGGGTGAATCCCTGCGAGGAATGGAGAAGAATCTAGAAGTCAAAGGTGGCGGAGCCTACTATCTCATGGACCGAATCTGGACCCCAAATCATGGTGGTTTCAGAAACGTAGTCATGACCGAGGCTCACAATTCAAGATATTCCGTTCACCCGGGTTCAGATAAAATGTATCTGGATCTTAAGAAACTGTACTGGTGGCCTAACATGAAAGCAGAAATTGCTACCATCGTGAGTAAATGTCTTACTTGCGCTAAGGTTAAGGTCGAGTATCAGAAACCGTCAGGACTACTACAACAACCAGAGATACCAGAATGGAAATGGGAGCGGATTACTATGGACTTCATAACCAAGTTACCCAAGACGACAAGTGGACTCGATACCATATGGGTCATTGTCGACAGATTGACCAAATCCGCACATTTCCTACCCATCAAGGAGACTGACAAAATGGAGAAGCTTACAAGAACTTACTTAAGGGAAGTAGTGCGACTGCATGGTGTTCCGATATCCATTATCTCCGATCGAGATAGTAGATTCACTTCAAGGTTCTGGCAATCACTACAAAGTTCCCTGGGAACTAGGCTAGACATGAGTACAGCCTACCACCCACAGACAGACGGACAAAGTGAGAGAACAATACAAACTTTAGAAGACATGCTGAGAGCCTGCGTGATTGACTTTGGAAAGGCATGGGATATTCATTTACCCCTTGTCGAATTTTCATACAACAATAGTTATCATACAAGCATAAAGGCTGCTCCGTTTGAAGCCCTCTATGGTCGAAAGTGCAGATCCCCTCTGTGCTGGACTGAAGTTGGCGATACCCAGTTAGCTAGAGGAAGAGTTCCTGAAAGCACTCTCACAGGTCCGGAGATCATACGTGAAACAACAGAGAAGATCGTTCAGATTCGTGAACGATTGAAGGCCTCAAGAGACCGACAGAAAAGCTACGCTGACCAAAGGAGGAAACCTTTAGAATTCCAGGTAGGAGACCACGTCTTATTAAAGGTCTCACCGTGGAAGGGTTTAATACGATTTGGAAAGCGTGGGAAACTAAATCCAAGATACATAGGGCCTTTCGAGATTCTTGCCAGGATCGGCCCTGTGGCTTACAAGCTTAACCTACCGCGCGAACTTAGTAACATCCATCCAACCTTCCACGTCTCAAACTTGAAAAAGTGTCTGTCCGACGAGACTCTTGTTATTCCACTCGACGAGATCGAGATCAACGAGAGCCTCAACTTTGTGGAAGAACCAGTAGAAATCATGGATCGAGAGGTCAAACAAACAAAACAAAGTTGCATACCCATCGTGAAGGTTCGCTGGAACGCCAAGCGGGGACCCGAATTCACATGGGAACGCGAAGATCAGATGAAACAAAAGTACCCTCATCTCTTTCATGTTCACTAGTATCTTTGCTACTTTAAATTTCGGGACGAAATTCTCTCTAACGGGGGGATGATGTAGCAACCCGATATTTCAACTCCTTGTAAGGACCAGAATGGGTCAAGTATTGTAACCGCTTCTAAGTAATAAAATTTACTTTCATAATAAAACGTACAAATAGTTCTATTTAATTTCCTTCTATGATTAAATGTCTTTGAACCATGATCGTATGTGAAAAGAACGCCCAAATCCGACTTCATATAGCGAAGATGTGATTTTTCCAAGTTCGGCTTAGCAACAGACCGCTAAAAACTCGAATCGGAGATCGAGCGACTTTTGGCCGGAATGACCTAAACGAGAATCGAAGGTCTCGACAATGGTATTCCAGCGGTAAAAAGTCTGGCAAAAACCGACATCAGATAAAGAAGTTATGAATTTCCTAAGAAATTCCTTAAACACGATGGATTTTTAATAAATAATAAAAATATAATTTTGGAATTTGCCGACGGTGTCTAAACGAAAGTTGTAGAGCGTAGTCTCACCTACGCGAGGATATAAAGACCATCGAAAACGGAGTTCGTATGAAGAAGATATGGATTTTTGAAGTTTATTAAATAAATTATTTATTTATTTAATTCAAAATTCGGATATTATCCGAAGGGGAGTCAGCATCCTCCTCCGAAGTACGCGCTGCGTACTCCTGTACGCCCCGCGTAACCGAGAGGATTGGCCTCGGATCGTCCACGTCGCCATATCCGAGGAATCCGATCCATCCGACCCGTCCGACCCGTCCGACCCGACGTCCCATCCGACCCGGCGTCCCATCCGACCCACCTCCCCAGCAACCCGTCCCATCCGAACCGAGGCAGTCGAGGCTTCGGTCATGCATGACGTACGCGTACGCAGCGCGTACGAGCATACGCCCCGTGTACCGAGGCAGACCAGCCTTCCTATAAATAGAATGCGAGGGTTTCCAAAGAAAGGGTTCATTTCTCTTCTCTCTCTCTCAACTTTGCCTCGTTTTCCGTGTCCGTTCAAACCCGAAGCTCTGGTCTTTTTGGCTCAAGTCCCGAAGGTCGATTTTACTCCCGAGATTCCCGAGAATCCCGAGGAAAATCCGTTTCCCGAGACGAAACTCTGCCCGGTTTTCCATCTCGCTATCTTCAAACTTTCAAGTGAGTTTCATACCCCTAAATCAACCTTTTTAATTAGTCTAAATACTTTATTATGCTTTCAAAGGGGGGGATTACAAGTAAAACACACGAGTATTATCGTGCGTTACATAAAGAAATTCTTTTATATACTGTTATATATTCAAATCACATGCGATTTATAAACATTTAAAGGAACTTATATATATATATATATATATATATATATATATATATATATATATATATGTATATATGTATATATATATAACATATGTCACAATAGCATTTTACCTTTTAAAATATAATGTTCTTGTAATGCATGTATAAACTAAACTATTCTTAGATTTTTCTTGTCTATCCTAGACTCTACACCCAAAAATCTATACTTTCATAAACAAGCGATTCCTTTCTCAATGTTTCTAAACAAACAAGACACGTTTTTTGGAAACTATAATAGGTATGGTTTTACGAAACAAATTTCTAACTCTTATGTAGTAGAATCACATATTTCAAGAAGTTCACTTTCGTGTACAAGAACAAACGTAACATTTTAACAAGTAGATCTGTTTTTATACCACGGATTTGTGAGACACTAACTTCATGTACGTTCGAGTACACATTTCAAGTCCTGTATTATATACCAGAATCCCTTGGAGGGGGAGCATGGTGTTTGTGTATAGATCTATACGGGCTTGACAAACCCGCGCCCTGACTGTTAGCTGCAGTCCACCGTTTGGGGTGACAAACGTCATAACATTTCAACGCCTGAAGAACGTTGTGTATAGGCATTCAGAGTCAATAGTATGGTTATAAAACTCACAAGGGGTATTAAAATGCATTGATTTACAAGGTTTTCAAATTCATTGGTTCTTTTACATTTACATACATTTTAGAAACAAACATTGGTCTTGAGTGAAGGCTACTTTTATACTAGTAGAAAATATTGGATTTTCTAACCACAAACAAACGAAGATAAAACATTTCAGTTCATTCAAACATTGTCACTTAAATACTTATGAAATTCACCAGCTTAAATGCTGATCTACTCTTTCAAAATTACTTGTATGTCCCAGGGAATCAGTAATTTCAGGTATTCATTTCGCTTTTGATGAAGGGATGCTGCGGCGCCAGTTTAATCTCGTATTTTGACATCATATTGTAATTGAGTTTTGAACATGTAACTTTTGACAAATGTAAACTTTCAATTATATATATGATGGTTGTATTGCTTTCTTTACTATGTATTCATTTGTTACGTTACCACATGAAGTCATCCGCCCCCGAACGTTTCCGCCGTTCAGGTTTGGGGGTGTGACATGATGCATGGAGTGGGCTTGTCAATTATTTGAAGGCTTGGAAGAATTAAACTTTAAATTTGCAAGATGCGGGAGAATTTTTGAGTGTGTAGAGATTGATGATCGGGCGATTGCGGAAGCTACAGATCGCTTAGAAAAGGCCAATTGGGCTTAAAATGACGAAATCTCGAAGAAAAATGGGCTAGAAGCTGGTTAGACTCGGACTGGGCCAATGGACTAAGTTGTACAGGCTCAACAATTAAAGAAGCTCAATCTCCGTCACTTTTACGCGGCCCGCATGGGTTCCTGCTGTGGCATTTTCGGAATTTCATTTGAAGCTCTATATTGGGATGGTTGGTGTGCCACTTTAGAGAACTCTTGCACATCCGAAAACTCACCAATTCTATGGAGATTTTGGAGCACTTTGAAGGCCAAGAACCCTCAAGAATTTCATCATTTTGCTCTTAATTTTCTTGAATGTTTGGTACAATATTTTCTAACTTTGTTTTCTTGTGCTTAGCCATGTTAGGCTAAACCACATTTGGTTGACTTTGGTGAAATCCTTTGACTAGTTGTTGAATGTTGTAGACTCCATTAACTTGTTCTTGAGTCTTTATGGGAATGTTTTGTGTCTTAACATATTATCACTACTTATATGTTTTTATTCATGAGTTTAAATGTGTTTGTGGTGATTAGTGGCTAATTTCTTGATTAAATAAAGGATCCTCAAATTAGCAAACAACAAATGATTTTTGTGTTAGTTTTACTTCACACAATCATAAAAAAAAATTCTCCAATATGGGAGTGAAAGCATTTGACTCCTCTTGGATTTGGTGACTTTTTGGTTCTTAATGCTAGTTGACTTTCACTAATTACATGCTTAATGGAAATTGTGACTTTGACTAAGGAAATTGTTATGAGCTTCTCTAACCATTTTAATAACTAAGAAAAGTCTAGGTAAGGAAACTGTTATGAGCTTCTCTAACCATTTTAATAACTAAAAAAAGTCTAGGTAATCTGAATCTTCTTGGATTACTATATCCAAATTAAGGATTTAAACAAGTATTGCACCATTAGATTCTAATGATATGTTCATCAAAAATTCAAAGTGAGGAAACCTTAAGTCAACCATCTTCCCATTATTGATTCTACATCAAACCCTTGTTTTTGTTGAAATTGTCTATTTAAATCTTAGTTTAATTCTAGTTTATTTCAAGTATTTCAAAAGATCAACCCCCTACCCCATTTTTATTTTTATTGTCATTTTACAAGCACTTTTTCAAAGAGATTTTTCATAGATTTATTAAATTGAACCAATCTCCATGGATTCGACCCCTTTACCACTATAGAATATTTTAGTATAATAGATTTAGAGTTATTTATTTTGTTGGCCTCGACAACCACCAACGATGCATACCCGTCACCACATCTGGTGCCACATGAGCCTCCTCGGCCTTCAACTGGAAAGACCTGCTCCTCACCAAAGGTGCATCCGCCATGCCCTGGTGTCCGTCAGTGATTCGAAGAGTCGCAGGAGCAGGTGCTAATATCGGCCCTGCTACAGCCAAACTCAGATATTGATCCTTCTTGTGGCCCCTCTGATTGCAATCAAAAACAAATCAGATCAGATCCTGGAGTGGTGGTGGTAGCAGTACAATCCTTGCTATAATGACCCATCTGACCGCACTTGAAGTAGCCCAAACCACCCACCCTAAACAGTCCCTCGTACATCTTGTCGCACTTCCCACAACGGCTTTGGCCCTGTTGGCCTCTCGATCTTGAATCCTAAACCTAGGGCCTCTTTGTTGATCCCCTTGAAACCTAAGCCTGATCCGGCTTTCTTTTCCTCTCCATCTCAATATCAATCTCCCTCTTTCAGCCTCTAGCTATCATATCCTCCAGAGTCTTGCAACTGGATCGGCTCACACACTGCCGAATATCGCTCCTCAACATCTTGTGATACCTCGCCTTCTTCATCTCCTCATCTGTCACATACTGCGGAACCAAAAGTTCCCTCTCCTAAAACATCAAGATGATATCAACCACCGTCTCAGTAGTCTGGCGGAGATCCTAAAACTCTCGCGCCAACTGTTGCACCTCAATCACTAGTGCAAACTCATCCCTGAACCTGGTCACAAAATCATCCCAAGACATGGAATCAACAACCTCATCACCAACGGAGCGCCCATCCTCCTCCCACCAATCATGTGCCCTGTCCTTCAGAAGATAGGATGCAAGTCTGAGCTTTTCCCTCTCGGGACAACTGTTGGTGTGGAAAGCGTTAGCAACATCTGCTAACCACCATGTCAAAACGAAACGAGTTCAACCACTCATCCAAAATCTCTAGAATGCCCTCATTGACCGTACCAAAGATCATAGGAGTCTGCTCAAGAATGCAACGTATAATCTCAAACGAAATAAACTCCCTCGTCTGATCATCCAACTGCCCGACTCCAGAACCTGAGCCCAAGCCCTCCCCAGCACCAGAACTACCAACATGTCTGCCCCGCAAAATCACCATACTTAAAATACACCATATAAACCATCAGAATAGGCATAAGAAAATATTGAGGGATCACAAACTCTACAAGCTTCTTGGTTTGATCGTAGGTCTCCTTGACTCGAGTACATATCCTTTACTTCTGGTAGTATGGGCCCATACTACCTTCCACATCTATCCGTACTTTCCTCAAGGATTGCCTTGAATCTTCCAAGTCACCTTATATCCATACAATTAACCCTCATCAAGATAAGGCTCCCAGCAGTAGATCCCATCCTAGGTTTTCCTAGAGCAAAATCCACACCACTCTCCACCATCAGCTATAGAAGGAACTCCCGCTAACTTCCTCTAACTAGCTCACGAATACAATTACATATCACCACAACCAGATAATTCTTCGAATGAGAGGTCTCACACTACAACGGTTGGACTCAAACAAGAGTTGTGTAATATAGTTAAAACCTAACCTTCTAAAATTATTTAGTTCCCATAATATGTAACTTAGCATATTCGCTTACTAGTTAGCTGAAGCTAGTGGGAACTCCTAAAAATCACAAAGCAAGTAGCATTCGAGCATAAAGTAATCAGGACCAAGCATCACCTAATTAGGCCATCCTATCACTGACTGATCATCACCTAATTAGGCCATCCTATCATTGACTGATCATTACTATCATTGACTCATACAAAAGGTATACAAAGGCATCTCTCTTAGCATTCTATCATGAAAATATTGAGCATATCCTTAGCCATAACTACCATGTGATTCATAGATCAAATCATATCAGATAACATGTATGGATATTTTGGGAAAACTTACTTGAGCTTGGTGGATTGCATGCACCACACCCTTTCTTATATTAGAAAACCCATTTCATAAAAATACATTTCTTTTGAAAAACTTTAGCAAATCCTCAGTTAGAGTTCAAATACACCCGAGAGTATGTCTGAATCCCTCAAACTAGAGCTCTGATACCAACATGTAACGTCCCAAAAATAAGACTCGAAAAATTCAATTTTGATTAAATAAAAACATTAATCCAAACATTTTCATACAACCCCAAAAGATCAAAGTATGTCACTACATCAAAACATATCAGAGTAAATCTCAAAATGCAGAAAAATGTGGTTTGTGCTCTACAATCATCCCGGTCTCTTCCCTTTTGATCCGGAAGTACCTGAAACATAAACTAAAAACAATTAGCCCAAAGCTTAGCGAGTTCCCCAAAATACCACATACCATACATAAATAAACACATACTGGTCCCTTACCCCACATCTGGCCTCGCCCGACATCCATTCCTACTCGGCTTTAGGCCCCGCTCGGATTACAGATCTGCCATTCGTTAGACCCCGCATGACATCGGGCCCCACCCGGTACACATAATAAACATATAAACATATACATACTAACACATGAAATAACCACAATAGCATACAATACAGTCATTGGGCCTCGCCCGACATCGAGCCTTGCTTGGTATACATACCAGCACATAATGCCTGCAAGAGTCGCGCAGACATCTAGCATCCTATCATAATAATCAGGGGTCGGCATTGGTGCCTCAGACCCGCTAAATACAGTGAGGAAACTCACCTCAGACTGCTGAATCTCACAGATAAAACTCTGACTGCTGGCCAACTATAATCACAAAATAACATCCAATTAATAATTGGATCCCGACTCACACTAAGAATCAAAACTAGGGTAAAAGACCTTTTTACCGTTTCCCCAACTTGGCCCAATGCCAATGCCCATTCCAATTATCCAAAGGCCCAAAGTTCCAAAATAATTACCCAAAGCCCAAAAATGGTCCGATTTTCCAAATTGGGCCCAAATCTCTTTCATGGGCCTTTAACCAAAAGAGTCCAATAAAATATCAACAACCTAATAATAGAATTTCGATGGCCCAACAAGGCCTAAGACATCTAAATTCCAACATGGCCTAAAACCGAGAAGCCCACAAATTCGTAGCCCACTACTGAGTACACAGCGCGTACTTAGCTAGTACGCTTAGCTTACTCGCTTTAGGGCTTGTGCGCGCAGCGTGCCTGCTCGGACGCCCAATGTACTCCACCAACTTGGCCAAATTTCATTATTCAACTCTTAATCGATTAAGACTTCAACCCAAACTTAGATCTGACTTCCTTAAGGTGGTTTATCACATAAAGTTTCCAACTTTACATGCATGCATGGCTTAGTGAGGCTCTTAGAGCTCAAAATAGCTTAACAAATGATTTAACACATGCATGAGTCCATAAACACCTCCAAGCTTGCATTTTTATGGACAAAGGGACCAAAAGGATCCTAAATTTACCATCAATCACTTCTGGAGTGAAGCAAGAGGCTCAACAATCAAACCATGGACTGAAAAAGCACAAAATGGCACCAAACTAGATCTAACATCATGGATTAGCAAGATGGAAGTTTTTTACCTCACAAAGAAAGAAAATGAAGAACAAATCTCAGATTTTCAAGCTCCAAGAACAACTCCAAATGGTTCACTTCTTCTTCTCCTTCACAAAGAAAAAATCACACTTTAAGGCTCAAACTCTCAAGATCTAACTTATGGTTCGATTTTCTGGACAAGTGGGGATGGAGGTTGTCTAAACATGACATAGTGAGGCTATCACAAGGTTTAACTAGGGTGCAACACCCTAAAATTAGGGTTTCACTTAATCACACGTACATCATACACACCCTATGTACACCCAACGTACGTGAACCAAAGGCGTGATCGACCCAGGCCAGTACGCCAAGAGTACCTCCTAGTACGCCCCGCGTACTAGCTTAGATACCAATTTGCAAACTTTTTAATTAACAAGGGTGGAATAAGAAACTTACAAAATCCAAGTGTTACGCTAAGACAATTTTTTCTAAAGAAATCCTTTATCAATGTCCACTTACAATCCTTGCAGCACATGAACATGCACAAAGCCTAAATTATCCTCTCACAATAAGCCAATTCATGATTGGACCTTATATCAGAGTCTAGTTGAGGTCCTATAATATATGACTTTCACTCATCCAATATTTTTTACGATGTTCCACACACCTATATCTATAGCGTGATCCACACGAACTCCACTTTCTTTACCTAAAGCGTATCATTACCTAATTTTAGAGCACTCTACTCGTGGCCTTCATCTTCATCCTTCTTGTGTTGATCGTTTGGTTTCCCACTCTGATGTTGATGCGACTAGATGTCCTTAGACTCGCCGCTTACTTATGGGATATATGTGTTCCTTAGTGACAATCTTGTTTCATGGTCTTCTAAATGTCAACATGTTGTCTCTCCGTCCAACATTGAAGTTGAGTAAAAGGGGTAGCCAATGTTTTAGCCAAAGCTACATGGCTTTGGAATCGACTTCTCGAGTTGTCATTTCCCCCTCCCATACTATAGTTTTTTTATGACAATATTAGTGTCATGTATTTAACTTGTAACTTATTTCAACACCAAAGAACCAAAGATATAGCAATAAATTTATATTTGACCAACCTATCCTACGATTTTACTTTTAGTTATGTTCTCGTTGATATTTTAATGTCAAAGACAATATTAGGTTAGTACTAAGAACCAAACATATAGAAATAAACGTTTATTTTTTGTTGAAATAAAACGACATCTTTGATCTATGCGGAATTTAGTAATCACATTAGTCCTTTAGTCAACTTTCATTTATTTGTACGTGAGACAAAAAAAAATTCTTTCTTTAAAGCTGTTAAATCATACTTTTTAGGAAACTAAGATTAACTTTAATAAAGAAAATATATTGACTTTAAAATCGATGAAATTTAGGGATTTATTCCAATGCTAATTAGAATTAAATATATCAAATGAAGAACTTTTATTTCAACCATAGGATTCAATAAAAGACAAAAGTGATTATTCGTCCCAAAAAATCATCACCCATATCCTACACATCCCTTTGTTTATAAGCAACTAGAATTTTCAACCTTTTTAGTTTTTTATTTCAAAAAAGAAAGACAAAGGTGATGTTAAAATAATTATTTTAATCTTCACCTATTAAAGTAGGTTTATAGTGAATAATTTAATACAACTAAATTCTATTCAAAATTCCTCTACTTTTTAAATAAACAAATAATATCCTTCGTTATTTCAATTTATTTTCTTAAAATTTAAATTAGATTTTATCCAACATAATTCAAATAAAGTAGTTTAAGCTTCCAGGATTTATATTACTATTAATATTTTGTTTATATATATATATATATATATATATATATATATATATATATATATATATATATATATATATATATATATCACACTAGCCGTACCCACGCAAAGCGACGGGCGACAAATAGTTTGTTTCGACAATTAGTTTCTTTTCGATGGAGAATGATTATTTTCAATTCAATCATTAGTTTGTTTTAAGAAACATGTCATATTAAAAATAAAGAAAATTCATGAAATGACCAAATTATAGGGTGTTCGGTATTTATTTGGATGAAAAAGATCTGGTCAAAACCTTGAAAGAGAAGATTTATAGGAGTTTGTTTAAATTTTAATATTATTTTATTAATGATTAGTTGTATAATTACCTTAATGATTTGGACGTCTTAAAAAAATATTATTATTTTATTCAATCTATTTTTAGAAATAGTGGTATTTGTTTTATAAGATAGTAAAATATATATATATATATATATATATATATATATATATATATATATATATATATATATATATATATATATATAGGATGGTTCATTTGAGATTCAAAAAAAAAAAATTAAAGATCTTGAGATTTCACCTTAGCCACGTATTTTTCACTTGCCGCTCTAACGTTCAAGCGTACCGGTATCAGTGGTGTATGCATAATCATAAATGATTATACATATATCTCTGCTCACAGATTGAGTAATCATATATGATTATGACAGTAGGTAGCAGAATAGGTGGTGATGGCAGAGGTAGCGATGGTATAAGTGACGGAGATGACAGTAGTGGGGGCGGATGGTGTTAGAGGTGGTGGTAGTGGTAGTGGCGATGACGTTTGTGGTGGCGGGGATGGTGGTGGAGGAGAAAGGAACGGGTGATACTTTATAATCATTTATGATTATAACATGTCTGTTGCGCCGGTACGCCGGACGGTTAGTGCTGTAGTTATAAAATATGTGGTTGAAGTTGAATCTCAAGATCTCTATTTTATTTTTAATCTCAACGGATCTCTCTCTCTCTCTCTCTCTCTATATATATATATATATATATATATATATATATATATATATATATATATATATATATATATATATATATAGAGAGAGAGAGAGATGTAGGTTCAAATGATTCTCACATCTATTGTGTGCTAGAATGCACCAATAATAATTGAGTAAACTTTAAATGTATATTAAATGATATCCATATTTATAATTTTTTTATGGAACTTAATTTAATATGTCATTAATGTCAATAATAATATTCTTTCAGAATGAATTCATATATAAAATAATAAGAGTGTATTCTACTAGAATACACCCTCATTCTTTATATTTCATACAACTTTATTGTATTTTAAGTGAGTGAGTCTTAAAATAATGTTATTGATGACATAAAACCCTAGATACGAATTCATTCGGAAAGAATGTTATTGCTGACATTATAGACGAATTTAATTAATTTCCATAAAGAGAAAATTATAATTATGGATATTATTTAATATACATACAATTATGGAAACCATTTAATATCTATCATTATTTAATTAAATAATAATATAATTTTACTAAATTCCTATTGGTGCATTCTAGCACACAATAAATGTAAAAAACACTTTAACCTAGCCCTATATATATATATATATATATATATATATATATATATATATATATATAGAGAGAGAGAGAGAGATAGAGAGAGAGAGAGAGAGAATTATGTTCAAATGAGAACAATTATTTAATTGAGAAAACGAGAACAAATTTGGATCACACAGCTCTTTTTGCCCGAAAACCCTCACGCTTATCGGCGTGAGTGTATGCATATTTTCAATTGATCATTCATATACGAATATACTTATTCATATATGAATATTATCTGTTTCGTCATCCCAATATGCTGGACCGCTTAAGAGGCAGATTTGTAATATGTGGAAGTATACTTACCTTTATATTCATATATGAATATTAAGTTCTTTCGTCGCGTCAGTATGCAGGAGGGTTTTGCGACTAAAAAAATATATGTGGCCCAGATTTATTATTGCGTTTTGTGCTTCATAACTATTCCCATTTGAAGATTCCCTTATATATATATATATATATATATATATATATATATATATATATATATATATATATATATATATATATATATATATATATATATATATATATTGTGATCATAAATAATAAACCCTAGAAATCCTAAAAATACATAAAAAAATTACTTTGTGATCATAAATCATTTTTTTTTATTAAATCATAGGGCTTAAAATCGCACCTTTTTTTAGTTAATTCGCTAAAAATTTGTAATAAAATTTAATTTCTTTTCAGCGAATTTACTAAAAATGTTCGATTTTAAGCACTATAAAATCAAAAAAAAAAATTGTGATCTCAAAGTATTTTTTATGCATTTTTAAGATTTTTAGGGTTTTTTGTTTTCCTAGAACCCCTCTCTCTCTCTCTCTCTTTATATATATATATATATATATATATATATATATATATATATATATATATATATATATATATAATTTTAAGAGTTGTATTTTTATAACGATCAACTAAATACTCTAGTTGGTCCATTAGGATGGACCGTGATGTCTTTGGGTTGGAGGATGAACCCGACAATATAATCGGTATCGCCTGTAGATGTGACCTCTAAGCTTGATGGTGTACCACATATTTGGCATGTGGCGGGATAATGAACAAACTTCCTTTGTTTCTCTCTAGACTTTTTAGCAAAGTAGTTATACTTCATACTTTCTTTCTCTCTAGACTTACTTTATCAAAGTAGTTATACTTCATACGTTAAGACTTGCCCCAAAATCAATTTGTTTGTTTTTAATTAGTTTATAAATCAGTTTTGAATGTTTTAAGTATTTTTGTTAATTAATTTTGTATGATTTTAATTAGTTTGTATTTATTTTAAAATTAAAAATTGAGTGGGTTAAAAGGGATAAGAAATATGAGTTTCCATATATTGTGAGATAAGAAAGGTAAAAATGACAATGAATAACAGTTAATGTGACACTGATGTGATAAGTGAGTTAGGAAAAATAAATACCTTCTTTTAAGAGTGATGGGTTATATACCACAACCCATCATACTTTTGACATATCTTGTCAGCGCCATATCATTTCCCCTCACCGTCCCTCACTCCACAAAACTAATAGGAAATGATACCATATTTTTTTAATTAAATAAAATGTAATTATATAAAACTAATAAAAGGAAACCACTTCATTAATTAAAATATACCTACTAAATTAAAGGCATAAATAAGAAACATGTCTAATTAGTTATCTATATCGTCGGACAAATCTTTATCAAAATCGTCGACAAAGGATTCACTTGAGCACTGAAGATATGTTCCACCAAATCATTGTGAATGTTGTGGTGTTTGACTCGTTCATATGCTCCCTTTTTGTTCGCCATGTACTCGGACGTACCAATACATACTCCTTTGCCATTTTGTAAATTCTCATTTTCATTATAGTGACAAATCGTCTTTCCCTTATTTTCTATAATCATATTATGCAATATGATGCATGCGTACATCAAGTTACTATTATGTTTTGATTGAAAGATCGTTTCGGTACTGAGAGTATCTACAACAAAACCCATGTAATTTAATGCTCGATAAATTAATAACCTCGATATAATTGATAATTTGTCTAGTTCCAACTTGGAACATGTACAAAATTGGACTCTAATCGATAAAATAATAAAATAATAATTTTTTGAAATCCCAATATAAATATATTGGTCCCAACAAAACTATAAATTAATAATTACTAAAATATTCCAAATTTCTAGAATTGTCGAGTAAAAAATGAATCTATAGTCACTTTTTTTTGTAAACTTCAAATCTATGTTGAGTTCATCTTTAAATCTCCCAATTGCACTTAAGAGTTGATGCACTATATTTTCGTATTGCAACAAAAACTTGTGAAGAGTTGTTGCTGCTTGCAATGCTTCTTTCCGAGTGACCGGTTCCAAAGGTACTAAATCATCACCAACTTCATCATCAACCGATTTTAAACGGTATCCGAGATAATTTCTTCCAAGATTTGAACCTCGTAACATTCATTATTTGTACATGTATAATCCAACAACTCATTCACATCCGTTTTGTGTCGATAATGCGTTCCTGTAATTAAGTTCTCAAGCTCACGATTGTCTTCTCCAGAATTTACATCATTTAAATCATTTGAGCCGGTTGGATTAGCCGAACAAATTTTACAATTTCAAAAGCAATTTGGTATGGACTCTTGTTTCACATTTCTTCAAGCCGAGACGGCCAAGTTAATGAAAATTTTGAAGGTCGATGCATTAATTTGAGAGTTGCTTACGAATATAAGCCAACTTTTTTAAATTAATAATTTATTAATTTATCGATATAATAATATCTTGCTAAATTAATAAAATATCCTAGTCCCAACATTATTAATTTATAGAGGTTTTACTGTATCAACGGCTCTATAGAACACTAAAGGCTCGTTCAATATTCTTCCTAGCAGATTTTTTAGCCGACTTAAAGTTTATTCGTTTTTCATCATTTAGACATGAGAATGATTTCAAAAATGTAGCTAACTTCAGATATATCCCATCAGTAAAGTAATACTCACACTTGTATGATGTCACATTTGCTTGAAAGGACATATCATACGATCTTTCCAAGGTAGATGTCGTTGAATATCGACAATTGATCTTGAACATTGATGTCGTTGTTGGAACGTGTTGAACCAAAAAAAATGCATGTCATATCCAAAGATCATATGAAACCGTTGTTTCTAAAATCATTGTTGGTTGTTTCTAGTCACCTCATATAAATTTACTACGTCGCGCATTAGGGCACATTGACAACCCCTAATACACACAATCAATACTACCAATCATTCTGTGGAACCCATGTTTGTTTTAATGTGTCGTATAAATTAGTGGATGTCGGTAATTATAGTCTTGCGTAAATACCAGCCACAATAGATAATAATTATAGTTTTACAAAACTTTTATAAACATTCATGTGTCATTCGCTCTGACAACCTCAAATACTCATCCCATGAGTTCAATCGCATGCTGAATGCTAGTTTATGAATTTCAGTTGTACAATTTTGAATTGTAGAGAAACCTTTTTGGCCTTTTGCATCAATCTTTTGTTGAAAATATAGAAATCAATTTTTCACATCATCAACAATATGTAGAAATAATTTTTTCCTCATCTAAAATCCATGTCTAAATTGCTCAGTGTAGAATACATCATCATCAAAGTAATCGCTATTCACAAGGTGGTTGTGTCCGACTTCACGATTTCTCAAAGGAATATTTATAATTGTTGGACGCGAACTTCCATCTTAATTTTCATGTAGATAAGTGAGTGTTATTCACATAACGTTCCTAACAAATGTCAAATGTCGATTCTCATAACAACAACAACGTATCTGACGAAATGGATGACGATGAAGACATTTTCGAGTTGTAAATAAGAAAAATGTAAGTGTTTTGGCATTCGTTTTTTTGTTTTAATTGTTAATTGTGAATTATTTGAGTTTATTTATAAAAAGATTTTTTTTTAAAAATACGTGAAAAACAATCATTGGGTAATGGTCACAAGAGGAAGCAATAGACAACACTACCGTGAGAAAATTCTCTCGTGCAGTAAAACCACTACACCACCACATAACTGGGCGGTGTCGTGTTCACCACACCACCACAATAACATGTCACCAACATCAGTATGTGGTTTGGGTCCATACCGTACGGTCTAAGGTACTGTTTGACAATAATAATCTAACTTATTGTAATTTTTTATTTAGAAAAACAACAAAAATAACTTTTGTAGCTTATAAACTAACTTATTAGCTGAATTTTGATAATATCATTTGAAATAACTTTTGAGAAACTTATGGAAAACTTTAAAAAATATTTCAGTATGTCTTTAATTATATCTAATGTTGGTTTTTAGTTATATATCTAAATGTACACCTATGTCATTTTACATTTTCAATGTAGCTTATTAGCTACTTCTTACCAAACCCAACTATATATCAGAAACTAGTTTATCAACTACCAGCTAGCTTTTCAAATAGTCTACAAAACATACAAAACATGGCCTAAATACTCAACAAGTGAAAAGAAACTAAAAAGCCCTAGTCAGAACGATTTTTGACGGAGTGATTTTCGGAATTCTCAGGAGGGTTCAAACACCTTGATTTTGATGGATGATTGGTAACGACCTAAGCATCGTTCAAAGGAAGACATGCTCCAACAAGTTTCTCATTCGATTTTTGTAACCAATTTCACAAATTCCGTCTCAGTCCAAGATCTTTGGTGTACTTGCGATCAATATGGGAAGGTAGTAGATGTTTATATTGTGAAGGGGAAATCAAAATTAGGTAGGAATTTTGGCTTTATTAGTTTCATTGTGACCAGTTCAAATCTATGTATGGTTTGGTTGGGTAATTTACGCTTGCGTGCAAACCTAGAAAAATTCAAATATGGTGACAAAAATGTAAAGGGAAAGGATTATCAACCCTTTAACAAGCCTGCTATTTAGAAGTTTTGAAATCAAAAGGTTAATTCATAGGTGACTATAACTCATGGGAATTTTTTTGAGTTAATCCTTCTTATGAAAATGATGTGAAAAGGGTTCATCATCAGGTTAATTCCTCGGATTCTTTTGGATGATATTTGTTTGATTTTTAAGGATCTTTCCTTGACTCTTGTTGCTAAAGTGAAAGAATTTAGTTCCCTGGAAACTTTACGTGAAATATGTGATAATGAAAGTTTTAATAACATGATTGTTAGCTACTTGGGAGGTTTTTCAGTCTTTTTGGAGTTTTCTTCTTCTGATGCTAAAGACAAATTTAAAAAACACTGAGGTGTATCTTATTGGTTTTTTGTGATTTTTCCTAGGATGAAAACATTTGTTATTGATGAAAGGGTAATTTGGGTGGATGTTGATGATATTCCTCCTGTTTCATGCTCAAGTAATATGTTCACAAAAATTGCATCAAAGTGGGGCAATCTGATGTATGTAGAGGATCCAGATGATAATAATCTATGTCGTAAAAGATTGTGTATTAAAAGTACTTTGGATTGTCTTATAATGGAATCCTTTAAAGTAGCTATCTATGGGAAAATTTTGGTGGCCCGTCCTCGTGAAATCATGAGATGAAATCCTGAGTATATTGTTAACTCATATGATTTAGATTCAAACAAGGAAGATATTTATTTTCATGCTTCTAATCTGAAACGTGATGGGTTGTTGTTTTATGAAAAGGAAGATATGGAGACAATTAATGGTGAAAGCAAGTTTGATTAAATTTTTCATGATAATGTGATTGTGAAGGTTACAAGAAAATTCCAAGGATGCATTTAGCCTTTATGATATTTTACATAAGAAGAAATCCTCCATACACATTAATGGAGAATCTAAGTTATATCCTCCTAGATTCACTCAAACTATTTTATCCAAATTTAATGAGGTTAAGGTTGCTTCTAAATCTTCTATTGCATCCGAGAATGTTTGTAACAGGAAGGATGCACAAAATATTGATGTGTTAAGTCTTGTTGTACATGATGTTACTGGGTTGATAGCTAGAATGGCTAAAGTTTCAAGTTTTGATTGAAGCCCTTGTGGTTTACGTGTTTTAAAGTCATAGGGGAGAGCAAGTCAAAAAATGTCGAGGCAAATCCTTCTATAAAAAACTTTACGTGTTTTCATTATTTTCTTGCTAAGCTGGATGATTTTGTTGCTATTGGACACACTATGGGGTATTCAATGGATGGTTGTTTGAAAAATGTTGAGGAAAATATTAATCATCATGGAGGTAATGTTGGTTTTAATGAATTGTTGTTTCTAAATGTAGAAGGCATTGGCCAAAAGGAGAAGAAATCTTAGGTGTCATCTATATTTTCTAAACATAGGGTGATTTTTTTATCTTTACAAGATACAAAGCTAGATTTGGTGAATGATTTTTCCATTCTTTCTATGTAGGAAAATTCCACTGTGATTTTGATTATAGTGGAGCTATTGGAACGTCAGGTGGTATTCTTTGTGTTTGGGATCCTTCATTATTTGTTAAACAAAACGTGTCTTGCTCAAATTATTTTGTGTTTTTCGAATGCATATGGAAACCTTATAATATTGATTTAATGTTGATTTCGATATATGCCCCTCACGATTTGCGTGAAAAATGAGAATTATGGGATTATCTTTCACAAGTGATTCTTAGATGGGGTGGTGAGGTGATTCATTCCAAAACATCCAATAAACATGGCAAAAGAACCAAGTATGTATCATAGTGAAATAATATAAGAGTACAAAATCCCAAAATCAGATAATGTAGAGAACATGGGCGGATACGGTGCGATCAAGCTAGGCTCGTCCCTTTCGAGCTGGAAGTACCTGAAACATAAACTAAAAACCGTAAGCACAAAGCTTAGTGAGCTCCCCCATTATATTACATGCCATAAACACATAACGGTCAAAACATAATTAGGTCTATTTCACCCATTTCAGTATCTTTCAACCAATACTAGGCATGTTTCACCCCCTTCGGTCTCTTTCAAACGGTATTGGGTCTATTTCACCCCCTTCAGTATCTTTCAACCAGTATCGGGTCTATTTCACCCCTGCAACTAGCATACACTCACAATAACTAGAGTCACAAAGACAACAAGCACATACAAGTATAGCAGAACATATTCACAAAGACAACTATCACCATCTAAACATAATTCAGTGGGACGACATTAGTGCCTTTGACCCACGAGTACAGTGAAGGAAAATCACCTCGCAAAGCATCTCAAAAGTCGAAAAGCTCCCAAAATCCCGCAACAGTTCTAATATCACCTAGATAATCACACAAGGCAAGACCTTTATCTACCTATCAGCAGCTAAACAAAAGTCCATAAGTCAAAAGTCAACCCTCACGGTTAACGGTCAAAGTCAACAGCTAATGTTGACGCCAGCCAACCGCCATGATGTGGTCTTCCTTGGACACATCATGGTTCACATACAACCAAACAGTCGGGAAAAATCCCAACTGCCATGATGTGGTGACTGAGGACTACGTTGTGGTAGCTGAGGTTCCAACAACTTAATGCATTAACTTCTTTTTCTTAGATTCCAAGAGCTCCAAAGCTCAGATCTGATCCAAAATGTGATAAATGTTCTAACGTTATCTATTAGGACCACCCAAAAGGTCAAAAACCCAAATCCTTAAGTCCCAAAAGGCTTAAAAATGCAAGATCTTAACCAATAAGCACTTATTCTATAAGGTCCAAACTCTATCTTTCCCAGAGTGATTCTAGCACCAAAACTAACCTAAAAGTTGGTGTTTTATAGACATGCATGTCTTGAACCCATATTAGGTCAAAATGAGTGTTTATGACCTAAATCTCATTCATGGATTGAAAACCCAACCAAACTCCAGATCTAAGGCTGAAAATACACCAAATGCACCATAGATTCATAAAGTTGCAAACTTTAAGAGATCTCACCCTCCCAACAAGAAAAAATAAGAAGTTTATGGGACATAGCGACCTAGCATGATAAAAATTGAGTCTCAGACACTTACAAGGGTCCAAAAGAGTGCTAAGGTGAAGATTGAAGACTTGCTTGCTTGATCCTTGCTTTCTTTTTCCTCCTTGAGCTTCAAGAAACACCAAAACTAGATTAAAATGGAGGAAAGCTATTAGAGTTCTCTTTAACATTTGAGGAGGCTGAGGATGAGCAAACCCTAGCCTCCTCATTCCTTTAAATAGGGAGCAAACGTTGAAAACAGGGTTTTCAAGTCAGGCGTCCACCACAACATGGCCAAAACTGCCATGCCATGGTGTGTTAAATAAAAGTCGTGAACCTTGTCGCCTCACCACGTCATGGAAATCCTCAAAATGATAAATTAAATATGAATAAAATATCTTAAGATCCAGGCATTACAACCGAATTTGGGAGGTGAGAGAGCTTTGCTTCTTAAATCTTTACTTGATCTTGTCAGGTTTGATGTAGTTGATTTAGCTCAAAAAGCTAAAATTAGATGGGCGATAGAAGGAGATGAAAATACCAAATGTTTTCATGTCGTAAAAATAAAAGCCACGGGCCTTCTCTCCTTGCCACATCGTGGTGGTGCCTCCACCATGTCATGGCAATCCTCAAAATGATAACTTAAATATGAATAAAGTACCTTAAGATTCGGGCGTTACATCCGAATTTGGGAGGTGAGAGAGCTTTGCTTCTTAAATCTTTACTTGATCTTGATAGGTTAGATGTAGTTGATTTAGCCCAAAAAGCTAAAATTAGATGGGCGATAGAAGGAGATAAAACTACCAAATAATTTGATGGTATTATCAATAAAAAAAATGTCAAATGGCTATTTGTTGTATTTTATTAATGGTGATTGGGTTGATGCTCCTTAAAGGGTGAAGAAAGATTTTTGTTTTCCATTTTTCTGACTGGTTTGCAACTCATTCTAGTTCTCAGCTTCCCCTAGCCTTCGGTTCTCCTAAATTGGTTTCTTATCTCCACATTTCAGTTTTGGAAGGTGAGGTCACTCAAGATGAGATTAAGCAAGCGGTTTGGGATTGTGGGGTGGATAAGTATCATGGTTTGGATGGGTTCTCTTTTGAGTTATTTCAGAATTATTGGGATCTTATGGCTCCATGTGTTGTGTATGTAGTTCATGAATTCTTCTCTTCATCAGTTTTTCCTAAGGGATGTAATTCTTCTCTGCCAGCACAAGATTGTGGCTAGGATCTTAGCTAATCGTCTAAGTGTAGTGGTTGGAGAATTAATTAGTGTCAAGCAGTCAACTTGTGACATCCCCAATTTCAAGGCTAGAAAAGACCGATTTGATTATGCTTATTTAAATCGAAGTATTCTTTTCAAAAGAGTAATAATGCGGAATTTGTTCCTAAAAATATGACTATCATTATCAAATCAATTTCCGAGGAAATGTATTTCATTTATATTTAAAAACATCGGGATGTCATGGTCAATACAGCAACATAAGCACAAACGTAACATTACAGACCTTACAATAGTTTATTATTCTATTGTCCTATTCTCCTTTAAATCTCACTCCAAATTTAAACTCATCACATCTGTGCTCTTACGCCGTTGCCTGTGAAACAAAGAAACTAAGTGGGTAAGGCTTGGGAAAGCCTGGTGAGCACATAGAAACCCACAGTAATTAAATTTATTAATTTCATCAATCAATCAACCCGATTACCCGTTCTCGTTATGTGACATCCCCATTATCACGGCCAGAAAAGACCGATTTTGTTTATGCTTTGTTTGAAATTCAGAGTAACATTTTAAATAAAAGTGTTGCGGAATTTGTCCCAAAACAAAATATGACAAAGATTTATCAAAAGCATTTCCTAGGAAATGTATTTCATTAAAAGACTTGGGATGTCATGTTTGATACAGATCAAAAGCATAAACAGTACAATATAAGCCTTACTACATTATTTCGTATCTACAGGCCTATATCCGTAATCCCTCATCCCAAAACATCACATCTATGCTCATGCGCCACTACCTGTAATACAAGAAACTGAGTGGGTCAGGCTGGGGAGCATGATGAGCACATAGGGTTTTCAACCCACAATAAATAAGTTTATTAATTTCATCAATCAACAATAACCCGATTACCCATTCCCGTTATCCTCACTTTACGTCCCTAAACACCTATCATAAGGGACCTAGCCTAAGGATCATCATCGGGATGGACACTACTGCTAAGGGGATTCCTTAGCAATAAATGTCCTAAAGGCAACCATGTGGGGGATGCAGTACACCGGTGAACACATCGTTCACAAACACCTACAGGTTGCAAGCCTGCTAGTGTTCCACTGGATTGTCTAGAAGAGTCTGTGGTCGTCATCCATACTCCGCTAGATGACAGAATCAACAACATCAACATCGAGGCCACTCATCGTTTTATCACACATCACCTATCACATCTACCCATGTTTTACCCCAACATTTTCGTAGATATAAAATACATATATACAGTTTAAATCATTGAAAACATGTATAAAAACGTTCATCCAGCATAGATAGCAAGTATTCAGATAATATGCACACATATCATGTAATTTATATAAAATACTTCATATATATGTGTAAGCTGAAAGTAACTATGCACTCACCTGAAAGGTGGTGACTCAGCACTCGGACAACGCTTCGATACTCTCAAAACAATTTTCCTTCGATAAAACCTAGTACCAATACCACTAGGGTTTAGTCTAACGTCAACCGCGATAAATTAATAGTCTGACTATTATTATTATTATATAAGCGTTAAATAACACTCAATATCACTCATAATAATAGCCCAAATAATTATTTTATGGACCCAATAATATTCCTATAATTATTTGAAAGCTATATTAAAAATTGTGTAAGCGTAGCTCACTTACAGCGGATTTTAACGAAAACCGGAACTTTATTTGGAGCAGCGTTTTGAAACCGAAAGTCTCTTTTTCTCGGGACTCCGGGAGCCTCGGGGCTTCCCTCGGGAGCTAGGGGTTTTATCTAGGGCTTAGGGGGGAGGGGGTTAGAAGAGCTAGAGAGAGAAACTAGTGAGAGAAAGAAGGCGGAAAGGTGCAAGAAATGAGGCCGCCCTCGGTTCCCTTTTATAGGATGCGAGGCCTCGATATGTTGGGTGTACCTCGGACCTACGCTGGGCGTAGTGGCTCGGATAAGATCAGCAGGTGGCAATCTCCGAACGGTGCGACGTGGCTCAAGCTGGACCGCAGGAGGCTGAAGTACGCGAGGCGTTCCGACCTCGCACGCGGCGCGTAAGGAGAACGCTGGGTGTCCGAGAGGCGACATGTACTTCATCCGAAGCGAGCCGTGATCAGCAAGCGACGGCTGGGATCTTGCCACGTCATCGTTCTAGCATCAGATTTCGCAAATTGCACTCTTAACTTCTAAAAATCATAACTTTCACATACGAGCTCCGTTTTCGACATTCTTTATATCCACGCGAAGGTGGGAACGTACTCTACAACTTTCGTTTAGACTCCGTCGGCTAATTTTGACTCGGTTTTAAATTTTATATTATTAACAGGCCGGGACAGGATTGGTCCGTTAAATCCTCATAACTTCTTCATCCGACGTCCGTTTTCGCCCATCTTTTTCTCATTATGCTACTTTTAACGAGATCTTCGATTCTCGTTCAGGTCGTGTCGGCTAAAAAATCATAACTTCTTCATACGAAGTCAGATTTGGGCGTTCTTTTTACCGACGCTCTTAGTTTAACACATTCTACGAATTTCTTTTAGAGTGCTAAGGCTAAGTCTCGCTCTATCGTAAATTCACTATTTACGCTTCCCGGTATCATGTCGGTTCTGTCGCGAAACTTCGACGAGTCATAACTTCCTCGTTATAACTCGGATTTCGGCGTTCTTTATATCCCCGAAATCCTTGTTTCGACCACTACAACTTTATATAAAGATATCGGGCTTATCTCATACTTTAATTTTGACGCTTATTTTTATTCTTTATTAAATATACATTTATAATTAAATTATAAGCACATAAACACACATAATTCACATAATACTCAAATATTTCATCTTTATTACTTCAAAAAGAGTTACAATAGTTGACCTACACTATTACATCGTCAAAAATGCTTAGCCCTGAAACCCCGACGTTACACGTTATCCTCACTTTTTGTCCCTAAAGCATCTAAATTAAGGGACCTAGCCTAAGGATTTTTTTTATCGAGGTGACAACATTGCTTAGGGGATTCCTAAGCAATACATGTAAAATAAGGCAACCATGGGGGAATGGAGTACATCTGGTGAGCACATAGTTCAAAAACACCTACATGTTGCGAACCTGCTAGCGTTCCACTAGACTGTCTTGAATAGTTTGTGGTCATCATCTATACTCCGTTAGATGACTAGATCATCTTAAACATTGAGGCCTCTCATCATTTATTTCATCATCTATATCATCTACCCATCATATTTATAGGTACAAAATACATATACAGTTTAAATCGAATAAAACATGTATATTTTTTTCATCCAGCATCGATATCAAGAACACAGATAATATGCACACATAACATGTAATTTTTATTCAATACTTCATATCTATGTGTAAGATGAAAGTAATTATGCACTCACTTGACTAGTTAGTGGTTACTAACTATTTTCGTAATCGTCGTTATATCACACTTTTTTTTATTTATGACTTCTTGCTCGAAAGTTCTGAACTCTAATTTCAAAATTTATGTCCCTTTTTTATATTGTTTATATATTTGGCTATTATCGTTTTCTATCATAAGAATTGCTCAAATGATACCTCTATTTATGTCAAGAATATTTGAATCTCTTGTACAATATCAAAAGATTAGTCACCCACAAAAATTACACGTATAACTTCAATTAATTAGAAGTGTACGAACATACTTGAAAGGTTAACACGTATTATTCTTATCTTGACTTTAAATTAGAAGGTGTACTATTTCTTCTCTTTTATCAACGTATCGTTTTAATTAATAAAATATGTACGACATTTCTTATATTTCTTAGATGGTATGTATGTTGGTTTGCAATTTACAAATCAATTATAGTTACATTTATGGTCCCTCAGTTATTCTTGTATTAACACATTATATCATTCATGTTACACTATAGACCCTTAACTATTTATTAATAAAATCATTATACCCTTTATAATAAAATCTTATCTAAATCATTTATAAACAATAAGTAACATCGTAAATAGTACTCAGTGGGTATAACGGAAAAATTATCGTTTCACTACTTGGGTTCACTCTTAAATGTATTTAGACCAAATACATCTTATAAAATATAATTTGTAATTTTAGGTTCATTACAATTTTCGTTAAGATTATTTATCCTAAATAATCTTTTTAATTTAAACGTTTTGTTTTAGCCATATTTATTAAGTTTAAAATAATTTTTTTCACACAAATATTATATTCACATAATATTTGTCAAATATCCACACGTATAACATATACTCGAATAATTATCTTTCACTTATTCTTAAAATGTTACTATCGTCGACCGACCACTACTAGAAAAACAGTCTTTTACGACGCGCAATGCGTATCGTAAAATGCTCAGACGACGCACAAATGTGCGTCAAGGAAGGCCCTGTCATAATGAGAGATAATACGCTTTTGCGCGTCGTCTATAGACGATGCGCATTTACAACGCGCATTTATGACACGCAATGCGTATCATTAAAATCCCTGTCAAGAAAGGCCATGTCATAAATGAAGATGACACACATTTTTGCGTATCGTAAATTTAAATGTTTAAAATGTATATATATTTATATATTTATTAATTTGGAAATTAAATTTGCATTTAATGTCTCATAATAAAAATAAAACACCATTTACAAAAAATACAATCTATTGCATAAAATTTAATGTCATACAATTCTATTTCTTATAATATATAAATTTGCATTCATCTAATCTACTCTGTGTTTCATACTAACAATTGAAATGAAGAATGCAACACTTGCATTTGCAGCATCTTATCTCTTTCAGTTTGAGCTTTCTTTTCCTCTTCTAACTCCAGAGCTATTCGCTTTCATCAACCCTGTAAACACAACACAAAATCACTTGTAATTTTCATTCTACCTTTAAAATTAATTCTTATTAGGACATTCTACTTTTAAACCTACCAATCTAGCAAAAATTTCAAGGAATATAATTTATAATTTTTTTATGGAAAGTACATTGCTATTTCTTGAATACAAGATGATACAAATCAAGAAACTTACATGGACTGCTGACCACCAGTTTCCTGCATAGTATACATGTACTCATCAACTCTCTGCTTTTCCAAAGCAACGTTGCAGTAATGCAGTCCAAACCATTAGTACGTGCAATACGAGTAGCAACATCTAAATCTCTACAAATCTCTGTTCTAGCAAACACTTGAAAAAAAACTTGATATTGTCTAATATTATTATCACATCATGAAAAACAGAAAAGGAAACATCGGAAACATCTAACCCGAGAGAATTCATGCTCATAATTGGGAGAATATTTTAATTTCTTGAGAAGAGGAATCACATCAAAAGTTTGTGGATAAGGTGTTGAATTACTTATGTTAAAATGTCATCATTTTCAACCACCACATGGAATAAGCTGCATAGAAAAAAAATACAAGTTTATATATAAACAAGAAATTTTAGATAGATAAGTGTCAAAAGACTTTGTGAAAACCTGTTTCCTGCAGTACGTAACTTCAATAGCTGTGAATAAATTTTCATCACATTCAAACAACTCGATATAGTGAACCAAACACTCCAATAATGTTGTACTCTCTGTAGGTTCTTCTAACCATACTAATTCCCCTCCTTATATCCTGTTATTTGTATGATAAAAATAATAATATAAGCTTACATTTAAACCTTCATGAATATGACAACATTCAAATCTTCTAGAAACAAAGATGCATTCAATAATGATAAGTACAAATGTATTAAGTATTAACATACCCCAAGAGTAGCATGATCCAAGGCTTTTTCTGCTTTCACAAATCTGATTTAAGATGATCGATTTCAGCTGTAATTTCACTTTCTGTCCCCCATAAAGCCCTAAAAAGGTTTAAAAAAATCAGCATCTAATACATTTAAAATGAAATACTGTTATACTCCAATCAAAAACAAAAAGGAACAAAGATATACTTTCGTTTATACTCCAATCAGTAGATTCTCCTATAATATAACAAAAGGAAACCATTTTATAGTTAAGATCTCACAAACATTATTTCTGTTCATGTATATGTATATATGTAATGTAATGATTACCTGTTTCTCATTTGAGGACAAAACCTTGTTATACTTATCAATATCTTTTTGTAGCCATTCCTCATGTGTAGCTTTAGAACGAAATTGTGTAATTGCTTTATCATAAATGGTGTAATTGTTGAATGATGTTGACATGGATCAGGAGGCAACTGATGCAGTGGCGGCCTTCTCCATCTTCTCTTTCTGGATGTCTAATCTCCTCTTGATCAACATGTTGAGCAACACCATTTGCAAGTGCCTGATACCGGAAGTCAAGTGTCTGCGACGGCCTCTGGAACCTCATTTGCTCTGAAGCTTGTAGGGCTGTACACGTGAATTACAATTTATATAACTCTAAAAAATCTTTCAACTTTTTCCTCTTGAAATAAAGTTTTACAATAGTTTTTGCTAACATATTCAAGATTAACAATTGTCTTTTTCAAAATCAACCCTGTTCAAACTTGAAACGAATTAATTGTTTTTTATACTTGTGTTTTTTGGTCCAAGGCAACTGCTATTTATATTTTGATTTAAGCAACTGAAAATCAATTGCTTTATACAAATGAGAAACAAAAATCCAAATTTTTTAGCTTCAGTTTCAGTTTTAGGAAAAAGAATACCTTTTGCAGTATCCATAAAGAAAACAAATGGATCGACTTCATCAATAGGTGATTGCAAATCCTCGTCATCGCTGAAGTCATCATCGTCATCATCATCTGGGCGGAATGATCTTGCCTGAGTACGTACACCCATATAGATTTACTCTTGATTCTTTTTTTCTCTATTATAAATAAATAAATACACAAATATTTGAAACCTAACCTGTGCACCCAATCTCTGGAGTCTCAAGCTATCGGCTTCATCACCATCCTCTGCATCGAATCCTATGTCCCCATCATCATCATCATCATCGGTTTCCAAACCATCATCCATGTCATCATCATCTTCTTCAGGATCTTCATTTGCAGCTTCTGACCGTAAATAAAATTTTAAAATAAATAAGAATATATAATATTAATGATAAAAAGCCTGTTTGTGATGCACACAGAGAACATGAGATAAAAGAAGCAAGTGAAACCTGCTACTTGGTCCTTGTAAGCAACAAGCAGCTCAAGCATTGCCTTGAAAACATGCTCCAAGAACTCGCCTGGCAACTAATCCGGAGGAAGTGTAAGAAGAGATGTTAGACCCAAACAACACACTTTCTTATCATGTGCCCTGAAACGCATAATAAACAATATCATCTATTCTATTGCATCATAAGAAACAGGAAGCAAAGGAACATGCTTAAAACTAACCTCTTAAAGTTGGCACGCACACCACTCTTTTTCGTTTGTTGCAACATCTAGAACCAAAGATTAAAACTTCTATAGCCACACGCATTTGATGAAATATGTTCAGAGTCAACGGGGCATTATAGTAAAGTGCATCAACAATCTGCATAAATAATAACACCATCTTCATCTTGTGTTTAAAAGTAATGATAACAACTAAGAAAAGGTCTTTTAGCATGAAAAAATGAACAAGATCAACTTTTACTTCTTCAATGTATGTTATGTTTCTTCCTAAAACAAATATAGCAAAGACTATTTAATCGGGTAGATTTATGTTACTTACAACTTGCACCTGAAGGCATTTCAAGTATGGTCACTCTGCTACGTGCAAACACCATCATGATTTCATTTTGAAGATTCCCTGAGATTCTGTGGGTGGAAAGTGGTTGCAATGCCAGCTACATGAGTTCCATGTGGCGAGATATCAGTAACTATACTAAAAATAGAACCTTCATAGTAAACATTGGTCACAAAAGTACACATGTCTAATTAGCACCGTACTTTCGTTCAATCCTGGAAAATAAATTGTCAGTATATGTATTTATAAAATAGAAATTAAAATCAAATATGTGAAGAAGGAATGTATACTTAAAATTAGTTAAGGGGACAAAATCAGCAACTTTTCCACATTTTGGATCATCCTCGAGACTTGGTGTGTCAAGAGCAACCCTCCAGACTTTTCCATCATGCCATACAACAACATCAATAACAGGGCCCTTCTCTTCATAGCTCTAACACATATAAAGAACAAGTAAATAAGTACAACTACATACAAATAAGAATAAAAAGAATAACTTTAATCAAAGAGATATATCACTCACATCTGATTGCTTCTTTAAATAATCAACTCTATCTTGTAGGTCTTAACGAGTCCTTTTTTAAATCAACTCATCAACTTTTGTTTGCTTCTAAAGATAGGGGAAACTTTTGTTTGATTCTTTTCATCCCATTTTTTCTTTCTTTCTTTCTGTTTTAGATTACAAATTCAGATAAGTAAAAAATTAAGAAAGTAATACTCAACAAGCAATTAGTGATTAGTCATCTAGATCAATATAAGACTACAAACCTGATGATCCACGAATGCAATTATTTGCATCAGCCTTGACAACAGTTGATGTATCAATCAATCAAGTTCAACAGCATAACAAGAATCAGATCAATCAAAACAGATGAATTTAGGGAAGTTCAAGAACAAAAATTAGTTGTAGTTTTGTTGGACATGAGAGCGAACCTATGCCTGATACTTAGCTTTACAGGTGTCAAGAGGGTACAAGATGGTTGTGCTCAAAACAGCTCCAATAGCTCCTGATGTTGCCTCTGAGATAGATTCCAGATCAATCGAAGACATCTTTCCTCACGGCTTCTCCTCAACTCCGATTACATGAAATATCCTATCTATATTCAAAATTCAAACTTTAGCTTAGAAAGTACCTCCAAAAGTCTGTTGAATAGAAGGAAATCAGAATGTTTGGGGATGCTTCTCATCAATTTCAATTACTTTGTTTATTTTCCATCTTCCATCGGCCATTGTAACTGTTGTTTTGTCGGGAGCGACAATAACAACGACCTTGTTGTTGCCTTCTTTCTTGATCGATGCTTCTGTTAACCATGTCTCTCTCCCATATCTTTTTTTCCTCTCCTAAATCGATCCCTTAACCTCTCTCGGTTTTTCTTGTTGTCGCTATCGTACACACTCACCAGACAAAGAGCGTGTGGGTGTGTGCATCAGAGTGTGTTGTTCCCATCACCACAGAGAAACACGCTGTTTCCTTTCTCCACAATATAGGAAGCCCTAGAACTAATTTTATTGAAAATACCTTAAATTCCCTTAAAATTTCCCTCTAGTATGATGTGCCCTTAAGCACAGTGCCAACATCTGCTCCGATTTTGATGAAACAAGAAGAACCAATTGGATTCTTCTGGAATTAGGGTTCTAACATGGTTTGATAATAGGAATATAATTTGTTAAGATACAACAAAAAGGGAAGAACTCATGTCGGAGCCCCAAGCTTTGGTAAATCAAATCTGATTGGCGGATCATGGGAAGGTAAGAAGTTGGCGATGCAGAAAAAGATGAGTCGAGGTCGCCGGCAGGAGGTGATTCGAGGTAGAGAACGTTGTTGAAAGTTTCAGGAGGAGAGTTGATGTAGAACGTGGTAGAGAGCCCTCATTGACAAAACCCTAGAAAATGGTCCCAATGATTTTTTGGATAACATAAATAGTCTAAAGGCGCGTTCTTTTTAAAAATTATAAAGCGACAGGATCAGACGACACGCCTTTTATACTGGGTGCCCTCCGTGTTTTTTTTACACTAATTTTAAGGGCACGTAAAAATACGCGTCCTAAATCATTCAAATGTTTTAAGAGATGGCATTATTTTTAGGGCACATGCTTTTGCGTATCGTAAATCACTGTGTGTCATGGCTTGCGCGTCATTAAAGGCCTATATTCTAGTAGTGGACGTAAATTCATATTTTATAATTACACCAAGCAGAAAACACGAGCGTTAAACAATTTTTGTTTGTGATCGCCAAATTTTAGATCATGACCCTTTGATTTTGAACGAGGTTATGTCTTGGTGTAAAGCTAAGGAAAAAAATGACTATGATTTTTAGGGTAGATTTAGAGAAAGCGTATGACTTGGTATGCTGGGACTTTCTTGATGACATACTCGAGAGGCTAGGTTTTGGTGTGCAGTGGAGATGATGGATATAGGGTTGTTTGAACACTTCTACAGGTTGTAACGTCCCAAATTCTAGAATGAATTTTTTTATTTTAAAAAAGAATAAACACCCATTTTTATAAAGTTACATTACAGTCAACCATTTGTTCATAAACTATAATTCAAAATCAGAGTTATGAGGAGAACAATACGGAATCTCGATTCATAAACGCATTGATATGTGTGTGCACAGTCCCCCCTTCGCCATCCTGTAAGTATCTAAAAAACATGTAATCCACAATTATAAGACAAAGCTTAGTGAGTTCCCCTAAAACACCACACACAAAAATACACATATTATGCATGCACACTAGGCCTACAACACAGGGATGGACCGCCTCCTGAGCCTACAACACAAATCTAGACTGCTCCCGAGCCTACATCATATAGCTGGACCGCTCCTTGGTATGTTGTTCTACAACACAAAGCAATACCGCCTCAACCCAACAAAATTATACTGAGCCTAAAAAATAAAGTTGGACCACTCCCGAGCTTGCAACATATCGTTGGACCACTCCCGGATATGTTAGACTGTAACACAAAGCATTACCGCCTCAACCTAACCACCTTATCATGAGCCTACAACATAAAGATGAACCGCTCCCAAGCTTGCAATATATAGTCGGACTGCTCCAGAGTATGTTGGCTTACAACACAAAGTAGTGCTGCCTCAACCCAACCACACTATGTCACCATATGCACAAAAAAAATAACAAGCACGCACATGTAATTGTTGGATTAGTGTCTAAGTCCATAACTATTTTGGTATGTACTTGACCCGATGGTGCATGGTCCTTTTGGGTTGCCTTCACCAAAGCAACTTGATTGGAGAAATAAATAGAGAGAGAGGTTATTATGATTTATTAATATGTTATAAGAATTATATATTAAAGGAGAAATCATATTTGTTTAATTAATATTGGTCAATAATTAATTAAGAATTAATTTTGTGATCAAGTGTAATTAATTAAACTAGAGGGGCTGAATTGTAATTATGTGATAGTTACAAAATAAGGTAAGGATTATCTTATATATGGGGTGAACGAATTTAAGGTGATAATGCCTTAGAATTTGACTAGGATAAGGGTTTCTAAGACTTATCTTATGGTTGCTTGGTGGGCAAGCAACTAGATAAGGATAAGGACTAAAACCCTAATCTTTACACCTATATAAACCCCCTAAGGCTTATGAATTCGGCCAACCCTTCCCAAGAAGTCCTTAGGACGAATTCTAACCTCTCTCCTCTCTCTTTATACCTTCTCCATTTGCTCTTGGTGTTTGTAAGCCATTAGAGGAGTGACACTTGTGACTCTAAGCCTTCTAAAGTCAATTCAAAGAGGAATTGGGATTGTTATTGCTACATAACAATCAAGGTAATATCATAAACCTAATTATATGTTAATATTGATTTCCATATGCTAGAATTAGGGTTTATAGTCTTGGATTCAAAGCATGTACAATAGTGAAACCTAGATCCAAGCATTAGGGTTTGTATGAGCACATAGGATGTCTTATGACCAAAACTCATCAGTGGTATCAGAGCCTAGCTTGGTTTCAATTGTATTGATGCATTGTATAACTGGAAAATTAGTTTTTTGGGTTTCTGGAGGCTGGACTCGCCGAGTCCATGGCTGAACTCGCCGAGTCCATGGTTGAACTCGCCGAGTCCATGCAGACTCGCCGAGTCCAAGCCTGACTCGCCGAGTCAACTCGTCAGATGGAGGGTATTTCGGGATTTCTTGCTATTTTTGCTTATGGATAGTTACCTTATCATGTTAGATCAATATTAATCCGATTATATGATATATTTGACTATAATTTTGATCTAATTGAAGATATTTATCAATTAATAAGATAATTGTTTCCTTATGTGATAATTGATTAATTATTTTGACTAAATTGATAAATTGTTTTGCAAGAAATCATTAAATAAATCAAATATGGATAATTATGTGATTAAATGTTAATTTTAATTATTTGTTATTTGATCCTTGTTGTTATGAAAAGTTTCATTGTTTGCCCTTTAGGTTTTATAGTTTAAATTTGAACCCAAAAGTTTTGTTGTTTTGAAATTTAAATAGTTAAAACCCTAATGTTTTGAAAAAGGTTTCAAAACTTGCCCTCAAGTTTTGGAATTTAAATTTTGATTAAATAGTTTAATTTTGATGTATATTTAAATTCTAAACCCTAATGTGTTCAAAATGTTTCAAAACTTGCCCTCAAGTTTTGGAATTTAAAAGTTGATTAAAAGTTTAATTAGGAATGTTAAATTCTAAAACCCTAGCATAGTTTTAAAAAAGTTCAAATCACACCCTTATGGTTTTATTAATTAATTAAGGTGTATAATTAAAAGAGGTTTAATAAATCCATAAAATTTTAGGTCTACAATTTAATTGAATTAAAAGTATAATTGTTAAATTAGACCACTTAGTATTTTGAAAGTATAAAAATACACCCTATACTATATATAACATTAAAAGTCTAACATTATATATATGTATGAGTAAAAGTCAGTCTTACCGTTAGTAGGCCTCATTCACGAAGCTGGTCTATAAGGGGTGTTTAAGGAAATTGCCTATAAAATGGTGATTGAATGGGTATCCACTCTTACCCACCGCACTCTTGACTAGTGGAGGGTCGTTAGCCGAACGGGTAGGATAGGACGAAACCTTCCATTATAAGTATAATGAATTATTAAAGTAACTAAATGTTTTCATAAAATTATCAATCTTAGTTACTTAGGCAAAAGTGAATTGATGCAATTCCATGAAATTACACTTTGTGCCCTTGCGAAGACATTAGTGGAGCGTGTGTGGTTTACCGGCACACTAAATGGTTCTAAGCAAAGGTAGCAAAGGGTGACTCAATGTTTGTCATAGTTCGGTGGAGCGTGTGTGGTTTACCGGCACATCGAATAGGTGACTGTAACATGTGAGGGCACCATGTAAGTTTGCATGGTTATTCACACCCGCTTTGTGATCCTCGGCATCCCAGTCACAAACAAGAGGGGCATATCGAGATTTAAACATGCCATTGAAAGTTCAATGAATCTCAAAGGATCTAGGAGTTTTCATAGGTTTAAAACTTAAATTCCTTTTCGTTTTTCGTGGTGGAAATTAGTGAATCGTCATTCACTTACCTTCAAATATTCTGCAATTAGGGTTACGGCATCCCTCTCCCGAGTTGTAGAATATTGTGTTGGGTCCTAGCCTTAGTATCTCATTTGGGTGATTTACTAAGGACTCAATCAATCAACTAACTTGAATTCGTTTTCTCCCGTTTTGTAGATGTCAAAGTTTGACAACTATGGTCTTCTCAAATCCCGTGGAACAAGCATTCCACATGAAGATGATATTCCACAATTTGATCGAGGAACAAGAGATCATACTTCACTTCCTCCACCTCCTCCAGTTATTCTCCCTAACCCACAAGTTCAAAGGCTTGAAAAGTTCAAGATAACTCAAGCCCTCTTGGCAAGTAAACATAAAGAAGGAAAGTCGGTGTGTGCACACGTCCTAGGGATGAAGTCACACATTGATAGGTTAAGAATGTTGGGATCCGTTGTCTGTGAGGAAATGGCTGTTGATTGGGTTCTTCAGTCACTTCCTAACTCATATAGTGAGTTCGTAAGAGAGTACTATATGATGAACCGCGACGTGACCCTTATAGATCTCACCTATATGCTTATTGCTGTTGAATCAGCAATGGTTTGGCGCAATAGAAAAACAAAGTTGATTGGTGAATCTGCCTTCAAGACCTCTATAGATATAGACAATGGCAACGAAAGACATGTTATGATCGAAAAGTTTGATCATAAGAGAAAGGAGATGTCTGAAGTAGTTCCATGTCCTGTTCCAAAAAGAGTCGATTTGCTTTTATTGCCAAGAGAAGGGGCATTGGAGACGAAGCTGCCCTATTTACCTAAGAGATCTAAGAGATGGGAGAGTCGAAACGTATGGCTCTGCTTTAGGTAAAATCCATTGACTAACTCTTTTAAGCTTCTATTCTAGATTCTTAATACATAATGTGATAAGATTACAATTCATGTTTTGTAGGATCGAAGAAAAGAAAGGAAGCTTAAGGGAAGAAGTGAGCAAAATCTAACCGTGAAGGAATGGATTTCGATCGCATTTCTCGAAGATTAGATTCTTGAGCTACTACTTAGAGTTAGAACTAGATTGCTAAGAAAGATGTATTAGCATAGTTTTTCAATGAATTGCATTGTAAGGACAAAATTTTTCCGCAATAAAATAAATTTTGATTTTAAATTTTATTTATTTATCCTTACAATGGCGTGTATGAAAAATTGATGGTAAAATGTTTCTATTATTATCAATAATGGATTTGATTCTTATTATGTTATTTATGGAAAGTCGAGAATTTACCAAATAGGGAGAGTTTTCATCGCCCAAAGTTCAATTGGACAGAAACTTGGAATCATGCAACTTGGTTGCACGATGAATGAGAAATTTCATATTTGGAAATTAGACTAATTCATTGACAAAGTGTCAAGTGAAGGACTAGGAGATCGAGTACACAAAGTTGTGTGCTGATCAAGTTCACCATAAGAGTAACAAAGATATTCGTCATGATTTACTAAAAGCTTAGTAAATATGATTATACTTACAAGCTTAAGTGTAATTCTGAATTGATTAAAGGGGTTTAAATCAATAGCAAACGAATAAGAAGAATCAAGTAGGCAGAAAGATAAAAGTTTCTCCATTCTAAGAAGAAGGGAGAGTAGCTTTTATGCTTTATGATAGGTCTTAATGATTAAGAACCATATCTCAATTGATCCTCTAAGTGAGTCTTAGTACAATTGTATGTTTAAGAAGAGGAATCAAGGATTGAAGAAATGGTTAAATCAAGAAGTCAATCATACTTCGTTCCAATAACAAGTCTTAAAGTTAAGATTGTGACATTGAGTGAAAAGTATTAAAGGTTTATAACATTCATCAAATGTGGAAAGTTGTGATGTCTTGGATAAGACAAAGACCAACTAAGACCAATTTATGAAGTGTTTGATAAAAACTACACTAACTCTTGAATATTTGTTTGTCAAGAAATGTTTTGACAAGAGAATCTTATATGTCAAGGAGTAAGTGGGAGTTTTAATGGTCTTGAAAGGTTTCAAGAACAAATCAAATAAACCTTATCAATCATCACTAGCACACGAGTTGAGGTTTACAACCTATCGTGTTGACATTATTTTGTTTCTGTGCCAATCCAATCGAGTTAATTATGCATGTGAGTTCTATGAGTTCTCATTTTGAAGGCATAAAAGGCAAAGCACCTTAATCAATGAAAGATACATTGATAGGAAAGGGTGAGCTGCTTAACTACTTGGAAGACATGGTGGGCAGCTGTGCTACCATAAGGCAAGAAATCAAGATTAAGAAAGTTCGGTCCATATGAGTTTGAATTTGTCATAAACTTTGGTTTTAACAAATTCACATGGATAGGAACACATACACCGTTTAAATCTAAGTGTCATAAGATTTCCTCCTTCATGAAAATGATTGTGAGGAAATGCTTTCACTAAGAAAGATTTTAAGAAGATAGTAATTGTAAAATTGCATTCTCGAATTCAATCATGGTTACGGTATCCCTTTCCATAATTTGAATTGTGAGGTTTGGCAATTAGTCTTAATTGTTTAGACACACATATGAACTATCGAAGGCAAAGGTGTATAAGTTCAAGAAGCCTTGATAAAAGATTATCAAAGCACTAAGTATTAGAAACATGAACTTAAGAAATTCAATAAGTATTGTTTTTCTGAAAGTTAAGATGTTTATGAATACATGTCGAAGCTAGTGGGAGCATAAGTGTTATGTTTATAATAATCATCATGATAGTGGGAGCATAAAAGTTATGATTGTATGATTATTAAGGCACGTATTGCAAGTTGGCAATATTAATTATAGAAAACAAGAGTCATTCTTTGCAAAGTTGTAAGGAAGGAATAGTTGTTTTGCTATAATTAAGGGAGAGAATATTATGCTTCATTTCAAATCTAAAGGATTAGGTTGAGAAATGTTAATAAATTTAGTCAAAGGTACATAGTGTGTTCTTAAAATTTCGATTATGATTATGGCATTCCTCTTCACAATTCGAATTTTGAGAACATAGCAAATAAAACATTATGCGTCGTGTCCCATACGCTTCGGGTATAGGATCGATTGTAAATGCTTTAATGTTTAACCATTCTAAAATTTTCCAAATGTCAAGTGCATTTAGAGGGAAAAGGGACTAGAATTGGTTTTGACTAAAATAATTAAACAACTATCAAAGGACAATCCAAAGTTTGACGAGGATTGGTCGCTTGTGAGTAGTTGGAAGCATGGTATTGGATGGACCATATCGACATTATTATGAATAGAAAAGATTCTATTAAGAATGAGTTGTCATATGGAAATTATGGAAATGTTTCCATACCGGATGGACCATATTGACATCATTACGAATAGATAAGATTCTATTAAGAATGAGTTGTCATATGGAAAGTATGGAAGCGTGTCCATATTGGGAATTGAATATTGAAAATCTATGTCTAGATTAGAAACTTTTATGCAAAAGGATGTTCAAAGGAATGTACTTTGAGTGAGAGACATCATATCTAAGGAATTGTCTTGTAACAATCTCCGATAGAGGACTTTATAATATCATTGGCAATAGTCTTTGTGACTTTGGTGCAGTGACATTACGAAAGGATAGTTGCATAGAATGTTCGAATCTAGCATATTCTATAAGTAACAAGAATTTGATATTCTTTAACTTATGAAAAACAGATTTGGAGTTGTGAAATGAGAAGGATTGGAAATGTGTTCAATGTGATATATTTCACAAAGTAAGAACCATAGGTAAACATTGTGTGCATGCTAGGAGCATGGGACAAGTGTTGTAATTCAAGTAAGAAGTTGATTACCCGAAACTACAATTAATGAGTAATCAATATGGTGATAAATAAAAGGTGTTTTGTTTATGCTCAAAGGGTTGAGGCCATATGGGATTAGTATTATTCTTGTGTTTCACATTTGCATGTTTTGATTTCCAGAATAATTGAGTTTATTAAGAATAATCGAATTATTCAAACGGGCCACAGTCGTTCATATGTTGGAAGTAGATATGAATGAAGACTGTCGTGAATTGGTGTGTGGAATGTCTAGAAAAGTATTAGACATAAGCAAATGTTTGCTGCAACGTTCATGAGTGCTTATGAATGTGATTTGAGCATTAGATTAGACCCACGTTCACTTGGATCACTCCATGGATTGTATCATGAGTGATTGGTGAGACGATAACATCTTATATTCTTGAAACCGAGATGTGTGAGTTGTATCTTGCAAATCGGTTGCACATTGATAATATGTAAACGCACCAGTAACTTGGTGTTATAAAACATATTGTTGTGTGTGATTCGGTGCGTGAGTGCAAGCGAGCATTGTATCAAATTTTATCCGTTCCTTTTATTCAAGTAGGATAAAAGCGATATCTTTGGGCCCCTCGATGGTTTAGTGATGACAAACGTAAATGCTCGGCCGAGCTAGGGCTAATTTGATTTGTTCAATTAGTCAATCGTCATAAATCAGAAATCGAGAAATAGTACAAAGAGAATGATTTGAAATCATATCTCAAATGATATCTAGAATGGAGGAATATATGATCCCTTATCTAAGGACACGCGTATCTGATAGGATCAGAGTTGACAGCGGCTTTGGAAAGCTACGATTGCAGATCAGGATCTGAAGTCATACGCAGAATAGTTATTAGACTTATCCAAGTGGGAGACTGTTGGATTAGTGTCTAAGTCCATAACTATTTTGGTATGTACTTGACCCGATGGTGCATGGTCCTTTTGGGTTGCCTTCACCAAAGCAACTTGATTGGAGAAATAAATAGAGAGAGAGGTTATTATGATTTATTAATATGTTATAAGAATTATATATTAAAGGATAAATCATATTTGTTTAATTAATATTGGTCAATAATTAATTAAGAATTAATTTTGTGATCAAGTGTAATTAATTAAACTAGAGGGGCTGAATTGTAATTATGTGATAGTTACAAAATAAGGTAAGGATTATCTTATATATGGGGTGAACGAATTTAAGGTGATAATGCCTTAGAATTCGACTAGGATAAGGGTTTCTAAGACTTATCTTATGGTTGCTTGGTGGGCAAGCAACTAGATAAGGATAAGGACTAAAACCCTAATCTTTACACCTATATAAACCCCCTAAGGCTTATGAATTCGGCCAACCCTTCCCAAGAAGTCCTTAGGACGAATTCTAACCTCTCTCCTCTCTCTTTATACCTTCTCCATTTGCTCTTGGTGTTTGTAAGCCATTAGAGGAGTGACACTTGTGACTCTAAGCCTTCCAAAGTCAATTCAAAGAGGAATTGGGATTGTTATTGCTACATAACAATCAAGGTAATATCATAAACCTAATTATATGTTAATATTGATTTCCATATGCCAGAATTAGGGTTTATAGTCTTGGATTCAAAGCATGTACAATAGTGAAACCTAGATCCAAGCATTAGGGTTTGTATGAGCACATAGGATGTCTTATGACCAAAACCCATCAGTAATCATAGTAGATTTACGAGTCTAACATATCAATACAACATAACAACATCCTACACACAAGGACATATATTGCAATACAAAGTATAGTGGGAAAACTCACCTTGCATGTAGCACCTGGTTCCTGGTATGTGAAATTTATCTAAGTGTTTTGCATTTTTAGCCTTGGACTCGGCGAGTTGTAGGCCCGAATCGCCGAGTAGAGACGGGATATGGAACACGTTTAAGTTGGTGACTCGGCGAGTCCCCGCTGTCTGGTGAAACCCTAAATTCCAAGGGTTTGCACCCTATTTAAACCAACCTTATGCGCCCCAACCTCGCCCCCTTCACCTTCAGAGCTCCCTATATCGTCCAACCCTTGTTCCTTGTGAGATTGAAGTGCTTTGGTGTGTTTTCTTGAAGGTTTTGAGAGAAAACAAGATTAGATCAAGAAGAGAAGAAGGAGGCCAGACATCTTGGTGTTATTTCAGTGATTCCCTTGAGGTATAACTCAGTTTCCCTTTGTTTCCATGCTTATAGTCCCTTATAGCTCCATTAAAGTCCTTCTTGAGTCATTTCCAAGCTTGGGTATGATTTAGGGTCTGTAATAAGTTGATTAACCTTTAGATCTAGGCATGATTGAGCTCCAGGAGCTCGGATCTACTGCCTTTATGGAGCCATATTGCATGAAAGCCCTAGATCTACTCTTTTAGTGCATTTTGAGCCCTAAAACCTTCATTGGTGTTTATTTACACGTAAAGTTGGAAACTTTACGTGCTAATCAGGCCCTAGAAACCCAGATCTATGTATGGCATGAGCTGGATTCAAGCGAAATCGAGTATATAGTATTTGCATGTGAAAGACTCGGCGAGTCGTTCATCGGACTCGGCGAGTCGAGTTGCGAGTCCCCGAGTTTTCCCCCTTTTCATTTTTGCAGAGTGGAATAGTGACTCATGGGGTGTGACTTAGCGAGTCGGAAGCCAGACTCACCCATGAAGGAACTCGACGAGTCAATGCCCTGACTCGGCGAGTTCAAGGCAATCTTCTTGCCTCAAGAACAGACTCGGCGAGTTGTTCATATAACTCGGTGAGTCTCAGCATAGCATGTTCTTCGAATGAAAATGAACTCGACGAGTTGTTCATACAACTCGGCGAGTAGGATGAAGGACTATTGGACTTTGGGTTAAAAGAAAACTCGTTGAGTCAATGCCTAACTCGACGAGTAGAGACGGGATTTTGGTCTATCAAATGATTAGGGACTCGGCGAGTTGGCAAGCCAACTCGGCGAGTCGGGTCAACTGGAAGTTGACTTTGACTTTGACTCTTGGTTTGGTTAGGGGTAAATGGTCATTTTACCCTGAGGTCGGTTAGCAGTATTTGACTGAGTATTTTGTGGGAATTATAGCCAGAGGATTTCCGAGGCAGCAGCAGCAGAAGACAGTCAGTTCCCACGAAGATCAGCAGCTACTTTGAGGTGAGTTACCTACCAGTAGCGGTGGGTCTACGGCCACAATGCCGGCCTACTAGTAGGAGTTGTATGTTAGGTGATTGTCTTTGTGACATCATCTAGGTTTACTACTACCTGATATGTTATATGCTGGCATGATATGTATATGTGATAGTAGTAGAGTTCGGTTGTTAGGACCGAAGGGTAGGTCAGACACCCCAGATATGTCTGACAGTATGTGATGATATGTTTATATGCTGGCATGATATGTTATATGTGATAGTGGTAGTAGGAGGGGAATAGTCCCCAAGTTCGGTCGTTAGGAACGAAGGGAGATCGAATATGTCTGATAATATGCATGGTATAGATATATGTGATAGTAGCAGTAGGGGGTGAAATAGTCCCCGAGGATCGGTTGTTAGGACCGATGGGTAGTCAGCACCCCAGAATGGCTTGACATGGGTAGTCAGCACCCCAGAATGGCTTGACACGGGTAGGTCGGCACCCCAGAATGGCCGTACCGGGTAGATCGAGCACCCCAGAATTGCCCGACAGTATGTATGATATGTGATTGTATGGTATGTGGTATGATGGGGGAACTCACTAAGCTTCTTGCTTATAGTTTTTAGTTTTGGTTTCAGGTACCTCTTCTTCGAAGGGGAAGGAGTCGGCGCGGTAGCGGCACATCACACACATGCTTCGTATTCCGCACTATGAGATCTTCCTGGGGATTTGTACTCTGACATTATTATGTTTTATAAAATGGTTTCCAGACACGTAACATCTTTTATGAAATGATATGATCAGTGAATGTTTTATCTCTAATGTTTTGCAAAGTGTATGTTTTAAAAATGAAATTTTTGGCTCGTATTTTTGGGACGTTACATTGCAGTTTAGTAGATAACAACATAGCTCTCGCAAATCCAAAAAATCTGGTGCTACATGACACCTATACAACAATTAGGGACCAAACCTTAAACGACAGCCTAAAACACTCAAATTTACCAAAAGCCAAACTTGATCAAAAAAGTCAATGGTTAAAGTCAATAGCCAAAAGTCAACTCAGCTGGCCACCACGTCATGTCCAAGCATCTGTCACGTCGTGACAGACTTAGAATAAAATAGTGTGGTGAGTATATGGTCAGGTCGTAGGAATTGCTCCGGGACAGCTTAGTGCATTAAGCTCTTAATCCTTCAAGCAACTCTCTAGAAGGCCTTATTCCGCTCCAAACATCATAAAAATTGTTGCTTTTTAGGAATGCATACCCAATGCATGTCTGGAGCTTAAGCTAGGTCAAAAATGGAGAAAACGAAGTCACAACCTCATGTAAGGATTCAAAACTCAATCATTCTTCAGATCTAAAACATGTGATCACAAAAGGACATCAGGGATCCATAAATTTGCTAACTTTATGGATTTTAACAACACTAACTAACCAAAAAAATGAAGAACAAGACAAAGAACTATAGATCTAGAAACATGAAGCATAAAGGATGGAATTTGAAGACTCACTAGGGTCCAAAAGGTGAGATAGAAGGTTGAGAAGGAGCTTGCTTGTTAGATCTTTTCACAAAGGATGCCTCCTTCTTATTATTATCACCAAAAATTACCACAAAACTTCAGAAACACAACAATGGAGACTAAGGGTGTTTATAGATCAGATAGGAGGTGATGACGTTCGAGGTTGTGCAAACCATAGCCCTTACTTCCCTTAAATAGGGCTTAAGACCAGGAAAATTAGGGTTTCGCAATCAGGTGACACTCAAAAAGAGATGCACGTTCTCATCGGGCACTGCCACGCCTTGGGCAACAAGGTTTTTCCCAAAACCTTACCTTTGATCTCAATAAGCCCTTAACCAATCTATTCTGGAAAATGGTTATTTAATATCTCTCCCCTACTTAGGCGGTTATTTTATACATATACCACGTAAGCCATGCATACTAACATATAAGGATGTCATGGGCTCCCCCAGGGTCTTATACCTTCATGCCATGGGCCCCCCATGGTCCTTACCTAGGAATGTCATTGGCTCACCCACATGGTCTTATATCCAACTGCCACGGGCTTCCCCCGGTGTCTTCCATGCAATAACATACATAATCAACTAGCATATTATATATCACAAAAGTTTCTATCATACTACATAACACATACATAAACATATAAGGATGTTTTGGGCTTCCCATAGGGTCTTATACCATCATGCCATGGGCTCCCCACAAGGTCTTTACCTAGGAATGTCATGGGCTCCCCCACATGGTCTTATATCCAACTGCCACGGGCTCCCCCTGGGATCTTCCATGCAAATATCATATAATCACTAGCATACCACTTAGCACAAAGCTAACTATCATACCATATATCTCTACTACAGTTAGTGTACCACATAACATAAAATGAGTCGGCCTTGGTGCCTTAGACCCATTGGTATGGTAAGAAGACTCACCTTGTCTGCTGAATCCGAATTTTGCACTCCTAACAGTCTGTAACCACCTGTGCTAAACAATAATAACATTACTCAAGGTTAGGACTGAACACAATCCAATTGAAGAGTCCAAACTCCAAGTCTTCTCTCAATGGCCCAAAAGTCTTCCTTTTCTATTGGGCCCAAATTCCATGTCTAATTATCATTAATGGGCCTCATGGCCCGATATGGCCCAACCATAAAAACCATGGCCCAATACAGATAAGTTGGCCTACCAATCCAAAGCATTACCAGGCCCAATGACTAATCAAGGTCCAGAAACTTACAAGACCAAATCCATCTGTTGTGCGTACGCTGTTGGATTAGTGTCTAAGCTCGTACCCATATTTGGTAAGTACTTGACCCGGTTGTGCATGGTCCTTTTGGGTTGCCTTCACCAAAGCAACTTGACTGGAGAAATTAAAGAGAGAGAGAGAGAGAGGTTATTGTGATTTATTAATATGTTATAAGAATAATATATTAAAGGAAAAATCATATTTGTTTAATTAATATTGGTCAATAATTAATTAGGAATTAATTTTGTGATCAAGGGTAATTAATTAAACTAGAGGGGCTGAATTGTAATTATAAGATAGTTGCAAGATAGGGCAATATTTATCCTTGTTAAAGGATGGAAGAATTCAAGGATAAGGATATCCTTAAAATCGTCCAAGGATAAGTAGATAAGGGTTTTTCAAGGCTTATCTTGTGGTTGCTTGGTGGGCAAGCAACTGGATAAGGATAAGGACTGAAACCATAATCTAAACCCTATATAAAGACCCCTAGGCCTTTAGAATTCGTGCACATGCTACCAAGAGGTCCCAAGGACGAATTCCATCTCCTCCCTCCTCTATCTTAAGCCTCTTCAATTGCTTGTGGTGTTTGTGAGCCATTAGAGGCACTACACTTGTGGTGCTTGCTTTCAGGACTTGAGATTTGAAGATTTAAGTTGTTTTTGCAATATAACAACAAGAGGTATGTAATCCAATCTTGTATGTTAATTTCGAAAATAGCAATGCACATTAGGGTTTTATTCTTGTGTTCATAATGTTGTGTATCTAATAGTGAAAACATAGATCCAAACTAGGGTTGCATGCACACTTAGGATTGTTTGTATAAAACCCATCAGTGGTATCAGAGACTTTGGTTAACTTGTTTTCAATTAGTTTTATTCAATTGTATGAACTTGACAAATTAGGGTTTATAGCCAATAAACCCTAGGAGGCCATAGATTTCGAGATTAGGGTTTCCTAACCCTAATTTGCGAAAATCTTGAAAGGGTTTTTGAATCCTTTCCTTTCAATCCAAGATTTCGAAATCTAGGGTTTGCAAACCCTTAGATTTCGAGATTTGCCTCCTTCCCCATGATAAGATCCTAAATTTTAGGGATTTGAATAATCTCATATCTTGTAATTATCCTTTAATAGTTAAATATGGTAATTAAAGATCATGAATTATCCCATCCCTATTTTCGAAATTTATAGATGGATTTAAGGGATTAGGATAAATTAAATGTTTAAATGGTAATTATCTTTTAGATTTAGATAATCCCTTATGATTAGATAATTTAAATTAATAGTTTAATTTAAGATAATTATTAAATCAAGAGTTTTAATAATTAAAATTTTAATTTAAGTGACATTAAATTTCGAAAATTTTAATTGAAGATTAAAACACTAGTATTTTTAAAATGTTTAAAATACACCCTATACTATTATATTATTACAAGCTTAATATCTATATATATATATATATATATATATATGTATAATTAAAATGCTAGTCTTACCGTTAGTAGGCCTCATTCACGAAGCCGGTCTATAAGGTGGGTATAAGGTTGCGGCCTATAAAATGGCGCTTAATGGGTGTACACTCACACCCACCGCTTGCTTGATCGGTGGAGGATCGTTAGCCGAACGAGTAGGATAGGGCAACCTCATTCTCTCATTAAAAGTATAATAAGAAATACAAACTAACTACATGTTTTCTAAAATTTCCCAATCTTCGTTACTTTAGGAAAAGTGAATTTGATGCAATCCCATGAAATTATACTTTGCACCTTGCTAAGAAGTTAGTGGAGCGTGCGTGGTTTACCGGCACACTAATTGGTTCTAAGCGAAGGTGGCAAAGGGTGATTCGTTGTTTATCATAGTTCGATGGAGCGTGTGTGGTTTACCGGCACATCGAATAGGTGATCGTTACAACGAAGGCACCATGTGAATTTGCATGGTAATTCACACCCACTTTGTGATCCTCGGTATCCCAGTCACAAACGAGAGGGGCATATCGAGATTTAAACATGCCATTGAAAAGTTTCAATGAATCTCATCCGAACCTAGGAATTCTCAATACATTTAGAACTTAGAGTTAGGTTTTTCATGATGGAGAATTAGTGAATCTTCATTCACTTACCTTCAAATTATTTGCATTTAGATTACGGCATCCCTTTTCTAAGATGTAAATATTGTTGTTGGATCCTTCCCTAATTTTTTCTAATTGGGTGATAATTAGGGATTCATATTCTAATCTATCTTTGTCCTTTCTATTTGTAGCTGTTGAAGACAAATAGCGTTGATGATAGTTCTTTCACATTGATGAGCCTTTGTCAAAAGGTCACTTTCGATGGGACGAACTTTAGCGAATGGATAAGATACATTCGCACGATCGCTCGCTACGAGGACAAGGAGTATGTCCTTGATGAAAAGCTCGAGAAGATCAATCCAGAAATCGCTACTTCGGCTGAAATGAGTGCTTTTGAGACTCATGAACGTGATGCAACGAAGGTTCACTGCATCATGATAGCCACAATGAACTCCGAATTCCAAAAGTCCTATGAGGACATATATCCATACGAGATGCACCAAGACTTATTGGAGAGATACCACCAAAACGCGAGACAAGAGCGTTATGAGAATTTCACTAACATGATTTCCGCTAAGATGGGTCATGGAGAGTCTCTTACCGTGCACCTTGCAAGACCAAATCCATCTGTTGTGCGTACGCTGTTGGATTAGTGTCTAAGCCCGTACCCATATTTGGTAAGTACTTGACCCGGTTGTGCATGGTCCTTTTGGGTTGCCTTCACCAAAGCAACTTGATTGGAGAAATTAAATAGAGAGAGAGGTTATTTTGATTTATTAATATGTTATTAGAATAATATATTAAAGGAAAAATCATATTTGTTTAATTAATATTGGTCAATAATTAATTAGGAATTAATTTTGTGATCAAGTGTAATTAATTAAACTAGAGGGGCTGAATTCTAATTATAAGATAGTTGCAAGATAGGGCAATATTTATCCTTGTTAAAGGATGGAAGAATTCAAGGATAAGGATAACCTTAAAATCGTCCAAGGATAAGTAGATAAGGGTTTTTCAAGGCTTATCTTGTGGTTGCTTGGTGGGCAAGCAACTGGATAAGGATAAGGACTGAAACCATAATCTAAACCCTATATAAAGACCCCTAGGCCTTTAGAATTCGTGCACATGCTACCAAGAGGTCCCAAGGACGAATTCCAACTCCTCTCTCCTCTATCTTAATCCTCTCCAATTGCTTGTGGCGTTTGTGAGCCATTAGAGGCACTACACTTGTGGTGCTTGCTTTCAAGACTTGGGATTTGAAGATTTAAGTTGTTATTGCAATATAACAACAAGAGGTATGTAATCCAATCTTGTATGTTAATTTCGAAAATAGCAATGCACATTAGGGTTTTATTCTTGTGTTCATAATGTTGTGTATCTAATAGTGAAAACATAGATCCAAACTAGGGTTGCATGCACACTTAGGATTGTTTGTATAAAACCCATCAGTGGTATCAGAGACTTTGGTTAACTTTTTTTCAATTAGTTTTATTCAATTGTATGAACTTGACAAATTAGGGTTTATATCCAATAAACCCTAGGAGGCCATAGATTTCGAGATTAGGGTTTCCTAACCCTAATTTGCGAAAATCTTGAAAGGGTTTTTGAATCCTTTCCTTTCAATCCAAGATTTCGAAATCTAGGGTTTGCAAACCCTTAGATTTCGAGATTTGCCTCCTTCCCCATGATAAGATCCTAAATTTTAGGGATTTGGATAATCCCATATCTTGTAATTATCCTTTAATAGTTAAATATGGTAATTAAAGATCATGAATTATCCCATCCCTATTTTCGAAATTTATAGAGGGATTTAAGGGATTAGGATAACTTAAATGTTTAAATGGTAATTATCTTTTAGATTTAGATAATCCCTTATGATTTGATAATTTAAATTAATAGTTTAATTTAAGATAATTATTAAATCAAGAGTTTTAATCATTAAAATTTTAATTTAAGTGACATTAAATTTCGAAAATTTTAATTGAAGATTAAAACCCTAGTATTTTTAAAATGTTTAAAATACACCCAATATTATTATATTATTACAAGCTTAATAATATATATATATATATATATATATATATATATATATATATATATGTATAATTAAAATGCTAGTCTTACCGTTAGTAGGCCTCATTCACGAAGCCGGTCTATAAGGTGGGTATAAGGTTGCGGCCTATAAAATGACGCTTAATGGGTGTACACTCACACCCACCTCTTGCTTGATCGGTGGAGGGTCGTTAGCCGAACGAGTAGGATAGGGCAACCTCATTCTCTCATTAAAAGTATAATAAGAAATACAAACTAACTACATGTTTTCTAAAATTTCCCAATCTTAGTTACTTTAGGAAAAGTGAATTTGATGCAATCCCATGAAATTACACTTTGCACCTTGCTAAGAAGTTAGTGGAGCGTGCGTGGTTTACCGGCACACTAATTGGTTCTAAGCGAAGGTGGCAAAGGGTGATTCGTTGTTTATCATAGTTCGATGGAGCGTGTGTGGTTTACCGGCACATCGAATAGGTGATCGTTACAACGAAGGCACCATGTGAATTTGCATGGTAATTCACACCCACTTTGTGATCCTCGGTATCCCAGTCACAAACGAGAGGGTCATATCGAGATTTAAACATGCCATTGAAAAGTTTCAATGAATCTCATCCGAACCTAGGAATTCTCAATACATTTAGAACTTAGAGTTAGGTTTTTCATGATGGAGAATTAGTGAATCGTCATTCACTTACCTTCAAATTATTTGCATTTAGATTACGGCATCCCTTTTCTAAGATGTAAATATTGTTGTTGGATCCTAGCCCTAATTTTTTCTAATTGGGTGATAATTAGGGATTCATATTCTAATCTATCTTTGTCCTTTCTATTTGTAGCTGTTGAAGATAGATAACGCTGCTAATAGTTCTTTCACATTGATGAGCCTTTGTCAAAAGGTCACTTTCGATGGGACGAACTTTAGCGAATGGATAAGATACATTTGCACGATCGCTCGCTACGAGGACAAGGAGTATGTCCTTGATGAAAAGCTCGAGAAGATCAATCCAGAAATCGCTACTCCAGCTGAAATGAGTGCTTTTGAGACTCATGAACGTGATGCAACGAAGGTTCACTGCATCATGATAGCCACAATGAACTCCGAATTCCAAAAGTCCTATGAGGACATGTATCCATACGAGATGCACCAAGACTTATTGGAGAGATACCACCAAAACGCGAGACAAGAGCGTTATGAGATTTTCACTAACATGATTTCCGCTAAGATGGGTCATGGAGAGTCTCTTACCGTGCACCTTACAAGACCAAATCCATCTGTTGTGCGTACGCTGTTGGATTAGTGTCTAAGCTCGTACCCATATTTGGTAAGTACTTGACCCGGTTGTGCATGGTCCTTTTGGGTTGCCTTCACCAAAGCAACTTGACTGGAGAAATTAAAGAGAGAGAGAGAGAGAGAGGTTATTGTGATTTATTAATATGTTATAAGAATAATATATTAAAGGAAAAATCATATTTGTTTAATTAATATTGGTCAATAATTAATTAGGAATTAATTTTGTGATCAAGGGTAATTAATTAAACTAGAGGGGCTGAATTGTAATTATAAGATAGTTGCAAGATAGGGCAATATTTATCCTTGTTAAAGGATGGAAGAATTCAAGGATAAGGATATCCTTAAAATCGTCCAAGGATAAGTAGATAAGGGTTTTTCAAGGCTTATCTTGTGGTTGCTTGGTGGGCAAGCAACTGGATAAGGATAAGGACTGAAACCCTAATCTAAACCCTATATAAAGACCCCTAGGCCTTTAGAATTCGGGCACATGCTACCAAGAGGTCCCAAGGATGAATTCCATCTCCTCCCTCCTCTATCTTAAGCCTTTCCAATTGCTTGTGGTGTTTGTGAGCCATTAGAGGCACTACACTTGTGGTGCTTGCTTTCAAGACTTGGGATTTTAAGATTTAAGTTGTTATTGCAATATAACAACAAGAGGTATGTAATCCAATCTTGTATGTTAATTTCGAAAATAGCAATGCACACTAGGGTTTTATTCTTGTGTTCATAATGTTGTGTATCTTATAGTGAAAACATAGATCCAAACTAGGGTTGCATGCACACTTAGGATTGTTTGTATAAAACCCATCATACGCCTAGCGTAAAGAGAGATCTAAGCGATAGGTAAGCAAGGTATGAACTTTATACCTCCAGAAGCTCCTAAGATGATGTAGATTTTGGATCTAGAAGTTCCACCACGTCCAAGACTTGCACCACAAGATCTTCTTCTTGCAAACACACCAAAAGTGGATCCTTTTTGTTATTTCAAGCTCAAAATCACCTCTAATGGCTATTTAGGGTTTCTAGGGGCGTTTAAAGGCAAGGTGGCTGATAAAAGAAAGGGTCCAAAGGCCATAAATGGGTTTAAATAGGGAAAAAGTCAAAAGATTAGGGTTTTGGTCATAGGCCAAGTACGCCCCGCATACCTCCTCGTATGCCCTGCATACGAGGCTCAGATGCCTGATGATATGCGCCTCAGTACGCTAAGTGTACTTGTATGTATGCCCAACATACAAGGGGTCCTCTTTGCCAACAACAATTCATCAAAAGCTTAAGAAAAGAGTTACCGTAATTCGGATGTTACATTAGTCTCCAAATAAAAAGGTTGACTTTCAATGGAACCACCTTGCTCTAAACTATAGCTTTATCTATAGCCTCCAAAATGTTTGAATCAAATTCTTTCCTTAAAGATTTAACTGAAAATATACCATCACCCTCAAGCTGCCATCTCTAGTTACCGCTATCTTCATTTTGTTGGAACAAGGTATAAATATTCAAATACATGCCTTCCGACACCTTCCCCATGCCGCAAATCATGGCCCAAATAGTGGGTTTATGACATGGTTGTAAAAATCGGCTTAGGTTGCCGATTAATCGGTGCCTAGGCGCTAGACAACCTTCAACCGCCAGAATAGGTGTTAGAGGGTTAACTAATTGACCTTGGCCAATATCAGTCAAAACTGGGCCAATTCGGTCCAAATCGGTCCAATCAGACAAACCAGACCATTTAAATTTAATGGACCCACCAGCTCAAAGGATCCGGCTAGCCTAAAACTTAATTGGGTTTGGTTTTCAAAGGAGGGAGCTACGCTTTTATAGATATGTTTTCCCTCATTGTTTTATCCCACTGGCAATGTGGGATACTCAATCAGCAAAATCGCACCCTCCTTCTCTTGCAATAAATTGATGTCTTCTTTCTTCTTTCTTGATGTGTCATTGAAGTTGTACCATTGAAGTTGTCGAACAAAGAACACCCAAGAAGAAAAGAAATAGAAACATCATATGTTGTTGTCTTCATCTTCAACCTCAAGCTTCGTCCTCATCTCTTTCACCTTCCACTGCTTCTCCATAGTCGTACGATGCTCATTCATTGTCACTTGCTCAACTATTGTGCTCAATCGATGACGACTACTACTCTGGAAAAATTTTCAAAATCGTATCTTGTTATCTGTTATTGGTCTCAGATTTACAGAGGGGATCAGATTGTTACTTGGGTGAAATATCAAGGTACGTAATGTTTGCTTGATCTCAGATTTTTATGTTTTCTTGATCTTGGTTAATTACATTTCTATTTATTATCGATTTTTAATGTATGCTTGATCATAGTTTTCAATTATCTGCAAGTTATGTGCTTTTAGTTCGCTATCAAGAACTATGTCGTGTTCATTCAATTGGGTTGGGAGAGTACACACTGCTTTGATATTCGTGGAAGTAGAAACACCCGATTTTGAGTGTACAAATGGATAATTCTGATCGATATGAATTATGTGGTTCTTATGGTGTTTGTGACATTCGTGATAGTCAAGCTTCTAACTAGCATGCCAAGTGTTTGTGTAAATGCTTAAGAGAAGAAATTTACAAATTGAAAAGAAAAATAAGTTATGTATTACATATTTATTATTTGTTAACTTGTTTACTTATATTCTTAGCATTAATGTAATATTTATTAATTTCTAATAAATTTTTTTTAATAATTAATGGTCCCCGATTAATCCCCCCATTAATCCCCGCCCAGCCGATTAATCCCTTGACCCCCAGTCCATCGATTAGCCTACGTCAATCGATTTCTACAACCTTGGTTTATGTTGACCTTGCGTGTTTGCATAGAGACCACCACTACTACCTTATAAAGGCCATATAACTTCCCTCCAAAGACAGTTGGGGCTAGTTTTAAATCTCTACCACCACTTAGTTAATAAATCTAGATTAAAGCCTTTAAGGCTTCCAATTTCCAAAAATAAACGGTTTTTGATGCTTTCAAAGTTTGCAAAGGATATTTTATGGAACTCTATAAATAGAAAAGCAATTTGAGCCGAGAGACCCCAAGACTGCCTTACATAAAGTCAACCTACCCTTGAAAGACATGTTGCGAGCTTTCCATTCTGATAACTTGCCCTGGAATCTATCCACAATTAGCAGCCAACTAGAGGTTACCTCCTCCTATTGTTATACCCATGTATTTAAAAGGAAGAGAGCTTCCTTTACACTTCAGCAGTCAGCCATATTTGAAATTTCCAAAGAATTCACCCCGACACCAAGCACCTTGCATTTTTTATCAGGTCGATTTTGAGACCTTAGGAAATATAGAAGCATGTAAGCATTCTCATAAGGTTTCTGGCGTTTTGTAAAGACCATTCACCGATGTAAATGGCGGCATCTGCATATTGAAAAATGGATATGGTTGGCCCATCCCTAGGTAAGTTCACGCCCTTAAAAACTCCTTTCTCCAAAGCTTCCACCATTGCAACACGAAGCCCTTCTGTTGCTATGATGAAAAGGAAATGGGATAGGGGGTCCCCTTCCCTTACCCCTTTCTCCATGTGAAATTCTTTCACAGGTACTCCATTAACTAAGATAGAAACTTTTGATGTGGAAAGTAGAGCCCGAACCCAAGATCTCCACGTATCCCCGAATCCCATCTGTCGCATCACATCATCTAAGTAGTTCCAATACCGAAATTTCGAAAGATAAAAAATCTACCATAATAAATTAAAATGATTTTGCCAAAAATGTCATCTTCTCATTACGTTTGACACATGTCATTTTCTAAGATTTTTTGATTTTCTTTTTCCTATTTGTCATTTCCTTATGTTTTTCATTTTCTTAAAATTTAAAATTCACTTTTTAGTAAGAGTTTATATATGATAGATACATTAATTCTATTAATCTTGAGAATAAATGCTCTAGCCATTTCTTTGCTTAGTAAATGTTTATATATGGTAGCCAATACACATTATAAGGGATTAGCATTAAGCATTTTTTAAGTCATCTATTCAGGTAAATGTCTTTTATTTCAATATAAATTTATATTTACCTATATATGCATATATTTTTTTTTTATATATTTCTAAATATACTATAATACTTTTTTAAAACGTTATATGACAATTAGGTAGTATATATATTTTTTATTTTATGTGTGTAATACATGTAGAAACAATGAATAAAATGTAAATTTATATTTTACTACACGCAAGTCATATAAAATGTGTAGTGACTAACAATATTTTTCATAGCTACACATTTAAATTAATAATGTCTCCATTTTAATAATTGAACTTTTAAAATTTGATAGCATTTTTTCACCATAATTTTATATTAAGATTTATTATTGTTTTAAAGATAAAAACATAATATAGATTCAAATTACTCTAAAGACAAAGGCAAACATATAAAATTATATTTACATAAAAGAAATTAAATGATATATCCACCATGTCAATATGTCAATAATTTTTTATTAGTATACATTCAATTATCTAATTAATTATTATTATTTCGTTTGTATTTATTTCGAAAATTTACTTTTAAAAAAAAGTTTATTGTTTACACCTAAATTTTCAACATCATTTTTTAAAATATGTTAATATTTTTTATTAGTATATATTGAATTACTTATTTTATTTATGATTATAATTTTTTTTATTTACGTAAAAATATTACTGTAAAAAATATGTAACGTTTACAACTATATATTAAATTTTTATTTTTAATAAACACGTTGAAATATTTTGCATAAATATTAATAAAATCTTGAAATTTCTTATAAAAAATCAATTTATTTTTGACTTAGCTTGTCACTTTGTAAATTGTCAACCAGATTCAGTAGTTTACATCCTCCGTACATTCCCTGATGTTTCACATATATATATATATATATATATATATATATATATATATATATATATATATATATATATATATATATATATATATATATATATATATATATATATATATATATATATATATAGATATATATATATATATATAACATGACTAACTTTCCTTCCAAGTGTTTAATTGTACAACAGAAGAACGAGAGAGAAATCTTGGTGGATAAATTTACATATGGCAGAAGAATTTCAGGGGGAGGTCTGCGGCGGAAGCTGGTGGAGTTCACCAAGAACCACCACCTTCATCGGCTCATCATATATGAGCAATTATGGAGGGTGCTGGCCGCAAAGTGATATAATGAACATGAAAACAAGGTCAACTGACGAGTCTTCAGGTGGTCGAACCACCACTATCTCGCCGGATTCAGCCTTTCAGATGATGGGTTCGCCACCGTCTACAACCACCAATTGGAATCAAGCTTTATTAGTGTAAGCATACGATAGCTTTTGGTTATCTTTTACTTTGTTTTTTCAATTATTGGTTCAACTTTAAATTCCACTCACTCTATGAAATGGACCATAGACTTCTTTTGTAATTATATGAAGCAGAAAAAGAATCTGATGATCACTCCATTGAAAATTTTCATTAGTAATGGAAGAAGTGAAGAGAGTTACAGTCAAACCCTACCAGAAATCATGAACAACCTACCGTCCGGCGGCCACGATTCATCAAATTTCGGTATGGACGAACAACAGCCTTCAAACTTTATCACAAGCTCCGGCGATAGCAACGGAAATTTGGGTGGTACTTCATATGGTTACCCATCAAGTTTACTTCAAACTTTATTCCATAACACTTCACCACCGCCGCCGGCAGCTCCGTCGCAGCAACCCCTTTACGATTTTCAATCGAATTTAGATGATTATAATTCGGTTTCAAGCATGCCCGGATTCTCTTCTTCTGTAAAGTCAAAACAACAGGCTCTTGGAGGTTTACACTTAGCCAACAAGACCCCCTTCTGGAACGCCTCAACGTTAGATTTAAACCATAATCGTGCAGGATTTTTCACTTCAACGCAGTCTCCGTTTCTCTCATCGACATATGAAGAGAAACCCATTTTCCCTAACAACAAGGTAACGAAAAAGATAACTTTTTTTTTACTTGCATACACTCATGCACACATCAAGATTAGGGTTTCATCAACAACTTCGTTTTAAATGCTCAATTTAGTCTCAAAATGAACAAATTCGGGATTTGGGATCATCTGTAAAGAAAAGCTCCGGTGAACCTACATTCAAGCGACCTCGTCTTGAAACACCATCACCATTGCCAACGTTTAAGGTATACATTGCTTAATTTTTAATGGAATTTTCATAAAATCTTTTAAAGAATTTAGTTGAATACCCATAAATACATAGTTACAAACCCTAATTAAGGGTGTCGTTTTTTCAGGTTCGAAAAGAGAAGCTAGGGGATCGAGTAACTGCGCTCCAACAACTAGTTTCACCTTTCGGAAAGGTATTCATGATCTTAATGTTCTTTTCGACATTATTAATTCCGTTCAAATATTCAATCTTTTTATATAGCTTATATGGTGATCAATTAAATTTAAAACTTACAGACTGATACAGCATCGGTTCTCCATGAAGCAATCGAGTACATTAAGCTCCTTCACGATCAAGTCAATGTATGTTTATATTGGTATAAATTAATTTCTAAATATAATATCTTATAATACATCATGTTTATTTGTTTCATTACATATACTTCAGGTTCTAAGTGCTCCCTATATGAAAAATGGCGCTACTATGCAACGTCAACAAGTAAGATACGCAGACACATAGCTGATTTGTTAGAATCTTTAGTTCGTTTTTTTTTCAAAAGTTAATTATAACGTAAATCGTTTACACTAGCTTAAATCTCATCTACAGATTCACGACAAAGTTAAAACCATTATGGAAGATAAACAACAAGACTTAAGGAGCCGTGGACTTTGCCTTGTGCCAGTATCGAGTACCTTCCCAGTTACTACTGAAGCCGCAACCGATTACTGGACATCAAGCTTCGGTACCACATTCAGATAGAGGTGACGAAAAAGTCAAAAATACTCAAACCCTCAAAAACTGATTTCTTTGTAAACATAACACAAGTTCATGCCCCATTGGTTGTTTTTCACAAAAAAAAAAAAAAGGTTAAGTTCTTAAGCTTTTTTGTTATTTTGATTAAAACAAATTAATCAAAATAGCTAGAAAGCTTGAAATTTATATTTATATTTATATATAATATACTTTAGAGAGAAATATGAGCCACATATTGGAGTAGTGTAGTAGAAGTACAATGAAGAAAAGTTAGAAAAGGAAAGGAAAAAAAAGGAGGATATTAAAAAAGAAGCTACAAAGTGACTCTTGAAGGAAGGACAACCAATGCCAGTTTGATGTAGGGTTAGCAAATGATTAGGTTTCTATATAAAGAAAGAGAATATGTTTTTTTGTTCTAATTTCAGTTGTGTTTTTTAATATTTATTAATAACATGCTTTGTGTTAGCTTAATTATTGCAACTTTTAGATGTTAATTATCTTGTGAGTTTTTTGTTTCTATTCAAAATTTTTTGATAGGAAGTCGTAAAAAGTAGTAAAGTATTGTCAAATGTTTAAATGCATATATACATCATATATAATTTGCTCCAAAAAATGTTGATCCAAAGACTAAAAAAAACCATACCCACGTTGATGAAGTTAATTCGCATGTATGGTTATTGATGTTTATAAATAGGTAATTCACAAGATATTATTTAATTATGAGTTCAAACCAATGATTTTGGAATTAATTATGTAAACTATTTTTTTATACACAAAAATTTATGATTTAAAATGTTACACTTTTGTAATTTTAGTTTTAGAAACAATAAATATAAAAAATAAAAAACTACAACACTACTAATTAACAACGAACTAGACATGAACGCAAATTAATTATTATATATAGAAAAAAAAATTCGTTGTATGAATATATATACAAGATATCATGAATATATATCCTAGAGATCACTGTACATAACTAGTAATTAATCACAATACATAAACATTTGTATATAATATATATACAAGATATCAATGTATCCTACAAAAATAGCATTTATAACCTTATCTTATAATGCATACATTGATTGAGCTGCATGTTTAACCATATGGTTTTTTCTCGATCATTTATCAACTTCTAAAAGAAACGGGAAGTAAAAAAAAAACGTATAAATGGTCACATATAACTATTAAAAAAACCCTAATTCGCTAAAGAAAAAGAACAAGAATCTTGAATATAGGTTTTGTTCGAATAGGGCTACATATAGTTAAAATTTTGATTAGAAAAAGATTACTACTTTGACACTTTTATTCGATTAAGCTCTTTGAGAAGACCACATGTTCTTGAAATAGATATTCGTCATGTTTAATATTTTCAGCTAGTATTCCAAGGACATATTCATGTGTATAAGATGTATGAAGAAGCATTTAATATCGAAGAATCCGCAAACAAGACAAGCGACTAATCATACAAAGAAATATAATTCCACAATGCATAGTTTACGTGGAATTTATTGAAACTTTATCATCTTTCCATTTTACGATACTTGACTTGATCGATCCACTATTAGTATTATATCTTTAAGCATCTGGATAGATGTATCGTGCCCTTAATTAACATTTAAAATAACTTTATTATACTTTTTTTTTAAATAAATATTAGGAAAGAAAATTGAATATAAAAATACTTTTGAAGACATACTAAGCATCATCCCTATGTTTTAGGGGACTTTTCTTTAATATTTGGTTATTATTATTTACGACATTTAATAATGACTCTATTTTCCAAAAAAATTGAATATGCATGAATGGATTGAGATTTTTCAAGATCAAGATTTGAAAAATACTAAAATTAGTTTGAACTATATATATATATATATATATATATATATATATATATATATATATATATATATATATATATATATATATATATA